>NC_136057.1:2002040506-2002620556 GCF_964261635.1 Lissotriton helveticus | reverse complement strand
CCTAACCCCTCCACCTTTCTCTGCCGCTGCCCCTGCCATTGTCCCCTACCAGCCACCACTGTTGGAAACAACTGTCTCACTTAAAATATTCAAACCTAGAATAGTTTCACCTGAAACTGGTTGCCCTAGAGATATGCAGCACTGAAAGAGACATGCACTTTGAGCTCATTAGTTCCCCTCAAACGCGTGAGTTTAACTTTCTGTGTGTGTGTGTATATATATATATATATATATACACCCAAAGGGGAGACAGTGTCATTGGCTATATACTAAAGTATCTTCAATTACTTCATCATTTGCAGCACTGTTTACAGGAACATCGGACTTTCTTGCCAAGCTGTGACAAGTCGACATTTTAGAACCCTATTAATCCAAGGAAGTGTTCCTTGGGCACTGTTTTTAGCTATATCAGAGTTGACATTGCACATAAAATCGTTACCTACTCTATTTTTGGTGTTTTTATTTATAGTTGCAACATCATTATAGGATGTTTAAAAGAGTTTTTACGAGATATGTTGATTTAATTTTGTGTCTAGGTCCACAAGATGTACAATGCATTGAATCTAACTTTGAGGGCAGAACTAAACTGTATGCACAGAAAAACTGTTCTGGCTCATCCACATCTAAACTTCTATGCATATGGTGATGCGATTTAAAAATATTGGCTAGAGGGCCACAATTTACACCCAACAGTTGGATGTCTGAATTTTTTAAATCTTTTTTATTAATTTTCCAAACAAGAAAACTTCTGGCAATTGTTGCATCATTCACATTACTCAGCGCCCATCATAGCAGTAGCCCCTTGAAGCCAATACCCTCCCACTCTTCAGTATTTCAAGTATATTGACCACATTCACAATAGCAATGGGTAGGTTCCAACTTGCCGCATTATGGTATAGCATTGAATTATCGTATAGGGAGCTACATTTAGCTCATAATCAACAGTGGGCCACAGCTGTTGCAACTGAGCAACGTATCTCCCTCTAATCAAGCCAGCCCCACTCCTTCCCCCCTCCCCGCCCACCCCCTGCCACCGGTGTGTCAAAACTACTTTCAACTATAAGAATTGATACCACAAAGTCCTCAACATGACGCATCCCTATAACCTCAAGGATGTAAAACCCTGCTCCTCAACATTCCATTTCAGCAATTATGATTATGCCAGGGGTTCTCCTATTGGTCCAGCTACCCATGGCGTCCGCTTCTAGGTCTCCAATACCGAGCCCCCATCTGAGTCTGCCTCGGGCTCCTGTAATGACGCGACTAGGCCCTCCCATACCCTTGCCGTCTCCAGTGCCTTAACGTTGTTAGATCGCTTGGCCTGCCACATCCGAACTACACCCTCACTCGACACCCATTTGATTAACTCCCCCTTCCACCTCGCAAGGCTGGGCCCTTGCCTTGATTTCCAGTGCGCCTTAATCTCTCTCTTAGCTAGTAACAATCCCAAATCCAAGAACTTACTCGTAACCTTCTTTTTAAATGTATGTGGAAACCAGGGCAATAAGCACACGCCCACCTCAGGTTCTATCCGTCGGTCCGTAATTACACAGAGCCGGTCGAATACCTCCTCCCAGTATGTCCCCAGCTGCGGGCATCCCCACATCATATGATGAAAATCCACCCCCTCCAAATTACAACGCGGGCATTGAGCTGTATTCACGCTAAAGTACCTGTTAATCTTAGCTGGGGTTAAATTCGCCATGTGTAATACAAAGAAATGGACCAGTTGGAACCTGGCATTTCGCATACTCTTCCACGCTCTCTGGACCAATTGAGCCCATGTTGTCTCAGGGATCTCCTTTTCTAGGTCCACCTCCCATCTCTCTTGCAATTGACTCAACGGTTTCATCCTTTCACCCACCATCTGCCGATATATGCATGTAATAGCTTTAAAGGTTCCTGCTGCCATCACAACATACTGGCACGCCATGGCAGTCTGTGGTTCCAGTAATCCTTCCCTCCAATGACACTGTATCACCGCTACCAGGGCCAAGTGCAACAGAAAGTCCCCCCGAGGCAGGCCATACCTATCTTGCAGGGTCTGGTAAGGCAACAGAACGCCATCTTCGTATAAATCTCCCATGACCAGTACTCGCATTTCCTCCCACTCAGCCAACACAGTCCAGTCCCCTCCATGCGGAAGGGCAGTACACATCCCCCACGGAATCTCTGGAGCATACGGACGGACAAATCCAGCTCTACGCTGGCATCTATTCCAACACAACCTTAACGTACGCTCCTCCTGACAGAGCGCCCCTAGGTGCAATCACTGTTGGAGTACGGTGAAGGACAGTATATGACGCAGGATTTACTGTCCCTCTGGGCTATCTGAGCCCCTGATTTCCCTAGCCACTGCCTGAGTAAGCCATTGCAGTTGTGCTGCCAGATAGTATAGCTCGAAGTCTGGCACCGTCAATCCCCCTGCGGCCCTCGGGCGCATCATTGGGGCTAATGCCACCCGCCTCCTGCCATTCCCCCACAAAACCCCCCCGATCTTGGAGTGAAGCTGTCTATAAAGTGACCCCGGGACCCAGATCGGCATTGTCCGAAAGTAATACAGCAGTCGGGGGAGTGCCACCATCTTCAGAAGCGCTACACGACCAGCCACAGAAAGTGGCAATGTGCCCCAAAACGTCAGGCTACCCCTAAGTCCTCTCATGGCCCTGCCTATATTACCCTCCAACAGGTCATCCGTTGTACGATAGATATTAGTACCGAGATAGGGCAAGCATCGAGGCTCCCATCGGAAGCCTTCCACCTGGGCAGGTCCTGCCCCCGACAGTACCACCGAGAACAGGCAGGTCTTCACCCAGCTCACCCTCAGCCCTGAAGCCTCACGAACGTGTGGAGCAGTGTAGTCGCCCCCGCGCAAAGACTCCTCCGTATTGGCCAGAAACATCAATAAATCATCAGCATACAGCGATATGTACTGTGTGTCCCCGCGCAAGTCCAGACCCATGTAATGCCGCCCCAGCCCGGCATGCACAGCCAATGGCTCAATGGCCAATGCGAACAGTAAAGGTCACAGAGGGCATCCCTTGCGTTCGCAGGAAGTGGAGACCATCATCCCCGTCCTCACCCGAGCCGTCGCTGATCTGTAGAGGATCTCCTTCCATCCCACAAAAGCTTCCCCAGCCCAAACAATCGCATAACTCTAAAGAGGTACGACCACTCCAGGCTATCAAAAGCCTTTTCAATGTCTACCGATAAGACCGTCGCTAAAGGCACATAACTGTAATCCCCCCCACAATACGGAGCAAGCGACGCACATTGGCCGATGTATTCCGGGTGGGGATAAATCCCACTTGATCACGGGGGACCAGCTGCACCATGTATGAGAGAAGCCGAGTCACCAGGATCCTGCTCAGTATTTTATAATATGCTGTCAACATGGATAGAGGACGGTAAGCTGTCCTGTCTGAGGGGGCCTTCCCGGGTTTCAACAATGGGATTATGACTGCCTCCCGAGTAGTGGCCGGCAACATTCCTAGCTTCCTTGCTTCCGCAAAGACTGCCAGCAATCTGGGGGCTAAACAGAAGGTGTAAGCCGAATAAAACTCTATGGGTAGCTCATCCGTTCCCGGCGTTTTATTACGTGCCATATGTTTGATGGCGCCCATTATTTCCCCTAATATGATCTCCTGTACTAATAGGTCCGCTTGCTCCTCTTCCAGTCATGGCAACTCTAGATCTGCTAGAAAATATCCTACGGTGTCCCTAGCGACCCCTGTTTTGCTCCTATACAGTTCGGTAAAATACTCCAAAAACAATCAGTTAATCCCCTGCTGCGTATACACCAGTACTCCCATCGAGGTAGTCAAGGTCAAAATGGGCGTGCCCCGAGGAGCCGGGTTAGCCAACCACGCCAGTAATGTACTCGCCTTATCCCATTCCTCATGCACTCGCGCCAAATACGCTCTATGGTCAAAGCAATGCAACTGCTCTACTTGTGCCGCTGCTGCCTCCATGATCCTCCAATGCCTCTGGCCGCAGCCGCCAGATTGGCACTATCGGTCTCTCCTGGGCCCAATGCATCCTCACCAACAGCGGGTTATGATCTGATAACATTCTCGTGAGGTATTCGCTGTGGTCTACCCTAGCGTGGATGTCAGGGGTGCATAATATCTAGCCTCACATGCAGTTCATGCAGGGCAGAAAAAAAGAAATAATCTTGTTCCTCTGTGTGGTGCGCGCGCCATGTGTCTACCAGTCCCCACCTATTCTGACATTCCTGTCTAACCTTGGAGAGTCTATGCGTAGGCGCTTCCGGTAGCGGAGGGTGTGACCTATCCCTCTCAGTATCCGCTACGGAGTTAAATTCCCCTCCGATCAGTGCCGGGCCAGTCATATAAGGCACCAACTTTCCCAACAGATGACCAAAAAAGGATACATGATCTACATTAGGGGCATATATACTGCACAACGTCACGTCTGTACCATTGAGTCAACCCGCCAGTACCACAAACCTCCCTTCCGGGTCCACCGACTGTTGTGTTAACTGGAATGGGACCCCTGCTCTGATCCATATCAACGCTCCCCTAGCAAAGGCAGAATACGTCGTACAGTACAGCTATCCTCTCCACGTGTGCTTCAGCACCAACCCCTCAGCTCGGTTTATATGGGTTTCCTGGAGGAACGCAATGTGGACCCTCCTGCGCACCAAGTACGCATGCACTTTATGACGTCTTAAATTCGTGTGTATCCCTTACATTCCACGTAATGCATTTCAATTCAGGTAACGTCCCCATGTTGCGTTCTAGGCCTCACAACCAATGGCTCACTCCCTGTGGACACACCAGTGGCTCTGACTACCCCAAAATAAACACACAAATCCCCCCAACATCCCCACCTCAGAACAGGTCCTACAACACCAGCACCCATCCAAACTAGCACATTAACTATTCCTCCAGTGACTACCGAGGAACTACAAAAAAACAAAAATAGGGGAGGTGGCCAAGAGCCGAGGAAACCAGGTCTACAGTGCCACTACTACCTAGCGCTCGACACCAAGTAATAATTAAGCCCCAACCCCTCGTGGGGCAGTACGATGTAAGGAAACCTTATACTTCAAGCCCCCTCTTTGCCCCAGTCAACCCCGCCAACCGCTATCCCCTAGTTACCTCATGAAAGATGGGGACCAGCAATGGGTGAACCACTCTAACCACCCCCCCCCCCCCAGGAAACCCCCGCAAGTCTCAGCATCAACAATTTCGTCCGCTGGTGTCACATGTGGAAATTGAATGCTTCTTGCGTCAGACTCATCCTATTCAGTCCCCAGCGAGTCCCTTTCTGATTCAGTCTCCGCCACCAAAGCTGCTCCCCTTCCTGGGATATTGCTGACACAGCTTGCAACACCGCCAACCTTTCTTTCTCCGTTTGATTCTCCGTAGGCCTCTGAGTGTTAGAACGGCGTCTTCTAATGCACCGTGACAGGCACAGGGATGGCATCTCTGCTGGCGCGCCCTTAGCACGCCTGCTTCACCCGTGCCCGCCTTATAAGAATCCAGCCAAGTCCATGCCTCCTCAGGACTGTCATGAAATAATGTTCTACAGTCCACAGCCACCCTCAGGAGTGCCGTGAACATTAAAGAATACTGGAGTCCTTCTTCCCAAAGTGCTTTCTTGACCGCCAGGAACGAGGCCCGGCGGCGCTGTACCAGGAACAGTGTCACATTACAGTTCTCCACCTTATAGGGGCCAGAGGATCGGTCTCTGAACAGCAGCAGGTCTCTGTCCTTATAATGGAGTAGCCTCGCCACCACTGGTCTGGACGGTCTTCCATGGGCCGGCGGCCTGGCCAGCACCCTATGTGCTCTCTCCAGGGTGTAGAAGGAGGTGAGGCCCTCAGGGGCGATCTCCGTCCGTAGCCAATTTCCTAAATAGTCCACCATGTTGGCTCCTTCTACTCCTTCCGGCAGTCCCACCACCCTTAAGTTATTCCTTCGGTTCCGTCCTTCAGCATCCTCAGCCCTCCGCTCCAGAACTTGCAAACGGTGCATGACATCTCCCATCTGGGTTTCCAGAGTCTTCTGGTTAGGTTCCAGGGTCTCCAATGTCACTTCAGTCTGTTTTACGAGGTCAGCCAGCTTGGCATGATCTGTACGAAGGTGACCCAGCCCAAACGCCACCTGCGCAATATCCTGCTGTAAGGCATCCCTGGTGTCCGTGATGGCCTTAAGAATTTGATCCACCTGCTGCTGCATCATCCCATCCGGGTGCGGTGCCAACACGTCTCTCTTCTCTTGTTCCAACACCTCTTCCTCCTGCTCATGATCCGGGGTCGCACCCCCCTGTTTCCCTCGTGGTTTTCCCATTGGCGGCCCCAGGGAAGTTCCTCAGCATCAACACTGCCACCTATACGTCTCCAAGCTCTATATGTGCCAGTCACCGGAGCTAATTCACGCCCTCTGCAGGGGGGGGGGCCTCTTTCCAAAGCCTGCTTTTATTTGCTCACCATACCACCGTCCACCCATCAAGGGCATCCGTTGGCGAAGGCTGGCAGTTCTCCGCTCAGCTCGCGTCTCTGCTGCCTCATTCCACCGCTGTCTATGCCGGTCACCAGGAACTGAGAGAGACGGAAAGAAGACAGAAGATGGTAAAGGTGGCACCATCGCACTCGAACCCAGTGCGACAGAGCTCGAGGATGACACTCGAACCCGGTGTGACGGAGCTCGAGGGCTGGGGCTGTTGATTCGAGCCCTTACTCAGCGTTAGCGCCCTGCACCAGGTTTGTGTGTGTGCTTCTCTGCACCTAATGGCGCCAACAGTATTGCCGTTGTTGGTATGTTCCAATATGTTGCTGTTACCTGACCACAATTTTGCCCAAGCAACCATCAAGGCAGCCCTCCACCACTCCCCCTGTAGTCGCAGTCGCTGATGGGGAGCCGCTGCAACCCCGCTCTCCACTCTCCGCACTGTAGCACTATAAGTGTTCCGCTATGTCTCCCCAAGTGCTATCGTCCATCCGGTCTCGCTTCCACAATACTTGTTCTCGCCATGCACACAGCACGACAGCCGCCGCCACCTCCAACTCTCCAGGACTCTCTCCCCCATCCAATGCTGTCCTCCCAGAGCCCATCTGGTGTTACATCGCTGCCCCCAGAACTCCAGCGCCTTCTACTGAGAGAGTCTTCACATAATGGCAGCCCAGCCGGACATCCGCTCCCTCAGTAATATTTGCGGTTCAGAGCCCGGGGGGGGGGGGGGGGGGGGGGCGCCACCTCTCAACCTCCAGCGGGTCGACGCTTGATAAGTCCGCCGCTAATTGCGCCTTAATGCACTCCTCTCATCTCCTCCGATCACTGCGTTGTCAGGCGCCCCCCACGATCAGGTCCCAGGTTGCCAGGTTCGGTACTCCGCTGCCCCTGCTCTTCAGCACTGCGGGAGTCCTACCAATATCGGGGTGGGGGATCACACACAACCCACCTCTGCACTCCCTTGGGCATCTGGACTCCATTTCAGCTTCGTGTCCGAGTGCACTCGTTCGCCATCAGCGCCATCTTAGCCTCTGCCCCATTGGAGCCCAGAACTTCGGTCAGCAGCGGGCTCCTCTGCTCGCCAGGTCCCGGCAGCGACAGTTCACAGCACTCCCGGGTGCCGCCGTGGGTACTCAGGAGATTAAATATCGTTCCCTAACAGGATAATGAATTGGGGTCGGCGCGGAGCTTCAGGCTCACGCGCCCATCCGCATCGGCTCCCAAGCGACGCCCACAGAGGCACAACAGTTAGATGTCTGATCAGGGAGTTAACAACCGCTTGTATTGGTCTGCTGGACATCAACAACAAATATACAAACAAAGTTCATGAGGCAGTCAAACATGTACCACAGCACTGCAGAAGAATTCTACTCAAGATAAAACAAGCACTGACATAGCCAATATGCCTATCTTGTATTTACAGGTATAAGCCAGGACTTCTGGCTTTGACAAAGATGCCAGTTGTACTGAATTTGTATTACAGCTGTGACTCAGCAGTAAGAGCAGGGGAACTGCCAGGCGGGATAAACCTTATTCAGCAGCTCAGCCACAGTATGCGGTTGCGTCGGACACCAAGGAGCAGTTCCTCTAATTGCAACCATTAGAAACTCTGTGCTGTAGCATCCCAAGCAATTCATTTATTTTGCTGTAAAGTCTACTTTGTCTTTCTTTTTTTTTGTCTTTTTTTTTATATATGCAATACGTTAGAATACAAAATCAAAGTAATTCATTACAGCGTCCCCCCTCCCCAAACCCCTTGATGCAGCCAGTGAATAATACAAGCAGTGAAGGTTCTAGTATAAAACGGGGAGAAAAAAATGTTTGACAATACATTAACATTAATTCCTGCATTAGGAAAAAAAAACATATCTAGCTAATCATATCTTAACATAACAAATCCAAATATAAGAACAGAAAAATGAGAAAACCCAGAAAGAAAAACAGAGAAAGAAAGAGAAGAAAGAGGAAAGAAAAAAAAGAAGAGGAAAAATAAAACAAAGAGGAAAGAAGAGAAGAGAAAGCGGTATGAGAAGAGGAGAAGCACCGTTAATAATCTTCTAAATGTCCTGTGCATTCATAGTGTTGCGCCAACTAGTTAAAGGTTCCCATATCTCTAATCTTTTTTTTTGCACGGCTGCCTTTTTAGGGCTCGGGCCTACGTCACCACGAAGTGGGGGCGGAGTTTCCGAGCTCTTATGTATTAGAAAAAAAAAGAATTCTGAAAGGGGTCCGGGCTGCCACATTCCAGAAAGCGCGCGTTTTTTGCGTGTGGTATTTTGCCATGTGCATGGTAATTGGTCCAGCAAGGCTGTGTTTAAGTAAGGCAGCACGCCATAGGACTTAGGAATTTGTCAATGTCCACTTCCTGCATAAAGTGTTCGGACACGCCCAGAAGAATACATAAATCCTCAATTACCAGCTGTCCGAGGTGCCGGTAATTGAAGGCAGATGGTGCTGGGAGCGTGTGCACTGCTGTGTTTTTTTCCCTTCAGCTCTGTGTGCGCGCATGAACAGCCGGCCAGCAATGTAGAGAATCACATGCATCAGATCTGGGTTTTTTAAACAATTGCGATCGCGAAAGTGATGCTTTCTGTGCTGCTTGTTTTTCGTATGTAATCTTGTTCTTCTACGAACTCGATGGTAGCGGAGTATCCCATCCTCACCCTCTAGGTCACTTCATTAATTTTCCACGAGTCCGCCGTGTCTGGTGGCGAGTGCAGATTGGTAGTGCAGAGTGCAGAGTGGTAGTGCAGAGTGCAGAGTGGTAGTGCAGAGTGGTAGTGCAGAGTGGTAGTGCAGTTTGGTAGTGCAGAGTGCAGAGTGGTAGTGCAGAGCGGTAGTGCAGAGTGGTAGTGCAGAGTGGTAGTGCAGAGTGCAGATTGGTAGTGCAGAGTGCAGAGTGGTAGTGCAGAGTGGTAGTGCAGAGTGCAGAGTGGTAGTGCAGAGTGCAGAGTGGTAGTACAGAGTGCAGAGTGGTAGTGCAGAGTGCAGAGTGGTAGTGCAGAGTGCAGAGTGGTAGTGCAGAGTGGTAGTGCAGAGTGCAGAGTGGTAGTGCAGAGTGCAGAGTGGTAGTGCAGAGTGCAGAGTGGTAGTGCAGAGTGCAGAGTGGTAGTGCAGAGTGCAGGCAGAGTGGTAGTGCAGAGTGCAGAGTGGTAGTGCAGAGTGAGAGTGCAGTTTGAGAGTGCGAGTGGTAGTGCAGATTGAGAGTGCAGATTGGTAGTGCAGATTGGTAGTGCAGAGTGGTAGTGCAGAGTGCAGAGTGGTAGTGCAGAGTGCAGAGTGGTAGTGCAGAGTGCAGAGTGCAGAGTGGTAGTGCAGAGTGCAGAGTGGTAGTGCAGAGTGCAGAGTGGTAGTGCAGAGTGCAGAGTGGTAGTGCAGAGTGGTAGTGCAGAGTGAGAGTGCGAGTGGTAGTGCAGAGTGGTAGTGCAGAGTGCAGAGTGAGAGTGCAGAGTGCAGTTTGGTAGTGCAGAGTGCAGATTGGTAGTGCAGAGTGCAGATTGGTAGTGCAGAGTGGTATTGCAGAGTGCAGAGTGGTAGTGCAGAGTGGTAGTGCAGAGTGGTAGTGCAGAGTGGTAGTGCAGAGTGGTAGTGCAGAGTGAAGAGTGGTAGTGCAGAGTGCAGAGTGGTAGTGCAGAGTGGTAGTGCAGAGTGGTAGTGCAGAGTGCAGTTTGAGAGTGCAGAGTGCAGAGTGGTAGTGCAGAGTGGTAGTGCAGAGTGGTAGTGCTGAGTGGTAGTGCAGAGTGCAGAGTGGTAGTGCAGAGTGCAGAGTGGTAGTGCAGAGTGGTAGTGCAGAGTGCAGATTGGTAGTGCAGAGTGCAGAGTGGTAGTGCAGAGTGCAGAGTGGTAGTGCAGAGTGCAGAGTGGTAGTGCAGAGTGCAGAGTGGTAGTGCAGAGTGAGAGTGCAGTTTGAGAGTGCGAGTGGTAGTGCAGATTGAGAGTGCAGAGTGCAGATTGGTAGTGCATATTGGTAGTGCAGAGTGGTAGTGCAGAGTGCAGAGTGGTAGTGCAGAGTGCAGAGTGGTAGTGCAGAGTGCAGAGTGGTAGTGCAGAGTGCAGAGTGGTAGTGCAGAGTGGTAGTGCAGAGTGCAGAGTGGTAGTGCAGAGTGGTAGTGCAGAGTGAGAGTGCGAGTGGTAGTGCAGAGTGGTAGTGCAGAGTGCAGATTGAGAGTGCAGAGTGCAGTTTGGTAGTGCAGAGTGCAGATTGGTAGTGCAGAGTGCAGATTGGTAGTGCAGAGTGCAGAGTGGTATTGCAGAGTGCAGAGTGGTAGTGCAGAGTGGTAGTGCAGAGTGGTAGTGCAGAGTGGTAGTACAGAGTGCAGAGTGGTAGTGCAGAGTGCAGAGTGGTAGTGCAGAGTGCAGAGTGGTAGTGCAGAGTGCAGAGTGGTAGTGCAGAGTGCAGAGTGGTAGTGCAGAGTGCAGAGTGGTAGTGCAGAGTGGTAGTGCAGAGTGAGAGTGCGAGTGGTAGTGCAGAGTGGTAGTGCAGAGTGCAGATTGAGAGTGCAGAGTGCAGTTTGGTAGTGCAGAGTGCAGATTGGTAGTGCAGAGTGCAGATTGGTAGTGCAGAGTGCAGAGTGGTATTGCAGAGTGCAGAGTGGTAGTGCAGAGTGGTAGTGCAGAGTGGTAGTGCAGAGTGCAGAGTGGTAGTGCAGAGTGCAGAGTGGTAGTGCAGAGTGCAGAGTGGTAGTGCAGAGTGCAGAGTGGTAGTGCAGAGTGCAGAGTGGTAGTGCAGAGTGCAGAGTGGTAGTGCAGAGTGCAGAGTGGTAGTGCAGAGTGCAGGCAGAGTGGTAGTGCAGAGTGCAGAGTGGTAGTGCAGAGTGAGAGTGCAGTTTGAGAGTGCGAGTGGTAGTGCAGATTGAGAGTGCAGAGTGCAGATTGGTAGTGCAGAGTGGTAGTGCAGAGTGCAGAGTGGTAGTGCAGAGTGCAGAGTGGTAGTGCAGAGTGCAGAGTGCAGAGTGGTAGTGCAGAGTGCAGAGTGGTAGTGCAGAGTGCAGAGTGGTAGTGCAGAGTGCAGAGTGGTAGTGCAGAGTGGTAGTGCAGAGTGAGAGTGCGAGTGGTAGTGCAGAGTGGTAGTGCAGAGTGCAGAGTGAGAGTGCAGAGTGCAGTTTGGTAGTGCAGAGTGCAGATTGGTAGTGCAGAGTGCAGATTGGTAGTGCAGAGTGGTATTGCAGAGTGCAGAGTGGTAGTGCAGAGTGGTAGTGCAGAGTGGTAGTGCAGAGTGGTAGTGCAGAGTGGTAGTGCAGAGTGAAGAGTGGTAGTGCAGAGTGCAGAGTGGTAGTGCAGAGTGGTAGTGCAGAGTGGTAGTGCAGAGTGGTAGTGCAGAGTGGTAGTGCAGAGTGCAGTTTGAGAGTGCAGAGTGCAGAGTGGTAGTGCAGAGTGGTAGTGCAGAGTGGTAGTGCTGAGTGGTAGTGCAGAGTGGTAGTGCAGAGTGCAGAGTGGTAGTGCAGAGTGCAGAGTGGTAGTGCAGAGTGGTAGTGCAGAGTGCAGATTGGTAGTGCAGAGTGCAGAGTGGTAGTGCAGAGTGGTAGTGCAGAGTGCAGAGTGGTAGTGCAGAGTGCAGAGTGGTAGTGCAGAGTGCAGAGTGGTAGTGCAGAGTGCAGAGTGGTAGTGCAGAGTGAGAGTGCAGTTTGAGAGTGCGAGTGGTAGTGCAGATTGAGAGTGCAGAGTGCAGATTGGTAGTGCATATTGGTAGTGCAGAGTGGTAGTGCAGAGTGCAGAGTGGTAGTGCAGAGTGCAGAGTGGTAGTGCAGAGTGCAGAGTGGTAGTGCAGAGTGCAGAGTGGTAGTGCAGAGTGCAGAGTGGTAGTGCAGAGTGGTAGTGCAGAGTGAGAGTGCGAGTGGTAGTGCAGAGTGGTAGTGCAGAGTGCAGATTGAGAGTGCAGAGTGCAGTTTGGTAGTGCAGAGTGCAGATTGGTAGTGCAGAGTGCAGATTGGTAGTGCAGAGTGCAGAGTGGTATTGCAGAGTGCAGAGTGGTAGTGCAGAGTGGTAGTGCAGAGTGGTAGTGCAGAGTGGTAGTGCAGAGTGCAGAGTGGTAGTGCAGAGTGCAGAGTGGTAGTGCAGAGTGGTAGTGCAGAGTGGTAGTGCAGAGTGGTAGTGCAGAGTGCAGTTTGAGAGTGCAGAGTGGTAGTGCAGAGTGGTAGTGCAGAGTGGTAGTGCAGAGTGGTAGTGCAGAGTGCAGATTGGTAGTGCAGAGTGCAGATTGGTAGTGCAGAGTGCAGATTGAGAGTGCAGAGTGCAGATTGAGAGTGCAGAGTGCAGATTGAGAGTGCAGAGTGCAGAGTGCAGAGTGGTAGTGCAGAGTGCCTAAAACACATTGCCATTTACAATGCCATTATCTCTAACTTAAAACAAACCCGAGCCCTAATGCATTCCTAATGCTTGTTTTAGCATAGATAGCACCCTCCAGTTTGCATGTAGCCAACAACCGGGCCTGCCATTGGGCAAACGAGGGAGGTTTTGGATCTTTCCAATGCAAGGCAATACAGATCCTGAGGACAGTCATTGCAACAAATATTAAATACTTTGTCTTTCAATGAAAAACAATTTTAAAGTTTGTATTTTTGTATACATGTTGGAGATAATGAAATGAACGAGATATAAGTGTGATGAAGGAGTGCTTTTCGCTGAAGTAAAATAGTCCCTAATGCATGCCATTGGAAACACTTCATAGGAAGGGCAAGGATTAGCCCAAGCAGCCAGTAGCATGAAACTAACATATAGCTAAACCAAGATGTGATTTATGGTGTTAAAAGCCAATTGCAGAAGGTGAGTCACCCAAGCAAGGTAGCTGACCCAAAGCCCACTCTCTTTGTATTGAACACAACAGGTAATTAAAAGCAGGCAGATGAATGTTGGGTGCGGAATGAAGAGACGCAAGATGGTGAGTAGCAGATAACCTAGTTTATTAGTTATCGCGAAGCCCCGCACCCAGCAAAGCCTCCTTCCCTTAGCTGATTTTGCAACCGTCTCGCATGGAAAGGATTTGCTCAGTGCGTTCCATGCCAGACCATCACGAGCCATCAAAGCAAGAAACTCAAACCCACACAATGCATGGATACAACAGCTTCTCTTCCCAAAACTGAGAAACAAAAACAAAAAAAAACGACTAGCCATTTGCATTTCAAAGTCCCTAAATCCATTAGGTAAAACAATTATCCTGCAAGGTAAACCAACACAGTCCTGGATACCATGACCAAGGCACAGCTCACACAGCTGGTGCAGCAGCACCCTAAAACATTGCTCCACATCAGTAAAGGCACATCACAGGAAGGGGCCGGGGCTTCACACCACCATCATGTCGCCCATCCTCCTCGCCAGTATTTATGTTGGGTGCAGAATGAAGAGACGCAAGACTGTGAGTGGCAGATAACTTAGCTTATTAGTTATTAGTTATCGTGAAGACCCGCACAGCCTCCTTCCTTCAGCTGGCTCAGCAACCATCACGGCATAAAATGCCTGATAGGATTCGCTCAATGCCTTCCATGCCAGATCGTCACAAGCCATCCAAGCAAGAGGACACAAACCCACACAATACATGGATACAACAATGAACAATGTTAAATGCCTTGTGAATCTGTGTGCAATTAAATTGGCATCAAGACCCACATCATTTTTGTTAGCCACAGTCCTCTTCATGAAGAACAAGTGAGCAGGAAAATACACATCTAATTTGATATGTGCCAGAAAGCATGACAATACAAAGCAAATGACATATAGTGCCCTGGCATTAATAGAAGAGATGTGTTGCCTATTTAATACATCAAGGTTCTCCTTAAACCTGAATCTCGAAATGGATCACCACCAATTGGAAGCTGATGCCAATTAACATTATCTACGCCTTTTGCTTGAATGTTACTGCTGCAAGAGAAAACATTTTGGAATATACTTGAAGTTGAGGAATTTTACATGGAAATTAGAAAAGCATTTGGCCACATTGAACAGTGCATAAGTATCACAATTAAAGGTTAGTACTTGGTTTGGTAAAAGTAGAAAGAACACAATGACACTTTAGACCGTGTCTATCAAACTTTTGATGATGAGCACCTGACGCAAAGGAGTGAAAATTAAGTGCTCAATAATGTATTTCAAGTTCTTTTGTTATACATTTACATAAAAACGAAGTAATTCACTGCATAGCAAAATTTTGGGGGTCATATGACCATCAGCGCAGGATCACATTGTGCCTCTTGTGACATTCCTGGTCTTGGAAAATACTAGACTGGATGTAAACAGGAGTGGGCACAAGGAAAGTACCATTGATGGTTGTATGTAAACAATAAATCTGGCTTTTTTTCTGGTCCAATGAGTGATAAACAACATTTGAAACAGCCTTTGCAATGCAATATGTCTTGCATGTTTTTAGAGTTAAAGCTGTTGGCGTTTTAATGGAAATGTTTCCCGCAATGAGTGGAACGGCATAGCGGGTGACGAAGATTTGCAGTAGTCTCCTGTCCCTAGAAGCGGGGAGGGTAGGGGAGGGCTGTGGGGCTGAGCAACAGCAGACGCTAGGGATCTTGCGGTCTTATAAGCAGTGAAGAACAGGACGGCACAGTGGGCACTGCCATGAGTCAGAAGAAGCAGCGACCTGGGTGTGGTGATGGGGGCTGGCATGCACTGTTGTGGGAGGTGTGAGAAGTTGGCCTGATATGCAGTGCTCACTATTCTAGTGATCACTATGTATCAGTCCAGACAACCCTTATTGATGATTGGTTGTAAGTCAACCTTATAGACCAGCTATCCTAGTAGCATGGATACGAGCAGTCTAAGGCTAAGACTCTAGAGGGCGTGTTAAGCCAGCTGTTTTACCATCACATATACCCCTTGAACACCAAGTGAAAGGACACCACACAAGTTGTTATGAAAATAAATGTATATTTATTTCTAACAAGACTACCCTGGCTCTTTATGAGACAGGGAGCTAAGCACACAACAAAACTCTTACGAAAATACTTAAAGGCGCACAATTTACACGAATGCCCGAGGGGCACGAAAAACCATATACACAAAAAGTGGAATGCGAAATTACTAGCAGGTAAGTACTATTCTCATAGGCTTTAGAAACGCTAGGCCTACAATGCTAAACCCTTAGATTAGAAGCAGGAGGCCTGTGGACGTCGTGTGCAGAGTGGGAACTCTCACGCGTAAGGCGGGAAAAAGTCTATGGAGGCTAGTAAAGACAAAGTTACTGTTCTCGGGCGAACCCGACTAGGTGGGTCGAAAACAAGAGTGGATCCGAACACTTAGAGTGTTGGACTATGCTGGAGCACCGGAGTACTCGGTTTACCTAGCCCAGGGGCTGCGGCTGCATAGGGTTCAAGTTGCGTCGGAAACCCTCGTTGACGAACCAGGAGCCTGAAGAAAGAAGTTGCTGGCAGGCGGCCAGTGAAGAAGTTCGTGGTGATCCAAGCCTGGATCAGGGAAGAAGAAGACCTGTAAGCAGAGGGGACCAAGTTCTGAATCACTAGCCAGTGATTTAGGTGGGCACCAGGATGGCACCGGACGAAGTCACCTCAGCCAGGTGAGTGGGCGCTGCTGGGCTCTGCAGTCTCTCGGACCAGGAGGCGTTGTCGGTGACCAGGATGGAGGTGCGAGCTGTCCCACGAAGGTGTCTGCTGTCGACGTCGCTGGACCCAGGATTGGGGCAACAAGTCTTGGCAAATGCAAGCCCACGCGGTGGACTTAAAATGGAGTCTGGAGTGGACCAGGAGGGTCCAGGGTGCTCCTCTGTTGGAAGGGAGCAAGGGCTAATCTGGAGCAACCAGACCAGCGGTCTTTGTCGTCGTGAAGCGTCGTAAAAGGGCCACTAGCCAACGGGCAAGTGACCTGGACAACGCGGTGAGCAGCAAAGAGCAGAAGGGCCCCACGCAGATCTCGTGGATGCAGGGGGGCTGAACTTCGGTGCTGGAGCTGCTCAGGGTCGGGGCTTCTCTTACCCCAAAGCACTCAGTCGAGGGTCACTCGGTAGTCGTGCTGGACAAGCGTCGTGCAGTCTTGATGATGGCCGGTCCCTCGAGGTCTCGTCGCACCCACGAATCTCAGCGTAACTGACGATGTAGGTAGAGGTCAGAGGTGCCAGGGAAGCCGGTTCTCGTCGAGCTGGGCAGTCTTGATCCGGAGGAGAGACTTACAGCAGACCGCGATGCTTGGATGGTGCCTGCTGCTGCAGGGTGACTACTCCTTAGTCACAAGGGAGAAATCTTGAGAAGAAGTCGAGAGTTCCTTTCGTAGAAAGTAGTTTCAGGATTCAAAGATGATCTAATTTGGAAGGGGGCCTGCTCCTACCTTTATCCTGCAAAAGGGGGCTGGCACGCGACTAAGTCCTGCCCTATGGGTGGGACTAGGAGGGGGGTGGTTACACCCCTCTCCTTTGGCGGGCTTTTCCCCAGCTCAGGGGCTGGTGTGCCCCTGGAACTGGTTCAAGCCGGCCTATGCACAGTGAGCACCGGGGTGCCACTTGCAGTCACCTTCCTCTAAAGCCCTGCCTACCTAGAATACACAAAATCCTGTCTGGGACGGTGCTGGCACCGCCCCTGGCAGGAAACCCTTTGTCCTTGCCTCCCGCGCTGGGAGGACTCCCAGCAGCAGGAGGGCAGACTTGTGTCTCGGTGGCAGCATCCATCTTGTGGAGCTGAGGCTATGTCTGACTTTAACCGGGGTTACAGGTTACCAACATGTCGTGTCCCTCTAGAAGGGTGGAATGCTAAGCCCGTCGCCAGAATTGGCGAGGGGTTAGTATTCCAATTCGTATGACACCTTACTCGACATGTTTTGATAAAGCGATACCAGAGTTGGCATATAACCGCGAGGATTATAATACACTTAACAGTATATGGTACGCGTTATCATGGAACAGCTATTAGGACTTGGTTCCGCAAGCTGCAAGCGGGCTCAGCTCATGCCAGAGCACCATTTCACATTATTCCAAGCACTCTGCCTTCAGGATTGTTAAGGCCTGACATAGGAGTGACTGATAGGAATATATGTGTCCATTTTAGGGTTAGATATAGGAATACTATCTAAAGCAAAGGGTGATTACACCACCTTGCCCCAGCTGTCAAGCAGCCAGTTGTGTCAGATTTGGATGGCCAGCCAGGGGTGGCATAATACATGCTGCAGCCCCTGGTAGGCCCTGGGTACACCTATGCCCTGGGTACCTAAGGTACACTGTACAGGGACTGATAAGGTGACTCAGTATCCAATTAGATATGTACCTAAGGTACATGGAATCCATTTTACAGAGAGAGCAGTAGGCCTGGGGTCCTGAATAGCAGGGCCCCAGGTCAACTAAGTCAGAAAACCAGCAAAACACCAGGCAAAAAGTTGGGGGTAACCATAGTCAGGGATCTACCTTCCTACATAACCCCCCCCCCAAACGAAAGGAGATAAGGCTATCCTTGCCAGGTAAGCCTATATTGCCTGAGTGGCCATATAAGGAAGTACCAGCACTGGCATGGTTACCCCCTATCTCATGGTCCACTAAGCAATCCCTCACCCTAAGGGTGTCTGAGGGTTTCCACCATAGGGAATCTCTACCTGTGGTGTGTTTTGGCAAAGTAAAAGGCTGGTGCTGAAATGGAGTACTGAAGTGAGGCTCCACTAATTTTGGGCTCAGCTTCCTCCAATAATTATCCACCATAGAGGCCTTTCTTTCCAAGACTGAGTTGTTTTGGGCTCTCAGGATCAACCTCTGGCTACCTACAGCTGGAGGTTGGGTCCCTCTGTTTGGCTTACTGGAGGGACAGGTCAGGTTTGGGGCCCTTAGGTCCCAGGTTTGGCTGTGCCCAACAGTGTCCATCTGTGGGAGGTCCCTAACTAAATTTAAGGGGGATCCCTCAGGAGTTTGTTTTATTTTCACTGGGCTAGGACTGCTAGCTTCAGTGCCCTTAATCTGCTGATTGGGGAATTCTTATGGACAGGGGGCCCTTTGGGGTCCAACACTGGCCTCCCTGACCTCTACAGCCCTGGGCTGACTGAGGCAGGGTAGAGAGGGGCAGGTTACCTGCTCCAGACTGGGTCCCACCTTGGAAGGGTCCACTGACATCAGGGGTTCTGCCAGGCTAGGCCTGACTACCTCTGGGGCAGTTTCTTCACAAGGGGTCAGGTCAGTTCCCTGAGGAGGCTGATCCTGCCCTAAAGTCTGGTGGGAGGGAGATTTCTCTTCCTCCTCAATGCTCTCTGTCTGAGTGGAGTGATCCATAGTTTCAGGCTTCACAACACTATCATCTGTCTGAGTTTGAGCTGTGGCCATCACAACTCTCCCAAACTTTTCAGGGGGGGACTCAGTTTGGGTATGGGCTGTGACCATCACAGCCCTGCTAACCTTTTCTGGGAAGGAAGCTGTCTGAGATTGGGCTGTGACTGGCACAGCCCTCCTGACCTGTTCAGGGAGGACATCTTGGACTGGGGCTGTGGCTATCACTGCCCTACTAACCTTACCATGGGGGTTTACCATTCTAGAATGGGTTTCTTGCTCTACCTCAGCCCAGGCTGAGGTCTCTAAATCATTCCCCAGTAGGCAATCTACAGGCAAGTTGGATGACACTGCCACTCTCTTGGGGCCAGTGACACTTCCCCAGCTGAGATTTACTACTGCCATGGGATGAGTTTTCTTCACTCCATCAATGTTTGTCACCTGGTATGTGGCACCAGGTAAAAGTTGCCTTGAGGGGACAAGACTCTCAGTCACCATGGTGATGCTAGCCCCTGTGTCTCTGTAGGCCTCAACTTTCATACCATTGATGAGGGGCTCCTGTCTGTACTTGCTCAAAGTGTTAGGACAAGTAGTGAAGCTGGCAAACCCCATGCCATTCTCACAGACAAGAGTATCTAAGTTAGGGGACCTGGTTAGGCCAGAGTCCCCAGGAACTCCCAAAGTAAATGCACCCAAATTCTTGGGGGCACTCCCACCACCTGGGGGATTACTACTAGTAGTAACAGGAGGTTTGGGAATGTTACTTGGGGGTATGTTCTCCTTATTGTGGTTCTTTGGGCAACTGCTGTCAGTTTTCAAATGACCCACCTGTTTGCAGGGATAACAATAAGGTTTCTTCTGGTTATTGGAAGGATTCTGGGACCCACCCCCCTCAGAGGATTTTTGGGGCCCTGATGTGGTTTGATCTGGAGATTTATTCCCACCCTTCTCTTGAGGCTTGGTTGATTCCTTCTTCTGGTCACCACCTTGGTTCTTAGGCCTAATCCTGGTTCTGACCCATTTGTCTGCCCTCTTACCCAATTCCTGTGGAGAGGTCAGATCAGAGTCTACCAGGTGCTGGTGTAATAACTGGTCCTGACAATTATTTAAGACTTGCTCTCTCATAATTAGATTATACAATCCTTTGAAATCAGTAACCTTACTACCCAGTAGCCAGCCTTCCAAAGCCTTAGTGGCACAATTCACGAAGTCAGACCAATCCTGAGACTGAGTTTTCTGGGTATCCCTGAACAGCAACCTGTACTGCTCAGTGGTTAAGCCAAACCCATCAACCAGTGTATTTTTCAGGACTTGGTAATTGTTAGCATCCTCAACTCTAGTAGTGAGGAGCTTATCTCTACCTTTGCCATCAAAGGAGAGCCACAGTATAGCTGCCCACTGACTCTGGGGAATGCACTGCACAGTGCAGGCCCTCTCCAAAGCAGCCATCCATTTCTGGATGTCCTCCCCTTGTTTAAAGGGGGGCACTATCTTTGTCAGGTGTTTAGTATCTAAACCCTTCTCTTTATCTCTTGGGAGATTGCTGCCACCAGTGGGAACTATCCCACTCATCTGCTGCTCTCTAGCAAAGGCAAGCTTTTCTTTGGCCAGGGCAAGTTCTTCCCTTTCAATCCTCAGAGTAGCCTGTCTCATTCTGGCTTCATGCTCTATTCTCTGAGCGGAAGTCAATCTCCTCTGTGGAGAGTTCCTTCTCCTCTGAGAAGAGGCATTAGAGTGCAGAGATCTATTGGAGTCCCTAGAAGGAGATCTATCTCTCCTAACTCCAATGTTAGGCCGGATTAGGGTCAGTACTGGGGGGCCCCCAGCTCCTTTCCCAAGCAGGTCTAAGTTGGCCCTAGTGAGTCTGCTGACTAGTTCAGGCCTGTATGCCTCATCCCCAGAGAGCTCCTCTTCTTCCTCCTCCTCAACTACTTTGTCAGTGTCAAGGAGGTCTGGATCACCAAGGTGTCTCTCTAAGGCGGGCATATTCCCATCTCCCTGAGATGCTTTCCTAGCATCATAAGTCTCTAAGAGACCTATCAGAAAGGGAATGGTGGGGTTAGACCCCTGTTTCAGTTTCCTGGAGGTACACACTTGTCTCATCTCCTGGAAACTGAGAGCTGCATATCTTGATTTGACCTGTGGAGGGTCAATAACCACAAGGGGAGTCTCAGTAGACTCTCCATGGGTAGACATGCTTTTCTAGTGAGGTGTAAGTGGTGCACTTACCTACACTATATGTTTACCTACTGATCCCTTGCTAGAGTTGTAGTTTAGGGTGTGCTAGGCCCTAGGAGCTACAACAGCTGGTTCAGTAGAACTCAGAGTATTCTAAGCTAAGTTATATGTACCTTAGTACTTATGTGATCTTTCAAATGATATTCTTAGGATACGTGTGGTAAAACAACAGCAAGCTCAATTCCCACCGCTGCCACCAATGTGAGAAGTTGGCCTGATATGCAGTGCTCACTATTCTAGTGATCACTATGTATCAGTCCAGACAACCCTTATTGATGATTGGTTGTAAGTCAACCTTATAGACCAGCTATCCTAGTAGCATGGATACGAGCAGTCTAAGGCTAAGACTCTAGAGGGCGTGTTAAGCCAGCTGTTTTACCATCACATATACCCCTTGAACACCAAGTGAAAGGACACCACACAAGTTGTTATGAAAATAAATGTATATTTATTTCTAACAAGACTACCCTGGCTCTTTATGAGACAGGGAGCTAAGCACACAACAAAACTCTTACGAAAATACTTAAAGTCGCACAATTTACACGAATGCCCGAGGGGCACGAAAAACCATATACACAAAAAGTGGAATGCGAAATTACTAGCAGGTAAGTACTATTCTCATAGGCTTTAGAAACGCTAGGCCTACAATGCTAAACCCTTAGATTAGAAGCAGGAGGCCTGTGGACGTCGTGTGCAGAGTGAGAACTCTCACGCGTAAGGCGGGAAAAAGTCTATGGAGGCTAGTAAAGACAAAGTTACTGTTCTCGGGCGAACCCGACTAGGTGGGTCGAAAACAAGAGTGGATCCGAACACTTAGAGTGTTGGACTATGCTGGAGCACCGGAGTACTCGGTTTACCTAGCCCAGGGGCTGCGGCTGCATAGGGTTCAAGTTGCGTCGGAAACCCTCGTTGACGAACCAGGAGCCTGAAGAAAGAAGTTGCTGGCAGGCGGCCAGTGAAGAAGTTCGTGGTGATCCAAGCCTGGATCAGGGAAGAAGAAGACCTGTAAGCAGAGGGGACCAAGTTCTGAATCACTAGCCAGTGATTTAGGTGGGCACCAGGATGGCACCGGACGAAGTCACCTCAGCCAGGTGAGTGGGCGCTGCTGGGCTCTGCAGTCTCTCGGACCAGGAGGCGTTGTCGGCGACCAGGATGGAGGTGCGAGCTGTCCCACGAAGGTGTCTGCTGTCGACGTCGCTGGACCCAGGATTGGGGCAACAAGTCTTGGCAAATGCAAGCCCACGCGGTGGACTTAAAATGGAGTCTGGAGTGGACCAGGAGGGTCCAGGGTGCACCTCTGTTGGAAGGGAGCAAGGGCTAATCTGGAGCAACCAGACCAGCGGTGTTTGTCGTCGTGAAGCATCGTAAAAGGGCCACTAGCCAACGGGCAAGTGACCTGGACAACGCGGTGAGCAGCAAAGAGCAGAAGGGCCCCACACAGATCTCGTGGATGCAGGGGGGCTGAACTTCGGTGCTGGAGCTGCTCAGGGTCTGGGCTTCTCTTACCCCAAAGCACTCAGTCGAGGGTCACTCGGTGGTCGTGCTGGACAAGCGTCGTGCAGTCTTGATGATGGCCGGTCCCTCGAGG
Source organism: Lissotriton helveticus (assembly GCF_964261635.1). Taxonomy (NCBI): domain Eukaryota; kingdom Metazoa; phylum Chordata; class Amphibia; order Caudata; family Salamandridae; genus Lissotriton; species Lissotriton helveticus. Next base: position 2,002,598,064 of record NC_136057.1, on the reverse strand, counting down.
TCTCGTCGCACCCACGAATCTCAGCGTAACTGACGATGTAGGTAGAGGTCAGAGGTGCCAGGGAAGCCGGTTCTCGTCGAGCTGGGCAGTCTTGATCCGGAGGAGAGACTTACAGCAGACCGCGATGCTTGGATGGTGCCTGCTGCTGCAGGGTGACTACTCCTTAGTCACAAGGGAGAAATCTTGAGAAGAAGTCGAGAGTTACTTTCGTAGAAAGTAGTTTCAGGATTCAAAGATGATCTAATTTAGAAGGGGGCCTGCTCCTACCTTTATCCTGCAAAAGGGGGCTGGCACGCGACTAAGTCCTGCCCTATGGGTGGGACTAGGAGGGGGGTGGTTACACCCCTCTCCTTTGGCGGGCTTTTCCCCAGCTCAGGGGCTGGTGTGCCCCTGGAACTGGTTCAAGCCGGCCTATGCACAGTGAGCACCGGGGTGCCACTTGCAGTCACCTTCCTCTAAAGCCCTGCCTACCTAGAATACACAAAATCCTGTCTGGGACGGTGCTGGCACCGCCCCTGGCAGGAAACCCTTTGTCCTTGCCTCCCGCGCTGGGAGGACTCCCAGCAGCAGGAGGGCAGACTTGTGTCTCGGTGGCAGCATCCATCTTGTTGAGCTGAGGCTATGTCTGACTTTAACCGGGGTTACAGGTTACCAACATGTCGTGTCCCTCTAGAAGGGTGGAATGCTAACCCCGTCGCCAGAATTGGCGAGGAGTTAGTATTCCAATTCATATGACACCTTACTCGACATGTTTTGATAAAGCGATACCAGAGTTGGCATATAACCGCGAGGATTATAATGCACTTAAGAGTATATGGTACGCGTTATCATGGAACAGCTATTAGGACTTGGTTCCGCAAGCTGCAAACGGGCTCAGCTCATGCCAGAGCACCATTTCACATTATTCCAAGCACTCTGCCTTCAGGATTGTTAAGGCCTGCCATAGGAGTGACTGATAGGAATATATGTGTCCATTTTAGGGTTAGATATAGGAATACTATATCTAAAGCAAAGGGTGATTACACCACCTTGCCCCAGCTGTCAAGCAGCCAGTTGTGTCAGATTTGGATGGCCAGCCAGGGGTGGCATAATACATGCTGCAGCCCCTGGTAGGCCCTGGGTACACCTATGCCCTGGGTACCTAAGGTACACTGTACAGGGACTGATAAGGTGACTCAGTATCCAATTAGATATGTACCTAAGGTACATGGAATCCATTTTACAGAGAGAGCAGTAGGCCTGGGGTCCTGAATAGCAGGGCCCCAGGTCAACTAAGTCAGAAAACCAGCAAAACACCAGGCAAAAAGTTGGGGGTAACCATAGTCAGGGATCTACCTTCCTACAGGAGGGGTGATGTGGTGTGTGGAATTGCTTGAGGAGATTAAGAGCAGTGTGGAATTTTAGTTTGTGTACTAAACATCATCTACGCCATCTTGCCGATTCACGTATGAACATACACGACAGCCATTTTAGGTACCATGGTCTCCCTGTTCACGATCGCCCGTCAGCACACTTCCCTGAACCTTGCAAGCCTTCCCCGCGCACCCTGGCTGCCCCCGCACTCACATGCACAAGTCATGAACCCTCCCCTCCCATGGCTCTGTCTCAGGGAATCACACCCCGCGCCTGACCAACACCTCCTTTCCGTCCATGAATACCCCTCCTTTGATGACCCCTTCCTCTGAGCCCGACTGCCTGTACGAACCGCTGGTCATCCCTTAGCCCGAGGATACAGTTTATTGCCCATTACTGTATTCACTCGCCTTTCCTGAAAGGAGTCACTATTGATCACGACCTCCCCAACCCCTGAGATTCGATCAGGCGCACACATTCCAAAGGAATCGGCAGAACACTCAGCTGCGTGATAGCCCCTCCCAATCATATGAGGGGAAAGTGCCTCTACTGTTGTCATGTGTTGGAATGGGCCGGAACTGGGGGGGTGCCAGGGATGTCGTTCTCATACTTCACAATGCCCTTGTTGTAATAAAGAACGTTCACATGTCTTAAACCAGTGTATAAAAGACCAGGTCTCAGAGAGGTTGAGAGAGCACCTCGAGATGATACCTTGTTGTCCGATCTGATGTGTTCTACTCCGTCGGAATAAAACTTGTTTCCTGTCTTCCTGTCTCCAGCGCCTGCCTCTTTATTGAATAACTTCGTATGGTATTAGAGGCGTTTTACGCCGGGCAAATTTAACTTAGGAAACATCTACTGAAATCGCCTGACCATTTTGAATTGATCTTTATCAATTGGCGTCCCAAACGCGGGGCCCATCAGCGACACGTGGATCCAGTGGGAGAGGTCCCGACGACAGAGTGAACAACTGCAACGATCGGGAGAGCTCCTGTCCGATAGACCCTCGTCTGACAGCCGATCATCTGAACTTCACTGATTCCGAGCAGACCTCTCCCGAGTGATCTACGGTCCTGACTGGGAACCACCAGGAGTGCCGCGATAGCAACAAGAGAATAGAGGACAATCGGGCGCTGGAAGCGGAAGACGAGAAACTGTCCATGCGGTCCGGGTAAGGTCGTGGCATACGACAAATTGCGAAATTGATTGATTGATTGTTTGAAAATACTAGTATTACTTATTGACTGTTTCTGAGAAATTCTCTATTTGCAAACAAGCACAGAATCGCCATACTCTGTTTAGTCTTTGCAGATAGTGAAGGGTAGGCAACGCAAGCCTTTAACACGTCGTGCCTATTTTTCTCCTCATTGATTGATTGATTGAATCGAGCATTGAATTGTTCGAAGTTGGTTCTCTTAAGGATCTTCTCTGCCTACAAACGGGGAAGAATAGGAATATTCTCTCTCCCTTTGCAGATAGTGAAGGGTAGGCAACGCAAGCCTTTAACACGTCGTGCCTATTTCATTCCTCATTGATTGATTGTTTGTCCAAACATTGACTGTTTGGAATTGGTTCTTTCTGGAGGTATTCTCTGTTTGCAAATAGCGTAGAATAGAATATTCTGTCCAGTCTTTGCAAATAGTGAAAAGATAGATAGTGCAGGCTTTTGCCCCCCATTGTAATCCGTCATGCCTATCTTCTCCCCATTGGTTAATAGTTGGGTCAACCCGGACCGCTTATTAGAGATGAACCATCCAGCTCCACTGGAAGGCACCCCTAATAAGGACATGTTTACTAAGCAAGGACTAGTCGCTATAGCTTATAGTAAGTTATGGCATAAATATACAAAAAAGGATCCTGAAAGTCAGTGGCCACTGATAGGTTCTTTTGATGAAAATAAAATAAAAACACTAGAAGCAGCTGTAAAAATAAACAAGGCAACGCCCACTATGCTTGATAGTATTGGCATGTGGCGCAAAGAAGCAGAACATCGCAGGAAAAGAGAGGAAGCGAAAATAGTGAAAGAGTTACGAAAAGCCGCCCATCTGGCCGCAAAAGAACTAGATGAAGAAATAAGAAGAAGAGAGGAAGTTAAACAAACGCAAGAATCAGGACTGGCAGGCCAATGCCCTGTCAGGACCACCTCTGCGCTCTACCCGGAGATGCCCTCCAAACAGCGGGCAAATGACGAGTTACTGCTCGGTCCTCCAATTATCTACATGCCTCCTCCTTATGCTCCCAGCCAGCCTCTAGCACAACACTCACCAGTTCAAAGTGCAGGTGTGGGTGACCCTAGCGCTAGTGCCCCGGCTCTTACGGCCTTCGCACCAGCCGCATTGGTAACAACAGCAGATGAACATGAGACTAGCAGGCACCTAACAGCCAGACCAAATAGGTTGAGCAAAGATGAGCGGGATGGAATCGACAAGATAGCAAAAACATTGGTAGAACGGAAGGAGAGCGAAGAATATACGATGAATATGCACAATTCACATGCCGGTAGTCACAGACGGCATTTCATTTTACGGTTCAGCTACCACACCCTGAACGCATATGAGGATAGGTACCAGAATAAGGGTCCTGCAAAGCTGACGACTCTATATAGAAGGGTCGATGTTGGAGATGGAACTGAGAGCGATGTGACGGACCTCTTCATGCAAACGCTTGAGGTCTTCCGCCACCTCGCGGAACAGAAACCAGAGGTCAAGATCACAGTCCCTGAGACGATTGAGCCCTCATTAGAAGCAGCCAACACTATGATGCCTATCAGAGAAGCCGCCCCCTATTGGGTTCCCCCAAGAAGTCAGGGAACAAACGATGATATCAACCACGCAGATGCAAAAGGGAGGGTTGTGTACAACTGGGTTTACCAACCATGGGATCGGCAAGATATTTTAACCTTTAGGCAAACCCTGCCCGATTTAAGAAAGAACCCGACAGCATTTTATACCGAACTAAGTACAGCCCTGGGCTCAACCATAATGACTCTAGCGGACATTGATTTGTTTTTTGGGTTATGTCTGCCGGCTGATGTGTGGAAGCAAATCCGGAAAGCCGACCACACAGACCTGTTCGGACACACCTGGAAACAACTCGATGACCTAGATAGGCAGCGAGAGCCCGGAAAGAAACCTGTAAAAGACATACTGGAACTCCCCGACAAAATAGTACAGAAGCTAAAGACATTGATCCCAGAAAAGAAGGTAGACTGGTCGGTAGTCACGGCTTGTCGTCAGAAACCTCAGGAAGATGTATCAGAATATTTCTCCCGATTTGAAACAGTGTTCTCCGACTACAGTGGCCAAGACATGACCACCGCAACCGGACAACACCTATTCGTGCAAAACTACGTAAAAGGGCTATCGCAAGAGGTCTCCCAAAAGTTACAGACGAGTGAGAGTAGTTGGGGAGCCTCCAAACCTGCAGCTATCCTTCAGATGGCTCAGTATTATGAACACCAAAAGAACGAGAACGAGAGGGCGAATGAGAAAAAGAAAAAGGACTTAAAGGAACGAGTGATGATTGCTCAATTGCAAGAAGTGACTACAGGAAGGGAACGATATAGGGGAAACTACCAGTCGAATGCCCCTAGGAATTCGGCCCCTAGAGACCGCAACCCCACACCTGGCGCTCCACGAACCGACCTCGATGAGAACCAGTGTGCATTTTGCAAAGAATTTGGGCATTGGAAGTCTCAATGCCTGGCCCTTCGGGAAATGATTAAAAACAAAGAGACAAGGGACATGACAAATGGCTCCAAAACTGGAGGGCAGGGACGAGGGCAGACCCGCGACACCACCAATGACCGATCTGGCAGACCAAACACATTTGACCGCCCCCGACAGAATCAGTGCCAACAGTCCGACTGCAACAATGCTCACGACTCTGCATAGGACTGCCAGGGGCAAGGGAGGGATCCAGTCGAGCTCTGTGTTGACCAGCAAGGTCCTTACGTCACTGCTAAGGTCCTGGGTACAAAGTCTCCATTTTTGGTAGACACTGGAGCGACACGTAGTGTATTATCAAAACGACTGATTCCAAGGGCACCCTTGTCTGGCTCACACATTACCTCGATAGGTTTCGATGGAACGCCCTCCACTAATCCCCTGTCTGTACCTATCTCCTTTGACCTAGGAAACAATCCCACTGACACAACATTTCTGCTCTCCTCCAACTCCCCTGACGCCATTATGGGTATTGATTTACTGAAACATTTCCGAGCTACTATTAGGTGTTCCCCGGATGGAGTCCGAGTCATCCTGTACGACAACCCGAGCATGTCCAGACCCTACCCCGCACGACATAAGTACGCCATAACAGATGCTGACCTAACCTTGCTCGATACCCTACCCCTGTACCTATGGGCCAGAAACGACTCAGATGTAGGACGAATGATGATCGATCCTGTACACATAACTGTTCGACCAGATGCAATACTCCCGAAACTCCCACAGTACCGGATATCGCCCGAAGGCGAGAAGGCATTGGTAGCGATTATTCAGTCCTTGGTAGATGCAGGAGTGGTAGAGGAAGTGGTTAGTAATGTCTGCAATAGCCCTATCCTACCCATTGTTAAGAAGCAAGGTGAGGGAGATGAAAAAGCGTACCGCTTCATCATCGACCTGCAAGAAGTCAACAAAGTGGTGGTGCCACAGTACCCCGTAGTCTCAGACATCGCCACCATCCTGACTCTCATCCCGTCCACTGCCACCACCTTCACCGTTATTGATCTTAAAAATGCATTTTTCTCTATCCCCATCCATCCAGACAGCCGTTATCTCTTCGGCTTCACTTTAAAAAACCGTTCATACCGATTTTGTAGAGCTCCCCAGGGCTACACTGAAAGTCCCAGCATTTACAGCCAGGCCCTCAAAAGACAGCTGGACGCCGTCCAGCTACCAGATGGAGTGGTGTTGATCCAATATGTTGACGATATCCTTTTGGCGGCCGACACCACTCCACTTGCAATCACAGCCACTATCCAACTCTTGCACTTTCTTGCGGAGAATGGCCACAAGGTCTCCAAAAAGAAACTGCAGTTCTGTCAACCCCAAGTAACATACCTAGGCCATCTCCTGTCCAAAGAAGGGAGGAAACTTACGCCCGACCGAATCCAAACCATCCTAGACACCCCCATTCCAAAAACACAGAAGCAAGTCCGTTCATTAGTGGGCCTTACTTCTTTCTGCCGACAATGGTTACCAAATTTCAGTCTCATTATAAAACCCCTACTTTCCCTGTTGGCCAAAGATGTTCCGTTCCCACTCCCGTGGACTCCCGAATGCCAAGCATCCTTTAAGGAGTTGCGGGATGCCCTTTGCTCGGCACCCGTTCTAGGAACACCAGATTACTCCAAGCCCTTCTCCCTCTTCACTCACGAAAGGGAGGGATGCGCATTGTCTGTACTAGCTCAGCCCATCGGCACCAAACAACGCCCTTGTGCCTATTTTTCTGCCACTCTTGATCCAGTCGCCAGAGCTCTACCTGCCTGCCTTCGAGCAGTAGCCGCTGCTGCTGTCTCTATCCGCCAGAGTGAGGGAATTGTGCTTTCAAACTCCCTCACGGTATTAGTGCCCCATGCAGTTGACACCCTTTTGAACCAGACTAAGACTCAACACCTGACTAGCGCACGACTAACAGGGTACGAATTGACTCTACTTGCACCCCACATCACCCTGAAGAGATGCACGACACTGAACCCTGCTACACTGTTACCCTTGCCCGAAAATGACCCCAATGTGCCCCCTATACACGACTGTGTGACCCTCACGGACGAACAGACCAGGAGTAGAGTTGACCTCCGAGACATTGCTTTTACAGATCCTGATGGAGAACTATGGGTAGATGGCTCTTGTATCAAACTCCCAGACGGCACCACTTCTGCTGCCTATGCGGTGACGACAGCTCGAACAGTAGTTGAAACAGCTCGCATCACACAACGATCCGCACAGGCAGCAGAACTAATTGCCCTCACACGAGCATGTATCATAGCAGCAGGAACCACGGCAAACATTTACACGGACAGCCAGTACGCCTTCGGGGTGGTTCATCATTTTGGGCTTCTGTGGAGGGAAAGGGGATTCCTGACGTCCCACGGTACGCCCATCCTTCACGGAGATTTAGTCTCCGCCCTGATTGAAGCAGTTCTTCTCCCCAAACGATTAGCAGTGATCAAATGCCAGGCACACAAGAAGGTGACAGATTTAGTTGGACAGGGAAACGCACTAGCCGACATCACTGCCCGAACCTCCGCTGAGAATAGGGCAACGACACGCATGTATGTGACCAGGTCACAAGCAGAAAAATGGACCGACGCTAGGGAAACGATCAGGGACATCCAATCGGCCAGCACACCACACGAATTGACTGAGTGGGCGCGGGTGGGTCTAAGGGACGATGAAGGCTGCTGGCGGACAAAAGACATGAACAAATGGTTGCTGCCTGATGCATACTTGATCCCCATACTGACAATGGCACACTCCCCTGCACACATAGGTTCTGCCCCCATGATTGAACTCATTTCCAAAGTCTGGCACAACAACAGGATCCCCGACTCGGCCAAACGCCTAGTCCAGCAGTGCCTTATCTGCTTACAACACAACCCCGGGAAAGGAACTGTGGTACCCCGGGGAGGGTTTGGGATCCCCGACCACCCCTTTGAGGTCCTCCAGATGGATTACATCCAATTAGAGAGGTGCCAAGGCTTGAAGTACGTATTGGTCATTGTATGTGCCTTCAGCAAATGGGTGGAAGCCTATCCGACCCGTGATAACACTGCCATGACTACTGCCAAAGTACTACTGAAAGAGTTTTTCCCTCGCTACGGCCTTTGTCGAATTTTATGGAGCGACAATGGCCCCCACTTCATAGCTGAAGTTATCCAACTAATCCTGAAGGGGTTGGGGGTAAAACAAAGGTTCCATGCGGTCTTCCACCCCCAATCCGCTGGCCTGGTTGAACGACACAACGCTACACTGAAACTGAAACTGTCAAAAATAGTGGCCACCACAGGACTTAAGTGGCCAGATGCCCTTCCACTGGCATTACTATCGATGCGCTCCACTCCCACTAAGCACCACTTGACCCCCTACGAAGTTGTGTTTGGGCGGCCTATGAACCTCTGGACTGCCCCCAAACCGACCTCCATTCACGACGTCCCCGACGTCCTGCTGTCAGATTATTTATACAAGTTAACTAAAACATTGTCTGTCATTCATCAACAGGTGCAGCAGGCCATCCCCGATGCTTCCAGGGGTCCCGGTCACGATATCCAACCGGGTGACTACATCCTAGTCCGGAACTTTCAACGAGCGAAGAGTCTGGAACCCCGGTGGACGGGCCCCTGGCAAGTACTGATCACCACTCGGACGGCTCTTCGAGTGGAGGGGAAGAAGCACTGGCTGCACGCCCACCACTGCAAAAAGGTTTCCTCGACCCTGGCCACGACAGACAACGTCAGCACCCAAGAAGAGCTCCTGAACAAAGACCGACCATCACTGAACTGCTATCCTGATACCGAGGCACTTGAACTTGCAAAACACTCTGATCCCACTGTGCCATCTCGAGAAGGGTATTTCCTGCGTCGAAAGGAGGGAGCTTCGGCTAAGTAGGCCACTGACTAAGTTAAAAATCTCAGAACGGTGACCCAAAGCAACCAAGGGTTACCCGGAGAGAAGCTAAACAAAGTCTGTGGTTCTGCCCACTACCGAGCACCTTGAAGATGAAGATGATGGAAGCGCCAGATAAGAAGATGATGGAAGCGCCAGATAAGAAGACGTCGGAAGCAACAGGAAATACCCACTACAGGAACCCAAAGACTGACAATTTGCACAAATCAAAGACAATCGCTTTCTTCATTGTCTTCCTCTGTTGCCTCCTACTCATGACTTCCTTCTGGATCTTGGAGGAAAGCACACCCGCTCACCAGATGTTGCCAACCACTGTCCAGCCAACCACCACGAAAGAGCACCACCTGATCACCCTTTCACCTCAGCTCCGAGAAAGGCGTAGGGAGTTCTGGAACAATTCCTTCGTGCAACTGTTGCACCAGCACAACCTTGCTGCAAATGCCATGAACTGCTGGATCTGTGGGTTGCTCCCACATGCTACCGGACACTCCATCCCCTTCATCCCTTCTCCTTTCTCAGTTCACGGCTCCTGCCTCGCCTGGTTGATCCTCATGCAGGAAAGCCACAAGGACAACGCCGCTTCTGGTCAGACAGTGTCACACTTCTACTATGGGTTCTGGCTGAACAAAACAGGAAAGCCCTTTTGTCCTGCAATTTCAGGTTCAACCTTCCTTACGAACATCCCTGCCAAAGAAAGGGTCGAAATGCAAGTGCTCCACAATCCAGCCAGACCCACCTTCTCCCACCTGCGGAAACAAACGGCTGCCACCCTGACCGTGGCCCTGTCTGTCATCAATGTCACAGGACTCGTATGCCTCGAAGGACAAGGAACGCAGCTGGTGGGTCTCAGTTCTTGTCGCATCACCAAAACATTGGTCTCAGCTGACCCCCCCTCCTTTGTTGCTTCCCCGAATATGTACTTTGTTTGTGGCACCAAAGCTTACACTTGGCTCCCAAGAGGCTGGAGGGGTACGTGCTATATCGCCTTCATTCTTCCTCCCACGTATGTGGCTCCAGCCAACCACCACCGGCAAAAGCGCGCCGGAGATGCTGAACAAGCCGACTCCACCGGAGCACAGTTCCTGGATGCAGCAAAGGGACTTGTTCCTCTGTGGGGACCAATGGCAAATAGCCGCGCTATCCGACACCTGACTCAGGCATTAGAAACAACCATTAACATCACCGCTGGCATCCTCGCCAACAACACGGCTGAGCTTCAGGCCGTCCGCCTGGTGGCTCTTCAAAACCGTCTTGTTCTAGATGTGGTTCTGGCCGACCGCAGAGGAGCATGCCGCATCATCGGCTCCAGCTGTTGCACCTACGTGCCAGATAACTCACCTTCAGTCTACAAAGCAATCGAACACCTCCACAGACTGTCCTCAGAGGTTCACCAGGAGCAGGAAGGATGGTCGCTTGGAGGCTGGTTCTGGGACACTTTGAAGAACTGGGGATGGAGATTGTTCACGTTTTTATTGATACCAATCATGATACTGTGTGGGTGCTGCCTAGGTATTCAATGTTTACCACCTTTATGTGCACTCATTTCCAACTGTATGTGCCCAAAGACTTTGAACTTTAAACCTGAGCACATGAGTCCCCTATACGAGATAGAGGTGCGTGGACTCATGGGGATCGATCCGAACTGACAAGCTGGCGAGACATGTTAAAGGGAGGACTGTGGAATTTTAGTTCGTGTACTAAACATCATCTACGCCATCTTGCCGATTCACGTATGAACATACACGACAGCCATTTTAGGTACCATGGTCTCCCTGTTCACGATCGCCCGTCAGCACACTTCCCTGAACCTTGCAAGCCTTCCCCGCGCACCCTGGCTGCCCCCGCACTCACATGCACAAGTCATGAACCCTCCCCTCCCATGACTCTGTCTCAGGGAATCACACCCCGCGCCTGACCAACACCTCCTTTCCGTCCATGAATACCCCTCCTTTGATGACCCCTTCCTCTGAGCCCGACTGCCTGTACGAACCGCTGGTCATCCCTTAGCCCGAGGATACAGTTTATTGCCCATTACTGTATTCACTCGCCTTTCCTGAAAGGAGCCACTATTGATCACGACCTCCCCAACCCCTGAGATTCGATCAGGCGCACACATTCCAAAGGAATCGGCAGAACACTCAGCTGCGTGATAGCCCCTCCCAATCATATGAGGGGAAAGGGCCTCTACTGTTGTCATGTGTTGGAATGGGCCGGAACTGGGGGGGTGCCAGGGATGTCGTTCTCATACTTCACAATGCCCTTGTTGTAATAAAGAACGTTCACATGTCTTAAACCAGTGTATAAAAGACCAGGTCTCAGAGAGGTTGAGAGAGCACCTCGAGACGATACCTTGTTGTCCGATCTGATGTGTTCTACTCCGTCGGAATAAAACTTGTTTCCTGTCTTCCTGTCTCCAGCGCCTGCCTCTTTATTGAATAACTTCGTATGGTATTAGAGGCGTTTTACGCCGGGCAAATTTAACTTAGGAAACATCTACTGAAATCGCCTGACCATTTTGAATTGATCTTTATCAGCAGCACAGTGGGTACCAAAGCTAAAAGGCACCGCCATAAGTTGAAAAAAGCAGCAACCTCAGTGGGGTGGTGGGGGCGGGCATGCACTGTAGTGGGAGGGGTGAGGTGGTGTAGGAACTGCACGGGTAGATTAAGTGAAGGGCCAAGCAGAAAATGTAATGGCCATGAAGGTTTCATGGCAGGAACATGAGCAGAGACAGGACAACCAAAAAAAAGAGTGCTCTTGAAGGTTTGGAAATAACATGAAACATATAAGCACACGTAACAAGGGCAGTCCTTATGGGAAGATACGAAAGCCCAAAAGAAGGGACTAGTAAGGCTACCCACCAATCAAAAGCAGGCATTTACTAAAGACAGTAAAAGAAACTAATTGAAAAATGGGTGGTGCTTGAAGCACATTCCTGGTAGAGGAACGCATGCGCTGCCCAGGGTCGACCTCATAACTAAGTGCATTCTTGCCAGCACTGAACATATGGCTGATATACTGCTGTGCACAGGTCGTGTAATGGGTTTCAATCCTGTGAGATTAGAACATCCTCGGGCATACAACAAGCCTGTGCATCTATCTGACACCAAGAGAGGTCCTACTCTTTGGCCCAGAGCGAAAGTCTGCAACTATGTGGGGATGCAAGCACCACCATATTTAGTCCTGTATCAGAAACAACATACTTTATGAGATATCATCAAATAACTTGTGTAAATCTACAGGAAACAGAAAGATGTACAACACGGCTAAAATAATAGAAGTATAATATGTCACATAATTATTTAGAAGTAGTTAAACAAGACTCAATTTCACAGACTTCGTGCCGACACTTGCATAATTAAACCCAATGCCATCAGACTGATGGGCATCCCGACATGTTGGGTTTTATTTTGAACAGCCTTGCCTAAAATTTGGCATATAGTCAATTTCATTTTGGAAACCGTGAGTGAGTATTTTTATCTGGGTCTTCTGGTGGATAATAGCGTGGCCAGCAAGTCGTATTATAACTTCTGCTTTTTCACAGCTTGTTTACCCTCCTTTACGGGAGAGCCCAATGGCGCATCTTCCACTTACACCTATTTACAGGGCGGAGAGAGGTCAGGCCTGCATTGCAAAGACCCCAGCATGGGCATACAGGAACAGATTATATGTAGAGCAAAAATTAGTATACTTTATAACATCACAATTTAGTTTAAGAAATTGTTCCAAAAACAAACATCCAATCAAAATTCAAAGTTTTATTATGGATCAAATAGATGTACTAATTGGGGTGCATGTTGCCGTGGCCAATCGCTCTAAAACAGGTTTAATGTGATTTGTTACCTAGAAACCAGCTTAAGTCGCTGTGCTCATTTGATTGCTCAGTGCCACAATCTCTTATTCGAGATAATAATGTTAGTTTAATCCTGTGATGGGTTCTGTCAACTCACAAAACCCTTTCCTCTCATAAAAGGTATTGAGAACGTTTTGCATGTTTAATCCTTTACAAAACACACCCATGTATTTAGTCGTGCTTCACAGGCCAATAATCTTAGTTCAGGTCTCAATGAAGGTCGCAAAAAAGTGAAATATTGGGGGGGTCGGTGGTAAATGACCTACTTATGGTGACTACTACTGGCTTCCATGTACCTCGGTCAAATGTACCCTTTAGAAGTAGACACTGATTCCAGTAACGTGGAAGTAGGCGTGCAATGAACTACTAACTGATTGAATTGCTTTATGCAGCCACTGTTGCTCAATAATAAAGAGTCTAATGCTTTGTAATACTTTGCAAAGAGGAGTTTAGTGGGAGCTGTATAGAGTAACAGCATAACTACTACTCTTCTTAATTATTCGGACACAACAAGATATTCTTGTTCTACTGTAGTTCTAGTAAAGTTCTGTTCCTTGTCAACAATTCAGAACAGATTAAGATGGTGTTTAGAGCAGGCTAACTAACAGAAGAAAGTGTTCATGTGCTGTTATATTGCAATTGTCCATTTGCTCTGGTTTGGTCCCAGTCAACATGTGTTTTGTTCTGTCTTGGTCAGTGCTTTAAAGTTGGATGAAAAAGATATATGAAAATTACTTTATTCGAAACAAGTTTCATAAAAGTACAATATACAATATCCGAAATACATTTAACATATTCCCACCCGTAATATAAAACAAAAATTGGCTATACATGAAAACCATTCAGACATAGGGTAAAAGTTTTGACCTGATGAACCAAGCATTCGCCACATATTTGGCCACCCCGCAAACCATATGCATTGAAATGACATTAGTTAGAATGATACGCATGGCTACTCTATGGTCCCTCACCCCCAAATTCCTACAAACAGGTTTCAACCACCTTTCTCTTGGTTGTTTGTAAGCTGCACATGCAAATAGGAAGTGGCCTAGTGATTCTTTCGGGCAGGAACAACCTGGACATTTAAGCTCTGTTCCTCTGTATCCCTTCCAACCTTCTTTGAATGAATTAAGGGGTAAAATACCATATCTGAATTTCAGAAACAGTGTTCTATCGCGAGGGACCTGGATGAAATCCATAAAAGGCTCTAACTTTCTAAGGGGCTTGTGGTCAAGAAAGGTACTAGTTAAATGACCCCAGTTTGGATTCCTGAGTTCTTTTGCAACAACCCAATCCCAGTAAAGTTTTTTGACAATTGATTTTGAGGGTGGCATTTGTGAAATCCAACTCTCCTCCGGACCTATTGATTTCACCAGCCTCTTTAAATTGTTGAGCCATTTAATTTTATTAGCTACATTCAAACTAATCAGCTCATCCAAAACCTGGGCATAATTAAAAAGTTCAGGGGTCCTTCTAAGACTAACCCAAAATAACAAGGGGCGAATTTGCACCAGATCAGAAATTGATTTTTTACCCAGATCCAAAAATAAAGGTTTCAAGGGGGACGATAAAGGTAGCGAAACCATATCTCTAATAAATTTATTTTCCGCCACTACTAAAGCTTTTGTATTTTCCGCCCCCCAAAGTTCTGAACCATAAACTGCCGCTGCCAATGCTTTCCCTTCATAAACTGCCAGGGTAGGAACTATGGGTCTACTAATGGATCGTCGCTGGTTCTTAGAAATTATTCCTGAGACCCTTTTGAGGTTTAAAACCATTTTAGCGATATGGGCAGACCAACTCAAATTATTACAAAGTCTCACTCCAAGGTAATCAAATTCTTCTACTACCTCCAGCGAAGTGCCATTCAACAAGAGGTTTACCTTCCTGTGTTTCTTTTTGGCAGTCAGCACCATCAACTTTGTTTTCGAAGTATTTATTGACAACCCCCTATCTTTACAAAAACTGCAAAAACGATCAAGCAGTTTTTGTAAACCCATGGGGGATTTTGACATGAGAAGGGTGTCATCGGCAAAGAGGAGAGTGGGTGTTTTCTCTCCTGCAAGGACATAGGCATCAGCAGGGTCCTCCCTCAAATGGTCTACCACCCCATTGATAAAGAGGGAGAACAGGGTTGGAGCCATCACACACCCTTGTCTCACTCCCCTATTTAACGGAATCTTCTCAGTCAGTTGGCCCTGGGTTCCCCAGCGAATCCTAGCATAATTCCCTTCATGGAGTTTAATAATGAATTGTAGAAGGTAACTAGGAAAACCCATATCGGATAATACCGACCAGAGCTTAGCCCGTGGAATGACGTCAAATGCTGTCTTCAAGTCTATGAAAGCCAGGTATAGACTGCCCTTAGTAATTAACACTGACTTCCAACAGACTGCACAAAATCTGAAGACCTGATCTATTGCACCTATATTGCATCTAAACCCGGCCTGAAAATGAGACAAAATGCCTTTATCCACAAGCCAAGACTCTGTGCGATTTATGATCACCCTACCAACCACCTTCTGAATAATATCTATCAGACTTATCGGTCTGTAATTGGCGGGGTCATCCCTTTCGCCCTTTTTATAAATGGTTATCACCTCAGCACCTTTCCAGGAGTCAGGAACAGAGTGACCAGCCTGAATCAGATTCATCAGACATGATATATACTTAGCCCACACATTTGGTTCATACTTTAACATATCCCCTGGAAGACCATCTTGGCCTGGGGCCTTCCCGGGCAATAATTTAGAGATGGCATCTAATACTTCACTCTGGGAAAATAAGTCTGTGTTGGGGATCAAATTTTCACAAGGCATACTTTCGGGGATAGTAGCTGATAGAGATATCGAGCTATCCAAGCTATCCTCACAATACAGTTTTAAAAAATGGGAATACCATTCCTGTTCAGTAATATGATTTAAAATAGGTCCTGCTCCCTTTCTATCTAGAACATTAATTAGTTTCCAGAATATAACAGTATTTTTCCCACATGCTGCTTCCTTCAGCTGCTGCCAATGCTCTTCCTCCCAATCTCTTTTAGCAATTTTTATACTACTTAAATAATCTTTCCTGGCCAACCGGACGGCCACAGGATCCTTGCTTCGTATTGCTTTAGTAATTGCTTTCCTTTTGGTTCTACAATTAATCGTGTACCATGGATTACTTTTGGGTTTAATACCGTTAGAGCGGGGTTTTACCGTTGGTTTCTTACAAAAGTGGGCTCCCAGTTTACTTATTAAATTATTATAAGAGATCGACAAGCTGAGATCCACTAGATTAACTGGCGAGGAGACTAGAGCTGTCAATCTACTGGTTTCTTTAGATACCAAATCCTTAATATTTTGGAGCTTCCCCTCATCACATTTGACCACATTCCATTTTAGCTTCCGGTTATTATTTACAGGGAAAACTTCTTTAGTTATCAACTCTGTTTTCCAACTATGATCGCGGCCACTTACCCACTTAAATTGCATACATAAGGGATTGTGGTCGCTATAGGAGGACTCCCTGACCTCCATATCAATTACATCGGGCCAGGAATGTTCATCTAAGAGGATGTAGTTGATACGAGAGGGGCACCCCAACCTATTAAAGGTCATCGCTCCTTCGCGATCTGATTTTGTACGGCCATTAAGAGCCCATAAATTATGATCTAACACCAGGGCATTCATCTGAATAACTCTCGATGACCATTTCTTAATTGGGCTAAGATTTAATGGTGGTATGATCTGTCTACCTTCCACTACATTGGGCCCCAATACTTCTTCTACATCTAAAGGTTCGAATGTGCAGTTGAAATCCCCCCCGACCAGTATTTTAGATCTGGTCGGGAGGTTTGATAGCTTCACATCCAACAATTCCAATATTGGGGAAGCGAGCCCTCCCTGGAGGCCTCTAGCATAAATACAGAAGATTTCATAACTATAGCCCCCTGCACAATTCTTTAAAGTAATATGTAAGATGTCATTAGAAACATACTTGTTAGTGATAACACTACAGTTCAGAGATATTTTCACCCAAATATGTAACCCACCAGAGGGGCGCCCTCTCCCCAATGAAACAGCTGGAACATAAAAGGTAGAATAACCATTCATGTATTCGGGGGATGGGCACCACGTCTCTTGAAACATACAAATATCAAATTGGTTAATAAAAACATTCCAATCAGGGTTTGCTAAATTTTTCTTTAAACCTGCAATATTCCATGATAAAATATTGATAAAGGGACCCGGTGCCTTTGATTCCATTTGTCCTATAGTAGCTATATCTAGCGTACAGTTACCAGTTGCAACCATGGGTTCAATAATATCTGTACCTTTGCTAGTGGAACCTGCAGTAGCCACTCTGTCTACGGGCGGTTTTACTTGATCTCCAGGTAAAACCTGCACCACCCGACTACCCAATCGCTCAATGGGCCTGTTAGTGAGTCAATCGACTTCCTCCAGGCCATTGAAACGATTGTAGCATTGAATAGGGTAATCCAGCTGGGGGCCCAACCATCCCTCCTTAAACCTATTTCCACCATTATATGGTCTACCTCTCCCTCTTCGGACTTCTTGCCAGTCTCCGTTTGCGGCCCCTCCCCAATTATTGGAGCGTTGGTTCCCTTGGGTTTCAAGTCTCCTCCTACCATTTTCGTGTGTGGTAGCCCTTAGCCAACTCCATCTATTATCATGGTTCCCCACGGGCATATAGAAGTATGACAGGGGTTTAACAAGGATCTCTGAGTCATTGTTACGGCAATGCCCAGAGCAAATAAACTCTACTATACAAGGATCTTCAAATGTAATCACCACACAGTCACCTTTGAGATGTTTCTTTTTCTCTCCTACCCATGGTGCTCTCTCAACCATAAGGATATTTTTATTGACATTGGGAGGGGGTGGGAAATTCCTATCCAACCAGTGACAAACTTTGTTTTTAAGGCCCCAAAATGTTTCGGTGATGTCTGATGTAAGCTCAGGGACACCCGTTAACACTATCACAAATGGGCAGGCGTAAACTAATATTCCGCCGTACCCTTGGTGTCTTCACTGGGGGTGGAGGAGGGACAGCGCTTAAAGCGGTAGAACCAGCTTTTTCCAGAGGTTTATTAACGTCTGCAGAAACTTGTTTAGTGACCACTTTACCAACCTTCTGCACAGTTGGAACGGTTGGACAGGTCTTGGTTTGCTGGTTGGGTGCTGGTAAAGGGTTCTTAGCCAATGGCAGTGGAGTTCCCGATGTACCCGGGGTATTCTTCTGGATTACTTGAGTTGCTTTTACCCCCTTACATTCAGGTCCTTGGATATAATTCCAAGTTGATGTTCAATACCCTGGAGTCTAGTTTCCAAGGGCAAAAGCAAGGACCTAATAAGGGTCGCTAGAGAATCAAAAAAGGGCGCATCCTCATTCTCTTCACTCTCTACAGATTCATCAAGGCTACCATTATCAAGAATGCTAGCCAAGCTTGTATCGGAAGCAGTTACGTCAGGTAACTCTAGGGGCAGGGGGTGGGATACACGATGTGGCCTAACATTGTCAACTGGGGCATCCACACGTATCCCTCCCTCCTGTAAACCATTTCCCACACAAACTGAATTCCCCATACAAGGCAAGGTAATCTGGTTTACTACAATATCACTAGGCACCTCTATAACGGATGATTTTGGGGAGGATGTTGTACCTTCTACAGGGAGCCCTTCTGCCTGTGAAGGGTCTGTGTGTATAATAGCAGAGGTAACCACTGGAGTAGTGAGAGTGGCGGACTCAATTGAGGGTACTGGTAGTATGGGTACCGGAGGTATATTTATACATTGAGGCTGGGCCACAACTGATATAGGGGTCACATGAGTGGTTAACGATTGGGGCGTATCTGATAAACTCAAATGTTTAATCGGAGTACAAGCCAAGGCTATAGTACCCAATGACGATCTTTTGGCCTTGAGCAAATCTTGAGAAACCCTCCGTTCCATCAATATAATACCCTCATCAATTAGGGTGTTAGTGCGAAGGATAAAGCTATCCAGAGTATTTGTAAGTTTTTTAGTTTTTATATTCTTTATCCCCGCCACCGCCTGACTACGGGTTTTTCGTGATGACATTGTATTACACCAGCAAGTAACTATCAAGGGGTACTCTAGTCAGAAAGTAGAAGGACAGATGCTAAATTAACAAGCCCTGGAATGTTAAATATTACCAAAATAAAAACTGGTACACTTGGTGGTGCTAAAGACTAAACAATAACATCCCATACGAGAATAGAGCACATCAATGACAACAACAATAGACAATTAATAAAACTTGCAAGGGGTTGCGGCCCATCCAGTCCTTTCGGTCCTCGGAGGGCCTCAGAGGGCCCGCCCTTTGCCCGGGCTTAGCCCCGGGCTATGTCCCGCGCGCGTCCCGCGTGCGCGCTCACCACTACGTTAAAATAGGAGAGTTGGGGGCGGGAAGAGACCCAGGTGCGCTGAGATCTTGAGGCGCTGGGCACCCTGGGTCTCGCAGTCCCGGCCCCGGCAGCGTCCGTCTGTTTCCCAAGGTCCTCGTGGGTCAGGATGAAGGGAACAAAACCAGCAGGCTAAAAGTATTTAAAATCTCCAAAGGTCATGATGAAAAAGATGAAAAGGCTCTAAAAGGGGTGAGGCCATAGAGATGGAAAGAAGAATCCTCTCCAAGCAGCGTGGTCTACATAATTAGAGTTGTTGCTTAAACGATCAAAACTATAAGCCTGTGCATCCTTACCAGCGCTTGGGTGCCTCTCTGGGAGTTTTCTGTTATGGTTCGCACATATCACAAAACCACTCACACATACCTGAAACAAGCCATGCCTGTTGGCTTTGCCAATGCATGTTTGAAGTTTCATATGAATGAATGAAAACAATACCTCTTTATGAATAATTAAAATTAAAAAGGTTTCAATTTTTGAAAATATTAGACTGCACTAAACATTACCAATGTCAGTGGAAGGTGTAGTGGTCTTAGGAGTGCCTCAATCACTTTTGTGCTCCGCTCCACACCCCTTTCTTCTGCTGTCTCTCAGTCTGTTAGACACTTTTTTCTCAATATATTTTCAAAAATCCTCCATCTGAATATTTCCCACTTTTCCCACCATTAGCTCATACGTGACCACTGCTCTGCAGGGTCTTTAAAGAGGCCAAGGTTTGGATGTGCGTGTAGTCTGTACACATTTATGACCCACTGACAGGCACTGTGTGAGACCCACACTTACGTCTACCTCCACTTCAGAGCTTCCAATCTTGCACCGTAATAGACATTTATGCACAACCTGAACTCACTTACACACCTGGAGGCAACTCAGTTCAAAGAATGCACTATAGAACAGTCATGTTTTGCATGACAAAACTACACAACAGGTTGGAAAAAGCAAATATTATTTAGGGAATACAAGATGAACTAAAACATGTGAAACGCAAACAGTGATTGCATCTCTTACAGTGAATACCTTACAAGTTTTTTTTACAAACATTGTTAAATAATCAATACGTTTTTGTCAGTAAAGTTAATGACATGAATGTAAGCTTTGCTAGGGAATTCTTTCAAAGCTAGACCCAGCCCACTTAAATCAGTGGTCTTGTAACACTGTGCCTTGTGTTACAAAGTTCCCTTGCAACTTGATATCCCCTTTTCCTGTACAGCTGGTGATTCTCTGTTCACATGAAATGCTGAAGGGCTATCCAGTTCGGTGGGTGGGAAACTGGTGTAATCCAACAAAGATGGGCGTGTGACCTTGGACTCTGAAGTGAGGACAGCTTAAGAGCTGTCACTCTGTCATAGCTGCGAGTGTGAGTGCCATAGGCTACGTGCCACATGACAGATGTGCTTCCTTCCAGATGTGACATATATACAACAGAATCCCAGAACTGCGTAACAAGCCATGAATCACTCGCAATGAGTAAAACTTGGCAGTCAGAGCGGGCATTCTGTTTGGGATCAGCTCGTTCTGGAAGGTGGTGAGAGGTTGAAGTTCATCCAGAAAGCTTTAATGGAAGTATCCAGGAAAAAGTGGATCACTTCCAGTTTGAGAGACCACTTGATTTTTCCTGCTGAAGTTCAAAATCCCATAACATAAAAATAACAGAAACTCTGTTTCTAAAGCATATTATTACCTGATGAAGGGTAAGATTTTTGATCCAAAAGCTTGCATAATGTACATTGAATGAATCTGTACATTACATTCGATTAGATGTTATTCAAGCTTTTGGTTTCAAGCCTTTCAGTATAAAAAAAAGAAAGCACCCATAAATCCAAAAATGGAAGCAGCAAAAAATAGTCTTACATCTATAGTGTCTTTTCTCAACTGAGTCAAAACAGTATTAAGCTGAAACATATATTTCAAAAGTGCCTGTAAACACTGTTTTTAGGGCTCGGACTCCTCCCCACTGTAAGTGGGGGAGGAGTTTCGAGATCCTAATGTTATAAGAAAAAAAAGAAGAAGTATCCTTAGGGCCTTGGAGAGAGGAATTCCACACATTCCTTAGCGTTTTCTGTCATCTGGCCAGTGATTCGTCTTCCTTGTGTTTTCGTTTTAATAGGCTTGAAGTGATAGGGTAAATGTAGTTTTGTTCCGCCATTTTGGGCATATTTCGTTCGTGCTCGCGCAAAGAAGTACATTAATTATAATTAGGAGCGGTCAGGGTGCCTCCTTAAGTGAATCCAGATGGCCGGGCGCGTTCACCATTCAGCAGCGCTCAGCGCGCAGCTGCTCCATGCCAGGCCGGGAAAGGGCTTCATTAGTTAAAGAACAAGAGTGTCTCGTAGGTACGCCAGCCTACAGATTTGGTTGCCATTCATTCGGAGCGGCTTGCATAAACCCGCATGCATTTGCGGTTGAATGTAGTATTCGATGAAATCCTCAAAGTACGCGTGTACACTCACCGCAACAGAAAGGACGTGTCTCAAAGTAGAACGCTATTTATTTTCCGAGGAGACCCTGGTGACAATATGGTAAACACACCGTGACGTGCAAAGGAAGGTTTCGCACAGTTGGTAGCTAGGGATGCGGCAGCCAAGGTGTGATATTTGAGTGCTTGGAGACTTGCGTTCATTTAATCGAAGTGCCCGAATGCTTTTTTTTTTTTTTATTTCACATCCGACAATCCAGGTTACTTTTTGCGTTATTTTTGTCAGGCCATACACAGATCTTGTCAGTTCCGTCAATTTTGCAATGTCCGCTTGTATCCGGGTTGGACTTCAAAGGCCAGTCGCCGCATGGGTGCTGCCAGTTAAGCTGTACCACCTATTCACGGAATAAGTCTGTGTGGGTGTCGGACCGCCGGCGAGTGTCTGCTCTGGGTTCTAATCTCGGCTTCTCGACGTTTTGTCCATGTTCGCATTGCACCCTCGGTCCCGTATTGCAAGTGTTGAGAAACCTGTGTAATTTTTGTATTCGAACTCTGCATATTTACTTGTCAATATTTTTGGCAGGGGGTGTGAATTGCCCTTCGTAAAATGATGAGTGGCGATGTTTCATAATCTCCAGTGATACCTTTCGCTTCTCGACACGGCCCCCCTAATGAGTTTCGGGGATTAATATACCCGTCCCTATTGTTCCAGTACAACCCCCTTCTGTGCCCACGGGATTGGGATCCTTGGTAAAATCACCTTGAATCGGCGAGATAAAAAAAAAATGTCGGTCACCTGGCAACCTCGCCCTATGCTTATTGGCTGTTGCGGTCTCCACCCTCTAGCAGATGGATTTGTCTATTTTTATGCACGGCAAGTATTCATGAGGAACCTTTGCACTTCACTGACCCTCTCTCCATAGAGGGATATGAGCCTCGAGGTCTGCCCCCCCCCCTCCTCCTCTTCGAGGCTCCTCCAGGGCTTCTTAAAACATTGTCTGCGTGGGAAGCGCTAACCATCCCGGGTACAGAGGGGATCCTGCCGCTCGGGAGATGTGATGCAGCTCCTTTATCCGTCCTGTTTCAAAAGTTAGATTAGCGGGTGCACAACCCATTAACATTAGGCTATTTGCCCACGCGGCTTCCCCGTAGAAACCATTTTTGAAATGCCCCCTTATATTGTAATAAGTGCCTGTCCAACTAAATGTGTAAGCCTTTTATTTAGCAAAGCACTGTGAAGCGAGGTACAACCTGCCCGAGCACGCTGCTATACAATGGAAGTTCATGTCCGTTCAACCCGATCGGCTTGTGTATCGGACTCTCAAATATTCCCTCAAGTGTCTTTGCCTTTGCCTTTATTATTGGTATATGCACACACCAACGTGCCATAAGGACTCTTGGGGTGGATGGGGGGTGCGTGGGTTACAATATGGCAGTTCATTACTTAGACAATGTATTGGGAAGGAGGGCCTAAAAACAGCTGCATAAGTAACTCATCAAATGTATGGTAGTGTGACTAGTGTCGTTCACCCCGCCCCTCACCACTATTTTTGAATATGATAAACTGTCAAATTTGATGGAAGTGTTTTGAACAGTCTTATCGTGATTATGACGATTCTCCGACCCTGCAAGCGTCAGCGTGATTTCTCTTCGGCTGAGTGGAAGCCCAGCAGAATGTGTCCGATCTAGCACCAAGCCTGAGAATACTGCTGCTGATTGTAGTGACTCGCATTGCCATGTTGCCAGTTTCAAAGCATTGCACATGTCTGCCCGAGGAATGGCGGCACATGGGCCTAGTGATTTGAACAGCCTTGTGCCCAAGGTAGGCACCTCGGGATTGCATTTGAGCCAGCTGGTTTGACAGTAAGCCCCTAAACCACGAGGGGTTGTGCTCTTCGCCTGTGGCGATTGGACACGGGCCCAGACAGCACAGCTACCCATCTTTTTACCCACGTCCCCGTAGGGGTGTCTATGCTCCTCCCCATGAACAAGTTCAAGTGTATGCTGCTCAGTTGCTAAGGTGAAGGGGTCTGGCCTTTGCCTTGGTCTGCAGGGGCGAGAGCGAGCTTGTTTTCCTTACTTCCAGAGAAGCACTTGAAGTACACACCATCATCTACATTTTGCTGTTTTTTTTCCTTGTTTCCCACCCTGTTTACGTGGACCATCGTTCCTTCGTTTTTGGGGGGGAGTTCCACCCTACAATTTCCATGGTATTTAAGATATCCGGAAAAGGGGTAATGCCAGTTTACTCCACGAATGACTGCAAAAATCCACCGAGGTCCTATTACTTGCCCCCCCCCCCGTACCCGAAGGCTCCAATTCACCTTTTTAGTTTGCCAGAGGATGTGCAGAGTGGCAGTGCGGCGGCGCAGAGTGGCGGTGCAGAGTGGCAGTGCGGCGGTGCAGAGTGGCGGTGCAGAGTGGCAGTGCGGCGGTGCAGAGTGGCGGTGCAGATTGGCGGTGCAGAGTGGCGGTGCAGATTGGCGGTGCAGACACACACATACACCACACACACATAACGCACACACAAACCACACACCTCAGTCTCTCAACACCACACACTTGTCACCACTCAACACAACACACTCACCACCACACTCACTCCCCAGGCTCACCCCCACAGACTCACCACCACACACTCACCAGTACACAGAAAACAACACACACAACAACACACCCCCAGCCGTCAATGAATGCTTTCACCATGCACAAACACCAACAACCATCATCCATCTGTGCACGCTTTTACCAAGCACACAC
This sequence comes from Lissotriton helveticus, assembly GCF_964261635.1. NCBI lineage: Eukaryota > Metazoa > Chordata > Amphibia > Caudata > Salamandridae > Lissotriton > Lissotriton helveticus. Next base: position 2,002,573,624 of record NC_136057.1, on the reverse strand, counting down.
CCACCAGCCGTCAGTGCACCCTTCCACCAGGCACACACACCTCCAGCCGGCAGTGCACTTTTCCACCAAGCAATTGCAGTATGGTACACTTTACTTTTAAACATATTCATATAAAGCACAGCATGCCACCATTGGTAAAATTACAATTCAACCAACATACTTCCACTAGACACCACATGCACACACTCCATAACACATGGCAAAAAGACATTGGCATTTACAATGCCATTAGCTCAAACTCAAATAAATCCGAGCCCGATTGCATTTCTAATGCTTGTTATAAACTACTATGGCTAACCTTGTAACAGAAATGCTAATGTTTTTGCTTATAAAAAATAAAATACTTTGAAATAAAAAAAACATATATTTTGTTGCAGTAGGCCACATTTTCTGTAGGGTACTATAAATCCGGGGGTACTACTGTGATGCGATGATGACATTACCGCACTCTGGAAAGGGGTACAACCCCACTGCCCCAAGCTTTAGAATGCAGGCATAGAGAAAGGAAAGTACCAAACCTGCTACAGCAGACAATATACCCTAAAGGTCTGCCCTTAGTAACCACAGGCCACTTGCTAGTAATATTCATTCACTCTATTGTTGACGGGTAATGTAGTTCTAAAGCATTCCTCCAAATGTGTGGTGGTAGGCAAAACGTGCAGTATCCCTTTACCAAACATTTTTGCAGCATTTCAAATTAACATGCAAATACGCTTTCTAAACATTCCCAACCACACCCTATTTTTCCACTTTGTAAATTTACCAGTTTACATGGATTATCTAGCTATCCATTTATTTTGTTTTCTAGCGCATTTACATGAAATAGTTAAAATGTTACTAGGTTGAGGAGGAAGACTGGGTTCAAGTTGAGTTGAATGCTGCAACCCTACGCTAGTTTTTACCCAGGGTTTGGAGAGCACCAGTGATGTAGAACCAGAGCCAAAGGCACTCCTGCAGGCATGGAAAGGGACATCTATTACCACGCAAAGCAGTAAAAGCATGCACAACTGGGGTACAACCCCTTAAAAATAAAGCCTGCGGCACCAGTGACGCCCTGGAGAGCACTGCAGCATCACCCATCTGACATCAGCAAGCAATGTGGATGGACCCCAGGTTCCCCCTAGCTGCTATCTATATTATGTTATTCATGTGCTGTGTGTGTTATGCTATGTTGTTGATATAGTCTGTGGTGTAGATGCTGTCTTAAATTGGCTGTTATGTTGCCGCTGGTTATGTTATTTTGCTGCTATGTGATGTAACTGCATGTTTGGCTTATTTATGTATCTATTTAGCACAACTTAGGTATTTTCTATGATGCGCAAACAACCATTTCAGAATTCACATGACAATTTCCCTTTAGTCCCTGGATTGCCCACCTCTGCTAGCAATAAAATGAAAGTTGGGTTTTCGGGATTTCAGAAAGAACCAGGAGTCCATACCTCCACCCCATACATAATTCTAATTAAGAGATGCTATAGAGAAAGGGCAGCTGCTATCCTTATGCCCCTGCTTGCCACCCCCACCCCAGATATCCTTGTAACTGCCTCGGGTTGTCAATCAACTTTTCTAACTACTATTCAGACTACATTGACTTCAATGGGAGTCTGACCGGAACGAGTCCGACAGCATACGGCCGCATCGTACTCGCTCAGTTGGACTGCAGGAGTCCGGATCGGTCGGAAAACACCCCGGATCCGGCTCGGTCGGAGTGATTTCCGACCCAGATCGGAATCGACCCCTATGTAGAATGAAAATTGGGAAACCGTCTGTGATAAGTGGATTTTTAAGTCACACTATTTAAACTATATCTGTAGTATGTAACCGTCAGCAAGCACGTACTTGCCAGCTCATTGCTTTCATATATGCAGCTGTACATATACTCAACACCTTACAGTAAAATGCAAAATAATCTCACTGTATTAGATAAACTGCAAAAAAGGGCTGGGTATTCATCTAATATCATTATGGATTTGAGTTGACTTATTTTCTGGTTCTATGTTTCAACTGTTTTTTTACAATTTACAAGACTATTATAATTTTAGAACAATTCTCAGATGCTTTCTTTTTTTCAACCATCCTCAATTTGGAATTCATCATAGTTAATTAGACACATGTCGTGATTTCCATGTGGCAGGATTACGATGTGATCCAGAGGGAGCCCTAACAAGCTTTTGTAAAGGAATCATACTGGGATCCAGAAAACACTTATAAACAAATAAAAATGACAGAGACTCACAGATCAGCATAAGCAATCCAGATAAAGCCTGACCTGCTCCTTTGATTTGGTGCACAAGTACAAATCCCTAATAACCTCGACAACTGATTAGTCGGAATCAAAACCTTTTGTCGTTCCCCCTAAGAATTCACAAACCTTTGTCCTGAAGCGAACCCCAAAGAGTTGGGTTGAAATGCGTAGACGAGGATCAATAGGGAATCCTAGTTCAACAAGTATCAATTTGGACGTATAAATTCATTTGTCTAAAGAAACTATTGGAAGCCCATATTAGATACATCTGGACACTTTATACGTTCCAGTACTAAGAGCACTTTCTGTGAATGCAATGCTTTGGTCTGGTAAACTCTTGGATTGGTGAAAATGCATTTTTAGCCTAGTTCATGTATACATTTTGCATTATCACAATGTATTTTTGATTTATTTCATATTTCACATGTTTTTCAAATACGTTTCACTGTATTTTCATCGAGTTGAATGTGGATTGTGCTTTCTTTTATCACACCAAATGTGAAAGTTTAAAAAATGTTTGTGTTTAATCATTTCTAAAACAAATTTGAGGCCATAATTATTGAGTAAAATGTACCTCATGCATAAGTAAAGATGTGTTTACATTTCACAAACACCTGATTTTGTTTTGTGTATATAAGTGATTTCAACCAAGTCACTCGGACTAAGACACCATCTGCCCCTTCACTTATTGTTGCTAACAAAAAAGTCTTTCAAAACAACAACGCACTTTTTGTATTCAGATGCAAAGGCCAGAACCAAGCAGTAGAAGAGAGCGGCACACATGGAAAATAAAATTATTCCAAACAATGTAACTTTTGAAGAGCCTTTCCTCAGATCTCGTCATAAAAGTGGTCATTTTAGGTTAGTGCTTCTGTACCGAAAACTACATGCCCATTTAAAGAGCTGTTTTAAGTAAGGCATCTATCTACAAATTTCTTGAAGTCACTCTAAAAAATCCTTCCAATATTATTGCAAAATAAGGCAGAAAAGAGCTCTTCTTTCCCTTTAACGTCACGTAGCTTGAATAGAAGAAGCTGTTACCCTGTACTATAATTGGGGTGCTGAGGAATGTTCCTGCTAAATTTAAAGAGGAGGGTGGCAAGCCAAAAATGAAAATGGAGAGTCCACTTTTAGGGTCTGTGCATTGAAAATATTTTGCATGGAAATCATGGAAAGCATTATGTTAGAATATGGTACGCCTTCAAAATTAAAAAAAGGATATTCTTTAACATATGAAAATCTTTCACCTTACTACATTAGACTATATCTCTGCATTGTGAAGTTTTTATTAAAATTTATAGTTTTCAACAGAAACAGAGAAATATTCCTGTTGCCGCTGTGACGACAATGCTATTGGTGAACTAAGAGGCAAGTCAGTGTTATGTGTATCCTATAATTGGCCTAGATTCTTATTATACACAGATCAATATTACAGTTGACTAAATCAAACACGAAAGAGGTTTTTGTACTGCACATACCTTGAACCTACATATTTGAAGGTGCAATGGTACATAGGCGCTGGAAGTAGGGCTGCTAGGGGTGCTGCAGCACTCCCTGAAATAACTGTGCTGGAGTTCAGAAGCTGAATGAGTAACAAAGATGCCTTTAAATTTTGTCTTTATCTTGTCATGTTTCTGTGCTGGTAAAGACCATAGTCAAAAATCCCGCTATGTCTTCTGACAAATTGCTGCTTATTCTTTAACTATGGAAATTGGTGTTTTACTTTTCATTCGCTTACTACGCCCTAAGAGGGTTTTGTAAAGTGAAGTGTGTAACAATGCTGCTACAATACAGAGTGTGTGAAAGGACAGGCTGTAGATTATTTGCAAATGAAAATTATTCACTGAAACCAGATATTCCACACATTGTTGTTTTATCAATAAAACTGCATATCGGTGCAAATTTAGAGGACATTTTAATGCAAGTGTGCTGTTTGCAAATGGCAGTGCACTACCCCACCATGCTTTGGAAATATATTTGTGACAGTGTGTTCCAAAATGCACCAACGGCTACATACTACATCATTACTAATTTGCTGAATGAGCGTGCGTCATTTGCGTGATGCTTGGATTTTTCGCAAAGCCTATGACATCAGGATATAACATTGATAGCAGCACCCGGGCCGGACTGGCCGTGGCGGGCACTGGGCAGTTCCCCAGTGGCCTGCCAGGAACTCTAGGGGGCCGGCTTTGGGTTTATGAGGGCTCGGTTTCGATACGGGGCCATCAGTATCAGCCCCCTGTAACAAAATTGGCCAAAGCCGGACCAAACAAACACCTCTGCCACACCCGCTGCCTCCCTCCCCCCCCTCCTGGGGGCTTGCGGAACAGTTTCATGCTGTGCAATTTAGCCACTAGTTGGGTATCTCTTTCCAACATCAAAGGTTCATGCTTTGTCCTTATGTTTTAGGCAGGGAGATTATGACATGTGTAAAAGGTAGCATCTACATTTTATTTTTGCTACTTTCGCAGAACAGGAACTCACCTTACCCATGGGCATAAGAATTCTTCATAACAGACACAGACTACTTTACACATGCATTTTATGACACAGCGAGATTTCTGTGAGCTACGGGATGCAGAGCCGTGACAGGGATTCCAACCTGGTTCCCCATGTTACAAGGTAGGCAGTTGTAACCACCAGAGGTGGGTGAGACACTTAAGGCTCGAACAAAAAGGATCTGGTTAAACTCAAGGTCCTTTTGGGACACCGAAACCAAAACGCACCAAGCTTTCATGTGACTTCTGCCTGCCACCCTTGGGCACAATGTTTGAAACAAAACATTAATATTTCAGGGGTGTGGAATTTTTGAAAAACTGTACTTGTCCAAGGGACAAAGGGATACAATAATCTTCTAGCCCTGTAAAGAAATCCACTAGTCCCAGCACTCTATAAAACCAAAAGCTATACAGACTAGCAAGGACTTATTACTAGTCAACTATAAAACCCAAAGTATACATGACCATCTCTGCCTCTTTGCCCTTGCAAACTCTCTTATTATAAAGTATTACCTTCCACACTGTTTTCTTGCTATCAGCAGTAATCATTTGCCTTTCCACTAACTTGCCATAGGGCCCATACCAATTCCACATCATCATAGGGTTCATAACCCGCCTGTTCTCTTTTCTCACAACAAGGGTTTCACACACTTACTGTTAAATTACACCACTCCCTTACTACAAATATACCTTCACACTATATACATTGGAATGGATATCCCTCTCACTACCCATCCCATGACCTTCTCTCCACTCCCTCATCCCTAGCACATTTCACTACTAGTTCTCCTCCCCTCTCATAAGAGGTTTTATTCCATCTCCAGTTTCACCATAGGCTTCATCCCTTCCAAATCCCTCTCTTTTCTACTGTTGCTACCTTGCCTCCACTTATCACAGGCTGCTCAGCCTTCTTTACCCCCTCTGCGATCTCATCTAAGCGCTCTGAGCAACCCTTTTACCTTAACCAGCTCACTTTGCTTCCTGCCTTCCATCAGCCCTGCCAACTGCCTCCACAGAAACAGAGGAAAGAGTCAACATTGAGAAGCCTGCACAATACAGCTCTGAGAGTGGATATTTCAATAGCATAATACCCGAATCAATGAAGGGGAGACTCACAGATGGCACGGAGGTATACCTCAAGGGGACCAGGCTGGATTGAGGTGGCGAGAACAGACACCCAAGCTGTGAATTATTGAAAAAATCAACAGGCAATATTCAGTGAGCTATAAACTGGCATCAAGCACCTGCATGTAAACTGCAAGCCATGGGTTTACAACCTTGTTTGTTCTCAATCTGTTATTATAAGGCTGCTAAAAAGTTTTTTGGAGCATTATTAATAGACCATCCAGGCAGTGTCAAATTTTAAACCCCAACTTTCAATTTCTACCAGCCAAACAATCGTGGCATATAATCCCTACCAGTAAAGACTGTTTATGACACTACACACTTGTATGATTAATAGTCAGTGTATAATGTGTGTGAGATGTAAAGCGCTCTGGCACCTTACAGTGGGATAAGTAGCGCTATGAAAGTATTAAATTTAAAAAGTTAGCAATTGCTATTTATTTTGTCATTCCTATAAATACTCATACGTACTTATACAGCTGAAATTCTTACAGTGCATGCATATGTGTTACATATAGGAGCTATAGAAAATCAAAAACCAGCCTCCAAATCTTAGCTTTTTTTACTTAAGTAATAACAAGCTGTGTGCCTTTGTTTCCCCCATTACTGTGGCATTTAGGTGTTAGGATCTAGATAGCTTCCACCCAGGATTATACTCGAACAGAAGGAGGGATGATGGCACTTTAAATGTTCTCTTAGTTTTGGGCTCGAGCTGGAAGAGAAGATTACTAAAACCCTGGCAGGGCAGCCTCCGTCATTCAGCCTTCTAAGGTCACTGATTATCATCTGATTAAGTAGTGGTAAAGTCTGTTTTTATAGTGCTTGAAACGAACACGAGTGAAGTGTGAAGCACTATAATATTAACAACAAGTACTGGCAAATAGGGGAGAACTTGTTAACGACTGAGATATAGCACTAGAATGTGGTGCTAAAAGTTCAGTGAATGTGGTGGGAGGAAGAGACAGGCTGGGCACAAGCAACTGAAGGATTCAAAGCAGATATGTGGGCACTAGAGAACAGCTTGAGGTGGGCATTTATGATTATGGTGTGGCATTAAACAAAGGAGGTATTTAAAGAAAAGGATCCAAATACCTGAGGAAAGTGAGGGAGAGCGCGCAAAGCGGGTCAGACTACTAGCGTTTCGCCCGGGGAGCCTGATCATCCCCATGAGAGTCTAGGCTCGAGCTCAGGGTAAGTGAGCCACGTATGGTGAAACACAAATTGTAGCAGCTGATCAGATAGGTTACTTGAACGGGAACAGAAAACAGTGAAGTTAGAAAACTGGGGAAGACAGGGAGAAGGAGGAATGGGCACCACCAACAGCGAGCTCCCAGTGAGGAAAGGTCAATACCACCTCAATTGGGAAACATATGCCTTTAAGACAATGTAGTAATAGAAGAATTGAGCATTTTGAAACACGCCCAATGTCCCACTCCGTTGCTTGCTGCCTGCCTCTTGGTTGGGATTTTGTTCCCACTAGTTGAGTTTTTTGCGCTTTCGGTAAGTGCCTCCTGGAAGCTCCTGCATTTCATATTTATCAACCTTGACACTGAGCCTACGCAAATGAGACAATCTATTCCTCTGGACAGAAACTGCTTTCCTGTGGAAAATGGCATCACAAATGGCAGCATGCATCTTTCTGCACAGTAAATAGAGGAATGTCCCAGCAGTTCCTTGAATCGGGGACTTCTGAACTCTCTACAAGTGCATCAAATATTTCCTGCATTACTGGTTTTAAGGCTCTCTGGTGTTCACACACAGCTGACTTCAGGGGCTTTTAAGCAGTGAGAAATCTGTGTATGTTTATCAAACAAGTACATCTTATATCCGTAACCCTTTATGTAATTGAGGGCGTCCAGTGGCACCACATCCTCCTTGTTCAGCTTCCTTGCCTTCAACTTCAGCTCGCAGGGCTCCTCTAACTTCTTACTCTTTTCGAGAATTTGCATACACAGCATTCCTGTACACTCTCAAGGAATTGTAACGTACGACATGCACCTTCCCTGACCCCGCTCACGTAGGCATCTACCACTGCAGGGGAATCCACCCAGCACTACTATTGGCATAACTTTATTGTTTAACTAAGAGCGCATGTGCAGCAACTTTTAGCACCCGGAAGCATAACTAATATGGGAGCCGGTGTTCTAACACAGACCTCAGGGCCGGCTTTAGCATTGGTGGCACCCTGTGTGACAATGTTTGTTGGCGCCCTCGAGTGACCATCTCCACCGCAGATTCCTATTCCCTCACTACCACCAGTTAACAGTGCCCCTCAAATCTCCATAACCAGTCTCTCAGATTTATTTCGTTTTATAGCACCACTCATACCAGTGTGAGGTGTCAGAGCACTTTACATCATACACACATTTAACAGAGACAATCACACGTGTAAATCAGTGTATAAGAAACACGTTACATAAGACAGAGGATTACAAGATGTAAGAGTCACATGTCATCCATACTTTACTGATAGGCAGAGATAGTCCTTGGTCTGGAAAAGCACAAATTCAGAATTTAAAACATAACACTAATTGTTAGGGGTTTTCTTCAATAGTAATAATTCATTTCTACCCAAATGAACCTTTTTAGCTAGATAAGGTTAAGGAAAAGCTGTGCAAAAAAAGACATGTAGGTCTAATATAAACCCTGCAGTTTGCATGCAGACCTTTGACAGTTAATACCTCATTGTTCTCTATTAGGATTCTAACTTATAAAATGCAAAATAACAAATATCTCTCTGACAATAGCAGTAACCTATTTACCTATTAATATTACATGCACTTTGCAATCTGCATGGCACACGTTTTTAGCAGCTAGGCATAGTAACCCTCTGAGCTAACTTACGAGTAGTCAAACTTCCACTAGACAAAACTCCTTCTCTCTCCAGGAAGAACATTATTCACCGGAGTAATCTTGACATTTTTATTGATATCTGAAAATTGCTGGAGGGAAGGAACGGGGCAGCAGGTGGTTTTTAAGCCATAATATATTTGCAAACAGGGCGCCCTTTCCAAGTCAACGCCCGGTGCGGTGCGGTGGCACTGATCGCACCGCCCTAGAGCCAGCCCTGACGGACCTTACAGATACAGCGAGCAATAACGGTATTTTTTGGCTTTTTGGCAGGGCCAGCTGGGGAGCTCAGAAAGACATGCCAAAAGTTTATTTTTGCAAATGCACTTGCAGGGTTAAATACGCGTGCAGATGCGAAGGGGAGATCATCCCGATGGGGAGATTAAAACAACAGAGGGGAGATTAAAACAACAGCACAAACTTTCTCGCAGTCAGGCTTTTAGTTACCATAATTACCTTAAAAAAAGGCGCATTCGAGAAGATTGCATATTCCAATCGGATAACTGCTTTGCGATTATATTACAGGCACAAGGGTTAAAGAGAATGTCTACTTGTCCGGAGGACTAAGCAGACAATAAAACTTCTTGTCCGCAACAAGAATCCTCATGTCCAGGGCGTCGGGCGATACAAATTCCCCACCCCTGATATTTGTGGTAAAAAGAAGAGACAAATAAATACCCATTTAGTGGCTGATTTGTACAAAGCGAAACCAGAAAACCTGGGAATAACCCCAGCTTCCCAGCTGAACCAAACGTTGTGATTTTAGACAACAATATTTTGTTTCACGATCTCCCTTTTTCTTTTTTACCTCGCAATTTATTTATAATGTGACTTAATAGCAAAGATGTTGCATGTTAAAGAAATGCATTTTTAAAAACTTGAAACCTTGGAATAACCATGGTCTCCAAGCTATTGATGAATGCCCAAGTGGACAAACTAGCTAGATCAAGCTTTGTTACTATAAAACCTCTGGGATGAATCTTACCCCATTTGAGATTTCTACACAAGGTCCAAGCTACCATCTCACTTGTTCTTTCCAAACTTGATTACGCCAATAGCCTCTACAACAGATCACCTTTAACGACTATGAACAGACAACAACGGATTCAGAACTCGGCTGCCAGACTACTCTTGTATATCAAACCGCAAAATCACATCTCTTCTGCCTTGAAAGCCCTACATTGGTTATCAGTTGCCAGAAGATCCACATTCAAGCAGCTTTGTATCACCCACAAAGTGATAATGGAAAGGGACCGCTCTTCTTCAGGAATAAAATGTCCAAACACATTCATCATAGGAACATCCGCTATAGAGGGCCCCTCGCCTCAAAATCCCAAGATACAAGAAAAAAAGCCTGGGTGGCACATCCTTCTCTGTTCAAGCAGCCAAATATGGAACTCTTTGCCCCCCAACATAAGATCCACGGGCAACCACCTTATCTTCAGAAAACTACTCAAGAATTAGCCCCACATAAGCACCATACGCAAACAGAAATATACAGCATATCCCTCTGTATATAGGCATTTATTTGTACTATAGATATGTACCTATATATGTGTATTGCTGTATTATGGTTTTTTTTAAGATTTCAAAAAAAATAAAAAATGTAAGTACAACACCAGGGTTTATCAAACGCATCTTTCATCTACTTATACCTAATTCCTTTATGCATCTATATACCTTCCATGTACTTGGATCTATATATTACTCCCCTGCCCCCAAAAAAAGCATAATCAATGCACTACCTTATTGCTTACCTTATACCTCTATCAATATCTTTAGTCTACATATACTTACATCCTTTATGCATCTATAAACTTTCCATGAACTTATGGATCTATATATTTATTACTGTCTTCTAATTCAGCATATCTAATGCACTATCCAATTTCTCACCCTATACCTCTCTCAATATATCTTCAACCTCAAATCTCAGACTCATTTCAAACCTCGTTGTACTACTCTTTCCAATGCATACCCTATTTGTCACCCTATACATCTTTCAATATATCCTCTACATCCACTCTCTCATTCATCTCCAACCCCATACCACTACTATGATTCCTAAAATAGCCCTTTCTAGACTCTCCCATACTCTAGCCCTTCTTGCACCATCTGACACCTCTTTAACTATACTGATCCCCAAAAACAAACCTTTCTAAACTCTTCCCTCTGACTCTTCCCCTACACAACCCTTTTTACTCATCCCATGCTTCCCTCTACTGCAATGACTTTTAAAAAAAGCAAAAAGTCTAAATCCTTCACTGTTTTATTCCTCCACTATCCTTCTAAATCAAAATAAAAGACTAACATGTCCACTTCTCAAATTTCACTATACTAATTCACCACTAATCCTTTAAGGGTTCCAGAGTATCGTGCTACTAGCCGAAAAGAGCGCTTTAACACCTCATTAGGGGTAGCAAGCACTACATAAATGCAAACCTTTTTATCCTCTTCTATCCCTCCGCTATCCTTCTCAATCCAAATAACTGACTAATATATACCACTCAAATTACTTTCATATTTTACTGTACTAGCTCACCACTAATCCTTATGGGTTCCGGAGTAGCGTGCTACTCGCTGAGAAAGTGCTTCAACACCCCTTATGGGTAATCGGTTTGAGTAGCGTGCTTGTTATAAATGGCATTCTGGGTTGGCTAAGGTTTGCACCAAAGTCAGGCCAGAACCACCACTCTAGTCAGGATAAGGCAGTTAAACTCCTAAAATAACCCCTGCTGACCCTCTTGGTAGCTTGGCACGAGCAGTAAGGCTTATCTTAGAGGCAGTGCGTAAAGTATTTGCGCATAACCAACAGTAACACAATGTAAGCACTACAAACGGACACCACACGAGTTTAGAAAAGCATCCAATATTTTTATATACTCAAACAAGACCAAATACGGTAAATATCCACAGTACAGTACTTTTAAAAATAGTTGTGTTGCAAAATGTCTTTAAATTGCAAAGTTACGGTGAAAACAGAGTTCGTACGAGTCGGTAGCACGGTCCGAGCCGACCGCGATGCTGAAAACAACAGAATCTCACAGTTCTACCTGACCGCATCGGTACGTGCCAGCAACAGCGGGGCAGACTAGTTTACAGTACCTTTCTTAGGGCGAGTCGGTCTGGGCCTCCGTCGCGGTTGCATACAAAGTGGCAGCGGTGCACGGGGCGGTGTCCCTTGATGCGGTGCGAGCAGCGGCTTGGTGACGATTGTCCAGTCGCTGAGACCAAGGCGGGCGGTGCAGGGCGAGACGGTGCTCGATGCGGTGCTGGCTAGTTGCGGTGCAGGTGAAAGAGCCGGTTGTGGCGTCCGTCGCGGTTACGGTGCCAAGTGGAAGCCGTGCACGGTGCGGTGTCCCTCGATGGGGTGCGAGCAGCGGTTCGGAGACGGTCGTCCACGCGGCGTTGGTGAAACCAAGGCGGGCGGTGCAGGGCGAGACGGTGCTCGATGCGGTGCTGGCAAGTTACAATGCAGCGACAGAGCGGTTGGCGAAAATCGGTGCCGGCCGAGCTGGACAGCTGTACGTGACGAGGCGGTCATGGGTGTCGAGCCAGCGGCGACCGTGTCGGTGAGCCCAGGCCAGAGAAGTGAAGCGAGGTGGTGCAGGATGCGGTGCCCCTCGGTGTGGTGCGAGCAATGACTAAGTGGCGATCGTCCAGGACGGCGTCGGTGAGATCGAGGCAGGCTGTGCAGGGCAAGACGGTGCTTCGTTGCGGTGCCTTCGGGCCACAAGACCAGTGTTGGAGTCAGATGACAGAGTCGGTCGAGGTTCCCTTCCCTATGTGGCAACTGAAACAACAGTTCCAGAGGCGGTACCCAGAGGTTGGTGAAGTCTTTGCAGTCCCTGGGACTTTTTAACAGGAGGCCAGCTCGGTTTCAGGCCCTTAGAGACACTCAGCACAAGTAGAGAAAGTTCAGTACAGTCCTTTCACTGCCCAAGGCAGAAGCAGCAGCTGCAGGCCAACCCAACAAAGCAACAACACAGCAAAGGGGCGGTACTCCTCCTGGCAGCTCTTCCAGCTCTTCTTCTTGGCAGGTTCCTTGATTCCAACACTTCACTAGGGTCTGACACTTAGATCAAATAAGCCAAACATGGAAATACCAATCCATAACACATTTTATTGAGGAACACTTGCACTTTACCACTGGACAGCAGTGAGTAAAGTGCACAGAGTCATTACACCAGCAAAAACAGAGTCAAAACCAGGAGGTCAGAAAGCAGAAAGTCAGGGGAAACACACCAAAAGATGCCAGGTCTAACACATGTCCCCTCCAGCTGAAAGTAGAGAGAACTACCCACCCTCCTGGGAGTTCTCTTCACTAAGGCGGAAAAACCTGGACAGACCATCTGCATTGGCGTGTTCAGTACCAGGGCGGTGTTCCACCGTAAAGTTCATCCCCTGTAGGGAAATGGACCACCTCAGCAGTTTTGGATTCTCACACCTCATCTGCATTAACCACCTGAGGGGTCTGTGGTCGGTCTGAACCCTGAAGTGAGTCCCAAACAAGTATGGTCTCATCTTTTTCAGTGCCCATACCACAGCGAAAGCTTCCCTTTCTATGGCACTCCATCTCTGTTCCCTGGGGAGTCGTCTCCTGCTAAGGAAGACTACAGGCTGATCTAGGCCCTCTTTGTTGAGTTGTGACAGTACCGCTCCCACACCATGCTCGGAAGCGTCAGTCTGCACAACAAATTCCTTGGAGAAGTCAGGTGCCTTGAGCACGGGCACCGTGCACATGGCCGCCTTGAGGGCATCGAACGCTTTCTGGCACGACTCAGTCCAGATCACCTTCCTTGGCTGCTTCTTCGAAGTCAGCTCTGTTAAGGGGGCAACGATGCTACCGTAGTCCTTAACAAATCTCCTACAGTAGCCGGTGAAACCTAAGAAGGCTCTAACCTCTGTCTGGGTCTTGGGTTGTCCCCAAGCCATAATGGTGTCAATCATGGGCTGTAGGGGCGCCATCTGGCCGCTTCATACCTGGTGTCCCAAGTATACCACCGAACACTGCCCAATCTGGCACTTACTAGCCTTGATCGTGAGGCCTGCACCTTGCAGAGGCCTCAACACTTTCTTGAGGTGCTGTACATGTTCTTCCCAGCTAGAACTGAACACAACAATGCCTTCCAGGTAGGGGGCACTGAAATCCTCCAGTCCAGCCAACACCAGATTGACAAACCTCTGAAAGGTGGCAGGGGTGTTCTTGAACCCAAAGGGCATCACCCGAAACTAGAAATGACCTTCTGGGTTGAGAACGCTGATCTCTCCATGGCCCCATCGGTTAAAGCAATCTGCCAGTACCCAGGCGTTAAATCAAACGTGCTGAGGAACCGGGCAGCTCCCAACCGATCATTGAGCTCTTCAGCTCTGGGGATGAGGTGCACATCAGTCCTGGTGATGGCATTAAGCCCACGGTAGTCCACACAAAACCGTAGTTCTGGAGTGGCACCGGGTGCAGCAGCCTTTGGGACAAAGACCACTGGTCAGGCCCAAGGACTGTGTGAGGGCTCAATCACCCCTAGTGCCAACATCTTAGAGACCTCCTCTTTGATGCTGGCCCGACCCGATCAGTCAACCGGTAAATCTTGTGCTTTACCGGAAGGCTGTCACCAGTGTCCACGTCATGGGTACACCAGTGAGTAACACCGGAGGTCAGAGAGAAAAGCGGGGCAAACTGTCCCAACAACTGGCGACAGTCCCCCTGCTGCTCTTGAGTCAGTGTAGGGAAGAGGATCACACCCTCTACTGACCCATCATGCTCCTTGGCCGACAAGAGGTCAGGGAGAGACTCACTCTCCTCTTCCGTCCCATCATCTGTCACCAAGAGCATACTCACTTCAGACCTCTCGAAGTGGGGCTTGAGGCGGTTCACGTGAAGGACCCTCAAAGGGTTCCTTGGAGACTGCAAATTCAGCAGGTAGGAGACGTCACTTTTGCGCTTCACCACCTCATATATACCAGTCCACTTGTCCTGCAAGGCACAAGGTTCTACTGGGGCCATGACCCATACTTTTTGCCCAGGTTGAAATTCGACAAGAGTGGCCTTCTGGTCATACCACCTTTCCATTTTTTCATGGCTTGCTTCTAGGTTCATAGAAGCATAGAAAGCCTTACAACGAGTAAGGACTATCCCTGGGCACTCTTAATGCGCAGATGTGCGTAGTTAGATGTATACCAGTACTCCAAAAATTGTAGAGAAGATTGTAATGTTTAATACTTTGAATCAAATGGGTATTCAAAATGATCTCAATTCTTCATATTACGTCATATGATAGTAGTATTTAGGTACATGTATGAACAAAAATCCAATGTTCACATAGATTCACACTCCATAATGAAATTGTCCCCGATGCATTTCGTGCAAAATTGCACTTCTTCAGGGGGAATCTGTGTGAAAAAGAAAAACTGATGTAGGATGCTGATAGCTAGGAGATTAGAATACATAAAATACAAACAAAGATGCTAAATAATTAAGTACCCGTAGTGGTGGAACCTGTATCTGTGCAAAAAAGGAAAACGGAAGTGTTCACTGATGTTAGTGATCACTGATGGTAGTAAATCATGAAGGCTAGAGGAAAACGAGTGAAAAAGAAAGCAACAAGATAGAGACGGATAGTGTTCGTGAAAAACAACGATGCTACCAATACCATGGGAAACGAAACTTAAAAGTTAAAAGTTAAAGATGTGGTATTAACCCCAAGAAACCAACGAGGGAATACGTAACAAACATGTGAGCACGGAACAGGGTGAAAAAGTGAATGACACAGAGTGCCGTAAGGGTGCATGTCTATTGGTTGGCCCACATTCACGAAAGAAGTCGGAAAATGTGAAAAGAAACAAAAGAAGATCCAAACGTCCCTGGTAATTTACGCGGCCACTTACCAGCCATGGAGCAGAAAGTAGAAGATAGAGGAAGAACAGCGTCGGTTCAGTTAAACCCGGTCCGTGTAAACGGCAACCCGGAAGACGCCGAGCATGCGCACATGCTCCTTAAGGAAGAATAACGGAGCATGAACATAGAAAGAGACTGGAGCAAAGAAGGTGAATTATTGCGCAATCCGAAGTGAGACTAGAACGCACTAGGATAATAAGATTAACAAAGTAAATAGACCAACAACAGAGTGTGTCAATAAGTGAAATGAGATAGAAAAGTATCTTGAAAGGCACAAAATGAAACGTGAAAGACATGTGAATAAGAAAAGTGAAAAAGAAACACGAGGGAATCCAATAGAAAAAAATTGAGTAAATAACAAACGGGGAAAAGGAAAAGGATGAAGGATTGACTTTAACAATGTACTTTATCTTGGAGCCCCAGAGTACACCCTGCGCAGACTGCAGATAGTGCAGAACTGCGCAGCGCGTTTACTGCTCAAAATCCCTCGTAGACAATCAGCGAGGGCCGGCCTGGTCAGCCTTCATTGGCTACCGGTTCGGCAGAGAGTCCTCTTTAAGGCAATGTGCATAGCCCACCAAGCGTTCTGGGACACTGGCCCCAGCATTACCCGCGACCTAGTTACCCACTACATCCCCAACAGAAGACTTCGCTCCAGCCAGACCTTTCTGGCAGTGGCTCTGAGAATAAAAAGATCCAGATATGGCGGCAGGACATTCGCCTATAATGCGTCTAGAACTTGGAACAAACTGCCACTGCATCTCAGAGCCAATCCCAACCTTTCTGTGTTCCGCAAACAACTAAAGACCTTCCTTTTTAATTCCCCTCTTTAACCACAGCTTTCTTTCTCCTCAGTTCTCTTGTAGGTTCTGGTTACCCTAGCGCTTGGACGCCTCCGGGCAGCAATTCGCGCTTTACAAGTTCACATCTATTCTAAAAGGAAATATAGGGAGAAAAATATGAGCAGAAAAAATGATGGCAGTAGGTGAGAAATAAGCTTACAAATTGGAAGTAAAGAGAAATAAAATAAACATACTGAACATGAAAAAACAGACAAAAGAGAGGCCATACATATGATGATCAGTAGATTTTCACAAGGTAATCATAGGTGACAACTAAATTCCAGTCTGTCATTAAGTCCTTTCGGTTGTAGAGCATGAAGGCGGTGGATCCAATATAATTCACGTTGTAACAGGTGTTTGTTATTGTCTTTGTGTGGATGTTTATCCACCACTTCTAGAATTAGAAACCGAATTTGACTGAGGTTATGGGAATGTTGAACAAAATGAGCGGCAACACATGACTTCAAATTTTTTGTTCGGATATTGCTGCGGTGTTCCGTGAGTCTTGTTTTGATTTTTCGTTCAGTTTTTCCCACATATGGGAGGCCACACGGGCACTTCAACATATATACAACATTAGTTGTATCACAGGTGGCATTGACTTGAAGGCGTATGGGGGTGCCTTGTGTGGGATGAGATAGAGAATTGCCTTGTATGATGCTGTTACAGTGTCCACAGTTGTGGCACGGTATAGTGCCTTTAAAAATTGTATCCCTTGAGAGTGTTGGTTGTTTCAATAGAGATTGAATGTTCTTCGAACGCTGGTAGGCAAAAATAGGTGGTTTGTCAAAAATGTTGGTAAAATCAATTTCCGATTGCAGTAGTGGCCAATGTTTGCGAATCGACTCTTTTATTTTCATGGATTGTGTCGAAAATTTGGACACGAACACGGAACGTGTGTCTTGTTCCTAAAACTTGTCTTTTAGTTTAAGCAGATCTTCCCTGGTTTTAGCGGATGCTCTGACTTCTGCAGTTTGAGTGAGATGCCTCGGGTAACCACGTTGATGGAATTTGGTGATGATTTTCATGCTATCTTCTGCGTACAGATGAGTGGTAGATGCAATCCTTTAGGTTCGCCTGAGCGAGTTTCCTGAAGCGGGCAGTCTGGTTTCAGAAGGCCAGCATGTAACTAAACACATCCTGGGGAGTTTTCCTGGGCGCTGCCTCCCAGCCCTCCTTCACCAAACTTAGAGGTCCTCTGGCAGGGTGGCCGTACAGTAGCTCAAAGGGGATGTACCCAAGAGACTTCTGAGGCACCTCCCTGTATGCGAATAGTAGGCATTGTAAGAGGATGTCCCACTTACGCCTCATGGGGTCGGTTAGACCCTTGATCATGGCTTTCAAGTTCTGGTTGAATCTCTCCACCAGACCGTTTCCTTGGGGGTGGTAAGGAGTGGTGAACTTGTAGGTTACACCACACTCCTTTGACAGGGATGTCATATACTTGGATATAAAATTGGTCACCCTGTCCGAAGCTACCTCGCTGGGGAATCCCACGTGGGAAAATATCCCCATTAACGCCCGGCCCACCACTGGCGCCGTCGTTGTCTGGAGAGGGATTGCCTCGGGTTACCGGATGGCATGGTCCACCAAGACCAGGATGTACCTGTTGCCCATGGCTGTCTTGGGATCATGTGGCCCCACAATATCTATCCCTACCCTTTCAAAGGGTGTTCCAACAACAGGAAAAGGTTGGAGTGGAGCTTTGACCTTCCTCCAACTCTTACCACTTGCCTGGCAAGTTTGGCAAGACCTACAGTGTGCAGCTGACTGCCTTCACATTAGGGGCCAGAAGAAGTGGGTGACAAGCCTGTCAAAAGGCTTGTCCTGCCCCAAATGTCCTGCCAAAGGCACGTCATGAGCCAGACCCAGTTGGAAGGTCCTGAAGCGCTGGGGTACCACCAAAACACGGGCTGGCCCAGGCTCAACGACCTTAGGCTCGGTGTATAGGAGTCCATTCTCCCAGTAGATCAGATGTGACCCAGACAATTTACCAGCTGCCTGGTCTGCAGCCTGCTGCCGCAGACCCTCCAGAGTAGGGCACTCATTCTGCTTGCGGCGGCACTCCTCCCTGGTGGGACCCCCTTCTTGAAAATCAGTTACATTACTGCCCTTCACCCAGCCATCCAGCGACCTACAGAACATATCCACACATTTCAACCAAGTGTTGGTCTCAGACTTCTTACTGGACCCAAACTGATACCTGGTGAGGAGAGCGTCTTCCATGTCAGCATAGGTGAGGTCCTGTCCCTTACCCAAAGCTATCAGGGTATCCCTAGCTTCCTCAGGAAAGAGAGGCCACAGCCCCGCTCCCCAGTTCCTCTCAGGGATCCCATTCATATGAATAGACGACTCGTACCCTTGAAACCACCTTTGAATGTCATCACCCTTCTTGTACTCTTTACCTACGTTCTTGGGGATGTGTACAATCCTGTCTGTGTCTGCTGAAAAGTTGCTGCCACCATCTGAGCCGTTTCTACTCTTTAGTCCAGCTCCTTGATCATCCTCTCATGATCCAGTATAATCTTCCTTTCCTCCATGGCTATTCTTTTTTCTTCCCTCTCACTTTCTATTCGGGGTTTCTCCAATTCAAACTTTCTTGCTTCCCGCCTGTCCTCCAGCTCCTCTGGGGACAAGCTACTGCTGCCTTGCCGGGAAGGTTCCCCCCTCCCAAAAGCACATCCTCTGCCTCTCTAGTGAGATCACCAGATTGCCCACTGGCATGTCTGGCTGCTACCCAGGCCCTCGGCGCCTTTTGTAGCTCATTCTTCCTTGTGAGGCCTCTGACCTGGACTTTCAGGTTTTTGCAAATGGTTTTCAATTCCTTTATGTTGTAGGATTCCAACCTATCCTCCTCAAAGGCAATTTCCATTGATGCAACTGACAATGCTCTAGATTCAGGCCTGTTGAAGAAGCAAGTTCAAAGTTGGCAAGATCAAAAATAGGCCAAAAAGAAAAAGAACCTGTACATTGTATATAATGGTCTGAGATATGGTAGTAGTGCACACCAGTCACTGCAAGTCAAGTGCAAACACAAGTCCTATCCTCACCGCTGACAACCAATGTTAGAAATGGGATTCCGGGTTGGCTAAGGTTTGCACCGGTCAGGCTAGAACCACCACTCTAGTCAGGATAAGGGAGTTACACTCCTAATATAACCCCTGTTCATCCTCTTGTAAGCTTGGCACGAGCAGTCAGACTTGTCTTAGAGGCAGTGTGTAAAGTATTTGCGTATAACCAACAGTAACACAATGTAAGCACTACAAACGGACACCACACGAGTTTAGAAAAATATCCAATATTTTTATACACTCAAACAAGACCAAATACGATAAATATCCACAGTACAGTACTTTTAAAAATAGTTAAGTTGCAAAATGTCTTTAAATTGCAAAGTTACATTGAAAACACAGTTCGTACGAGTCGTTAGCTCGGTCCGAGCCTTCGGCGATGCTGAAAACAACTGAGTATCACAGTTCTAGCTGACCACGTCGGTACGGGCCAGCAACAGCGGGACAGACTCGTTTACAGTACCTTCCATAGGGCGGCTCACAGGGAGGTGCGAGTCGGTCTTGGCATCCATCGCGGTTGCACTACAAAGTGGCAGCGGTGCACGGGGGCTGAGTCCCTCGATGGGTGCGAGCAGCGGCTCGGTGAAGATTGTCTAGACGGCGTTGGTGAGACCAAGTCGGGCGGTGCAGGGCGAGACAGTGCTCGATGCAGTGCTGGCTAGTTGGGATGCAGGTGACAGAGCTGGTTGTGGCGTTCATCGCGGTTACAGTGCAAAGTGGAAGCGATGCACGGTGCGGTGTTTCTCGATACGGTGAGAGCAGCGGTTCAGTGACGGTCGTCCAGACGGCGTCGGTGAGACCAAGGCGGGTGGTGCAGGGCGAGACGGTGCTCGATGTGGTGCTGGCAAGTTACAATGCAGCGACAGAGCCGATTGGCGGGAATCGGTGCTGGCCGAGCCGGACAGCTGTACGTGACGAGACGGTCACGGGTGTCGAGCCAGCGGCGACCGTGTCGGTGAGCCCCGGCCAGCGAAGTGAAGCGAGGCGATGCAGGATGCGGTGCCCCTCGATGTGGTGTGAGCAACGTCTCGGTGGCGATCATCCAGGACGGCATCAGTGAGATCGAGGGGGGCGGTGCAGGGCGAGACGGTGCTTTGCTGCGGTGCCTTTGGGAGACAAGGCCAGTGTCGCTCGCGGTTCCCTTCCTCGGTGGCAACTGAAACAACGGTTCCAAAGGCGGTACCCAGAGATTGGTGAAGTCTTTGCATTCCCTGAGACTTCTTATTAGGAGGCCAGCTTGGTTTCAGGCCCTTGGAGACACTGAGCACAAGTAGAGAAAGTTCAGTCCAGTCCTTTCACTGCCCAAGGCAGAAGCAGCAACTGCAGGCCAACCCAACAAAGCAACAACACAGCAAAGGGGCAGTACTCCTCCTGGCAGCTCTTCCAGCTCTTCTTCTTGGCAGGTTCCTTGATTCCAGCGAGATCTAAAGTCTTGGGGTCTGGGCCCCAACATTTATACCAGCAAATCCTTTGTCCTCTGAAGGCAGAGGGGCCTGAACCTAGTTTAAACCAGTTCGGGGTGCATTCTGTCAGGGTGCACCTCCTTTCTTTGTCAGTATGGGCCAGGGTCCTCAGACTCACCGCAGGAGGTGGAGCCAGCATTGTGGAAGGTGAGCTCAGCCCTATTCAGACCTAGGCGCTACTCCTCCCACCGATCTAGGTGTAGATGTGTCTATTCAGCCTGGCTGAATCACCCTGTCTCCCCCCAGCCCTGTCACTCACAAACCAGACAGCAAATACACACGCTAGCAGTGGCAGACTGGATGGTTAGGTCCGAAAATGCCCACTTTCTAAAAGTGGCATTTTCAAACACAGAAGGTTAAAACCAACTTCACTAAAAAATGTATCATTCTGAGTTCAGCCATACTAAACTCGAATTTCTACTGTGTTCCCTGAGTCAGTTAGGATCATAGGGTAGAATGATCAAACTGCCCAGTCTGGCCTATGGAAAACAGGTAGCCTTGCAATAGTGAAAAACTAAGTAGCCTTTTACCTACAATGCACCCTGCCAATGGGGCATCTTGGGCCTACCTTAGGGGTGACTCATATGTAGAAAAAGGAAGGTTTAGGGACTTAAAAGTGTGAGCACTTGCCAAGTCGTCATTGCAGCCCCAGGTTGCGCACAGGCTCTGCAGTGGCAGGCCAGAGAAACACATTACGGGCTGTTTAAGTGGGTGGCACAATCCAGTGCTGCAGCCCACCAACAGCATTTGATCTATAGGCCCTGGCACTCGCAGTGCACTTTACTAGGGTCTGACACATAGATCAAATAAGCCAAACATGGAAATACCAATCCATAACACATTTTATACAGGAGCACTTGCACTGTACCACTAAACAGCAGTGAGCAAAGTGCGCAGAGTCATTACACCAGCAAAAAAACAGAGTCAAAACCGGGAGGTCAGAAAGCAGAAAGTCAGGGGAAACACTCCAAAAGATGGCAAGTCTAACAGTGCTACTCACCAAAAAAGCGCTTCAACACCCCATCAGGGTAACAAACGCTATATAAATGCAAACGTTTTCCCCTCTTCTATCCATTCGCTATCTTTGTCAATCCAAATACCTGATTAATATCCACCACTCAAATTACTTTCATATTTCACTATACAAATTCACCACCAATCCTTATTGGTTCAGGAGTAGCGTTCTACTCCCCGAAAAAGCCCTTTGATTTAATTGATTTAATTGATTTAAAAATGTATAAAGTGCAACGAATGCCCGGAGGCGTCTTTGACTCCTCGTCAGGGGTAGTAAGTGCTATATAAATGCTATTACAAAACAATACAATGTTTTGCAGGGCAAACATTTCCAGGGCTCGGCTTGTGCGAGGGCTCTTGGAGACAAGCCTGTCCCTCGGCTCCGCTCTCCCAGTTATTCTGTTGGATCGTCAACCTCTATTAAACACTAATCCTCATAACCTCCCCGAAACACTCGACTCGTTTTGGGATCCGGGATCCAGAATAAAACAAGCATTTACAATGCAACGGTCTCGCCTTTGCAAAAGTTAGAGCTATTGGCATTGTAAATGACAATATTTGTATTTATGTGTTGGTTTTGAAAACAGATAAATAAATGGCATTGTCATTTACAATGCCAATAGCTTAATCTTTCGCAAATGCGAGACCAATTGCATTTGCACACACACACACACACACACAGAGCCACACACACACAGAGCCACACACGCAGAGCCACACACACAGAGCCACACACACACAGAGCCACACACACACAGAGCCACACACACACACAGAGCCACACACATTGACTTAAGTGCCACAAAAAATGATTCCCAAATGTAATTGATACCACAATATCCTGGAGATCCAGGTGCTACTAGAGGTCCTGGACTCAGACACAAAATCATTCTGCAGAAGTATTGCAGTAACTAGAAATGCTACGGCAATTTACAGTTCGACTGAAACAAACTCCTAGAAGGTCTTCCATTCAGACGTCCTTCATGGGAAAACATCTACTAGAATATATCAGCCCCACTGGAAAAGCTTGCCACACACGTGACGGAAATAATGCAATAGAGTCCTGACTAAGCAGAAACACACCAGCCACAACTTTTAAAGCCAATCATACAAATCAATAGCAAATTTGCATTTTCAGCACATTCGCCCTAGATTAATTGCCTTTTTCTGGACATTACTTTTGCTGGCTTTAGGACTTTAAGCACTTTATCACTGTTAAACAGTGGCGATAATTGGTTCTTACGATATAGTCAGAAAGCAGAAGGAGGGCCACAAGTTATGCTGATATAAAGGGCAGTGCCTGCGCCCGTGCACTTAGGTGGATTAGCACCATTACGGGAAAGCCGTCAGTGAGGTCTCCATATTAATGGAGCCTGTATCAAAGAGCCTTGATAAGTGTGCGCCATAAGGAGTGCTAAGGGTGAGGTGATCGACCACTAAAGGTGAAAATGAGGCTTAGGCAGAAGCACGTACGTTGGTGTGTGGCGTAATAGAACAAAAGGGTAATGGCTCTGTATAAACCAATCATGAAAAAGTGCAGTTTGTATTCTAGGCAATGTCAGAGGTGCGCTACACCGCGCATTATTTCAGTCGCAAACGCAAGGGGAATGGCTATGTATAAATCCAATCATGAAAAAGGCCCGTTTGTATTCTAGACAATGTCGGAGGTGTGCTACACCCTGCATCATTTCAAATTGATTACAGCCGTATTAGAGTTTATGGGAACCATTTAAAATCCTAGTCAGATTCGAAAAAGTGCGTCACCGCGCCTCAAATAGGGGCAGTATTACCGTATTAGAATCTAAGAGGAATAAATGTTAAAACCACATATACGTCCGTTCCCTGGGAGTCCTAAAGAGAAAAGGTGAGTGTGTCGCTACGTAATTATAAGCAATGTCGGAAAAGCTCGTCAGCACACATACGTTCAGGGAAGTAATGGTTGTACTGGAGTTTTATGGAGAAAAGAAGTGAAATCCTATTTAAGCCCAATCAGCGGGAATCCTAAGAAGGTAAAGGGGAGCGTGATGCTGCGCATCGTAACGCTTACCTGTTTGCCTGATGACCAGCGTTTGGAGTGCCGATAGGCCTTCTCTCCTGCGCTCTCCTTCAAATAGTAATAAACTTCCGGTAAGAGCATGGCTTGTACGACGTAGGTGCGTCGTATATACAAAAGAGTAGAGTGAATCGGAAGGGTAAAAGCCGTAAAAGAAACCAGTGATGGATTGAAAGACTGACCAAAAAGTTTTATTTAACGAGCTCTGGTGGGACTTTTAACCCCTTGCATGCTGATGATAGCCCCCGTCCGTCATGCACCGCGGTGCTCGTGCGCTGATGACGGCTGGGGGCTGTCATGAACCCGCCCACTTGCGATTTTGCCGCACAGGCACAGAATCGCGGCCGCATGCAAGGGGTTAATCTGCCAAACCCAAGCAAGCCAGGGAAAATGTAAACATGAGGGCGGAGACGGGCTGCAACCACGTTCAGTGAAATCTGAACTCCCGGGGCTCATGAACACCACCATCTTCATCCGAGGTCATGCAGAAATGCCTCGGAGAAACGCCCAGTCATTTTCCGACTGGGGGGCGTGTAAAACACACCCCTCAATCCCAAAAAGACAGGGCTTAAATGGACAGACACCCCTCTTCTCCAATGGCTGGCCGCCGTTTAGGAAGCCAGCCAATGGAGAAGAGGGGCGGGTTCAAGCCCCACTCTGAAAAACATGAGATCTCGCCAGCGAGACTGCGCAGGCCGAGACGTAAAAACAAAAGGGCCGTGCGCTGAGCGGAGCATGCAGCCCGAGCTTTAGTTACTCGTCTATCTCCGATTTAGTGAGGTGCAGCGAACTGAGCTGCTGACTCGGGAGCTAAGGATCCGAGTTCGAGTCACAGGAGGGTAGTGTCCTCACGGATGAAAAATCAAATCAATTTAGACAGAATTTGCAGTTTTAATGCATAACATAGCAAACTGGATCTAATTTCTGTTCGATTAATAGGCCAGTTATATCTAGAATTATCTAACGTTTATGAATTTTCAATCTGTCGATTTTAACTGTGCATTTCCCTTGCATGCCAATAAATGCACTCCATTATTTTAAAAACATTCTAAATTCCCTTTAAGTTAATTTCTGTTAGACGAACTGCCGTTGCAAGGAAACAAAGCGCATTACATGCAGGATGAATAACTTATGTTGATTACAAACAACGCTTTATTTTCTCCATTGCTCTGCAAAGGGGAATGCTCCTGTTTGCATTTCATTTCACGAGTGCAGAAGCAGCGCGGTCTGTTACAAACTGCCTGTTCGTACTTTTGTTTACACGTTCATACATGCCCAGGTTTACAACGTCACGCATGCCACAGAGCGCACTGAATTTCGGGCGGAAGCTATCCTTCCGCGCGTGTTGTGATGAACTTGAACACATCAACAACAGAAGGGCTAGGGGTGGTGTTAATGTCGGGGGTGGGTCCGTGCCCACCAGGATTAGTTGCTTGCGTCACTTACCCAAGCCTAGCATGGGGATTCTGAGGCCATTGGCGAGCGCAGTGGTGGGGTAACGGAAGTCCTTGGTAACAACCCTGGATGTCATGATGGGGACAGCGGGAACAGGGGACACGCCGATCCGGCGACCTCTCAAACTTCCCACGGTATTCGGTGTCACCGGAAGTCAACGGGAGGCGCTGATACGGTTCCGTATCCGGTGGGATTCGTTTCTTCAAATGTGTGCTTTCCCCCTTCGCTCTGCAGAATTAAATCAGAGGTTGCATGAGCGCTGTTCCTTAAGTATATAAAGAGTTAATGAGTCATTTTGTCACATGGTTTTAGGTATATAGGTAATGTATAAATAAAGCTGTATAACCGGAGAGCATGGTTAGGCAAAGACACGTGGTTGTTTGTTCTGAAACTTGTGTAAAGCCGACTACGCTCTTGGGCTACATTAAAACAAAATAAACAATCATTTGCAATTCAAGAGGTCTTTGAATTGGGGAGAGTTAGAGCTATTGGCATTGTAAATGATAATGTATTTTATCTATCTGTTTACCTTTGGGACCTTATTAGTGTTTAGCCATGCAGCACATTATCCATACCTTCTGCACACACCCACAGATCAGGAGCTGCACTGCAGACAGACTATTGCTGAACATACTGACGTTTTTTTGTTTTGCAATGCTGGAAACGTCTTCCTGCCTGCTCTAATACTTGTTTGTTTTAGTTTTTTGTTTGTTTATGTGAGGGGGGCAAATAAACAATGGGAGGGTGGAGGTTGGGAAATGGTACCTGAATTACAACACGAGCAGCTGATGGACAATAGGGGAGAATCAAAAGATGCCAAATTCAGATGGGCGGAATGGGGTACATTAGAAACTGTAGACAGTGTCTGAAATCTGTATAAAATAATCTATAAAGAAGTGTTGAGCCCAGAAATAGAGAATGAAAAACACGGAGGTAAGAAAGAGGGTGTGTGTAGGGGGAAGAAATAAACAAGTGAGAAAAACAGACTGAGTTAGTATGAGAGGAGGGCAATAGAATAGAAAGAATGATACCCACAGGAAGGAAAAAGGGTGACAGAGAAAGAAACAAGAGCGAGAGAGAGAAAGGAATTGTGTATGTGCTTGAGAGAGAGGTAGAGGTGGTGCTGAGCTGGTGCTGAGGTGGTGCTGCGCTGGGGCTGATTGATGCTGAGGTACTGCTGTGCTGGAGTTGTGGTAGTGTTCAGGTGGTGCTGCGGTGGTCCTGATGAAGTGGTGCTGAGTGATGCTGATTAGTGCTGAAGTGGTGCTACGCTGATGCTGAGGTGGTTTTGCACTGGTGCTGAAGTGGTGCTGAACTGATGCTGCGGTAGTGCTCAGGTGGTGCTGTCCTTTTGCTTAGTAATGATGGGTGCTGCTGAGTGTTGCTCAAGTGGTGCTGAGGTGGTATTGCGCTGATGCTGAGGTGGTGCTCAGGGGGTGCTAGAGTGGTGCTGTGCTGGTGCTGAGTGATGTTGAGGTGCTGCTCAGGTGGAGCTGCACTGGCGCTGAGTGATGATGATGTGATGCTCCCCACCCATGAACATTCGTACAGGTCATCAACAAAGTAATTTTGTTAAGAGCTCATAAACTTGTCCCTTTTGACGAGAATGAGTCACTGATGCCGGAATGCTGGAAGAAAATGCCGGAGCGTAAACACAAGAATTGATAGAGCGTCTGGAGATCCGAGAGAAAAGACAGCAAAGAAATACATATAGCAGTGGTATCGGTGCCCCGAAAAAGAGCCATTACAGAATTACTTCAAAAACAGATTGAGAAAGAGAGCAGCAGAGACACCACCACCAAGATTGAGAGCTACGTCAGAGCCTCACTGTCTGTAGACTATAAACGTCAGCAATGTCCTACAAAACGAAATCACACCAGCCCTGAGGAAGACCTTCTTTTAATCACCCCAGTCCAAACACGAAGGTCGAAATGCGTCGGCACACCCTACACTCACCTCCTCACCTCACAAGGCCATGAGTGTAGCTTCATCCAAATCAAAGACAATGTTAAGAAATGAACGGGTTAACCAATTAACAGTAGTGTAAACACCGACAAGACACTTAAAATGTTCTCTGACCTATTTCCCACTTCTGTGGACCATGCATAGATACAGTATCGAGGACATGGAGGCAATATCCTGATACATGAGTAGAATGTAGTAGGACCCGTTGATTTTTCAGATGTGTTGTTACTGTACCAATGTTTTTTGATTTATGCACTGCATATAGCGATTGCACCCTTTTCTTCTGATGTATTAATATGTAAAAGGTAAATGTATTTATCTTGTTCGAAGCATATATATCAAAAACAAAAGAAAAATGAAATAACTGAAGTAAAAATCAAATTTCTTTTTTTTAAAGTCTGTTTATTGGTTTTTCAACACAGTAAACATAAAAAAGAAAAACAAACATACATGGGAATGGATCTTTGAGGCATTGAAGTCATATATGCAAATAATGACAGTGATAGTATATGGCAGTTCACTATCATGAGTAGCAATAACATTTCGTTTGTAGGGTGAGTACAGTGTATGGTAGCATGGAACATTGTCAAAGGAGAAACATGCATATTATGGATTGAACTATGGAGACACATATGATGCGAGGGCATAACGCGGATGATTACAAATGTGGTGTGAGCTGGTAACAGGTATTGGCGGACTGTGCTATCCGGTGGGACATAGATTAACGCATGGGGCTGATGAGCCAGATCAGAAGGGCGTTAGTGGTGCATGTATTGGCGGGCAAAGCCGGACACCCTCAAACAACAGTGGGAGCACAGGCGTCACCCCCCTCTGGGTTGTCTTCTCCTTCTGTCTGGGCTAGTAGGTAGCTGACCAAAGGTCCCCAAATGTCTTTAGGTTGACTTTTAATAGGTAGTAACTCAGTGAAAGTTATGTGTTGCTCCTGGCTATAAGTCATTTCTGCTAGCCATTCCTTGAATTTAGGGGCTCTGCCCCGGCCCCAGCGACATGCTACTCGCCGCTTTGCCAAGAGCAGTGCAATATCTAAGAATTTCCTGCAGGTTTTAGGGATGTATGGCGTGTACCCAAGGAGCATAAGTAATGGATCGAGAAGTATGGATTCTCCTGTCATAGATACGAGGACGTCGCACACCTGTTGCCAGTAGAGGCGAATAGGGGGGCATTCCCAAGCAAGATGCAGGGACCCCGCATGTTCCGCGCGGCAGCGCTCGCATCTATCATTATCAGTCAGTTGGAACCTATGCTTTTTAACTGGGGTGTAGTACAGTCGCTGTAGGAACTTGTAGTGTATTATCTTAAGTCTACTGCTACCCGATATTTGGGCCGTGAGGGTGCAGCAATACTGCCACTGCTCATCGCTGAGCTCAACCGCTAGGTCGATGTCCCAGTGCAGTTGAGCCCTGACCTCAGGTATCGGGCCGCTCGCCTGAGATGACGATACAGACCAGACACCAGGTGTGAACCATCCTGTGAACATAGCATAAAATGTAGTGGACATGAGTTTTCAGGTTCACTGGGGAACTCAGGCAGGATATCTTTGATCCCTTGGCGCAGGCGTATATAGTAAAACACATCAAGTGGAGTGCGGGCATGAGAGGCGAAGAACAACTCCGCAGTCTTGAACTGACCATCTGAAAATAGGTCACCCCAGCAAGTGATGCGCACGTACTCACAGAGCAAGTGGAAACCACGTTCCTGCAAGAGTGCAAGGTTAGGAGTGCAAGGTTAGGATGATACGTCAATGGTAGTCGAGAGGAGTACAGAAGACTGCAAGACAGTCTCTTAGCTATGCGGCGCCATGCGTCTAAAGTGCATGAGACGGAGGTAAGCGGTGTCGTTATAGATGATTCCGGACAATGGAGGAGACCATTGAGCGGGAGGGGATGAACAATCCAGTCCTCCACTGCTAATTGTGGCATGAAGGGAGTAGGAACCATCCAATGATAAGCATAATGCGCCTGCGCACATAGATAATAAGCCTCGAAGTCAGGGACATTGAGGCCTCCTTTGTTGTATGGCTGTATCAGTGTGGACCATTTCAGCCTTGGGCTCCTACCCCCCCAGAACAGTCGACATAGCTCCGACTTTAACATTTTAAAGAAGAAGGCACCTGGATAATAAGGGATGTTAAGGAAGAGGTATAGAAATCGTGGTAGAACTATCATTTTGATAAGGGACGCTCTACCCGCCATGGAGAGCGGTAGGGCGATCCAGCGATCTACCGATGCGGTGAGTTTCGTGATTGCCACTCCGTAGTTGGAGCGTAGTGTTTCATCTTTGTCGCGCAAGATCTGTATTCCGAGGTATCGGAGGTCCGACCTACACCACTCAAGGGGGTAATCGAGGGGAAAGTCGGCAACCGCACCCGTGAGTGGATAGAATTGCGGCTTGGCCCAATTTATGTGCACACCGGACATCCTGCCGAATAGAACAAACTCTCTAAGTAAGGGATTAAGGTTCAAGGCTGGGTGTTTGACAAAAAGTGTCATGTCATCAGCGTATAATGACACATCAATCTGGCGCTGAAGACATCGTATCGCACCGTCACGATGCAGCTGCCGGAGTCGACAGGCGAGAGGCTCGACCGCAATTGCAAATAAGAGTGGGGACAACGGGCACCCCTGGCGGGTACCTCTGGTGATGGCGACCGTTGATGAGGACTCTCGCCGAGCAGTTGGACCCAAGAAACTAATAACTTGGGGAATCCCATATGTGCCAGGACAGTAAACAGGTACGGCCATTCGACCGAGTCGAAGGCCTTGGTGGCATCGAGGAAAACCGCAGCGACTGGAAGGTCAGGGTGCACCGTGCGGAGTAGGGAAAACAGAGTACGCAGATTATGAGAGGTGGAACGACCCGAGACAAATCCAGATTGGTCAGGTAAAACAATTCTAATCATTAAGAGGGACAATCTAGTTGCTAATACCTTCGCAAGTATTTTAACATCGCAATTCAAGAGGGAAAGTGGGCGATAGGAATCACAGGAGCCAGGGTTTTTGCCAGGTTTCAGGAGCGAGGTGATAACGACCTCACGCATGGAGCAGGGAAGAACACCATCAGTGAGCGACTCCTCGAAGACCTCGCGAAGAACAGGGGCCATGACGTCGATGTATGTTTTATAAAATTCGGCCGGGATCCCTTCTAGCCCGGGTGCCTTCCCGTTTTTGAGGGACATTCACAAATTTTTGAGAATCTATTCTCGATTTTTCTTGCATTTATCTTAATGCAAGGTCCCTTCCTAAACATTCTATAGAAATATGGGACATTTTACATGAGATTAAACCAGATTTAGCTTTCCTCACGGAGACTTGGCTTGACAAGCACAGTACCCCTGACATTGCAGCAGCACTCCCTATGGGGTATAAAATTGTAAACTTGAATCGATCGAATAAGAGGGGAGGTGGGGTGGCTATAATATTTAAAGACACTTTTATCTGTCACCAAGAAACAGCCACACAAGTGGGTAAACATGAAGTCCTGATTTTCTCTATTTCTATAAATACTCAGGTGATGTTGGGTGGTGCAATTATTTATAACCCCCCGGGGAGCACGGCAGATTTTAGTACCCAGCTCCTTGAACAAATTCTCCCTGTCTGTCTCAAACATAAAAATATTCTAGTCCTAGGGGGACTTCAATGTCCACTATGATTTGCATAATAATCCACTAACTAAACACCTGGCAGCTGATATGGAAATCATGCAGCTTACACAGAAAATTGTACTACCTACACACAGAGCAGGACATATTTTGGATCTTATTTTTACTAATATAGCAAATATCACTATTAAAGATATAAAACCTCTGACCTGGACTGACCATCATAGGATTGGATTTAATTTCACCCTGTCCACAAAGAATACAAGACCAACTGTCCAGTCTACAACTAAAATAAGATGCTGGAAAAAAAATTCTGTGGATAAATTTCAAAAGCATTTTCATCATAAAACTACCCTAGGAATCTCTAGTGAGCAAGAAATCCATCAACTATTAGATAGTATTGGGAATGCGCTGGATCACTGTTCAACGTTCCGCACAAAAGATCGACCCAGACGAATAATGTCAGAGAAATGGTATGGTCCAGATCTAAAGGTTGCTAAAAGAAAATTCACCACACTGGAACACAAATGGAGGCTAAGTAAAATTCGAGAGGACAGACTTGCCTATAAAAAGGAGCTGAATGTACAATGCAGCTATAAGGAAAGCAAAAAAAGATTATTTTTCGCAAAGAATACTAGACAACAGAAACTCCTCCAAAGAGCTCTTTAAAATAGTGAAAGAACTCTGTTCCCCCCCCCTAGCCTCACTTCAAATTTGATTCCCTCACAGGAAAATTGCACTAAAATAAGCGATTTTTTAGTGAAAAAATTGATAAAATCTATACTTCATTTTCAAATAATAATCAGGAACAAGCAGAGTATCACTCAGACTCTACTTTGCTGGCCATCTGCTCCACTTTCGGCCCTTTTTCCAAAGAAGAAGTTAGCAAGGCAATGCTAGAAATCAAATCAGGATCCCCATTGGACTTATGTCCACATCACATTTTTTTCACAACTCACTTCTATAATTTCTCCAGCAGCGACGCAGGCTCTCAATCTGTCTCTGGATCGAGCCGAATTTCCAAAAGTCTGGAAAAATGCAGTAGTAATACCACTATTAAAAAAAGTCGGGCGGATATAAATAACCCGGCCAACTATCACCCCATCTCACAGCTGCCATACCTATCAATGGTTTTAGAAAAATTAGTAAATAAACAGCTGTCAAATTTCTTGGAAACTAATAATCTGCTGGATGTTTCTCAAACGGGCTTCAGATCCAACAATAGCACCGAGACAACGCTCCTAGCTGTGACGGACGATATTAGAACGTAGGAGAACGGGTTGCACACCGTTTATTTTAAACCTTATTTACTGTAATTTTTTCAACCATTATTTCAGTGAATGGCGTTCTCGCTGATTCGTGCCAAGCCCACACAGCACGTGTACAACATAAACACAAAAATTGGTGGGGTATTACTTTGACCCCACCGCAGCGGCGACAGCCTCATTTTTAGAAATGCCAATGCTTCCATTATTTTCTGTTAATCCTTTTTCTCATTTCATACTTAATTCCTTTTTATTATACGCAGTGCGATCGTTTTACTTTTAGTCATCTTATTTAAACTCCTCATCATACAAGGTGACTGCCAATTTCCCAAGTTTTCTCATGTA
The DNA here is from genome assembly GCF_964261635.1 of Lissotriton helveticus. Taxonomy (NCBI): domain Eukaryota; kingdom Metazoa; phylum Chordata; class Amphibia; order Caudata; family Salamandridae; genus Lissotriton; species Lissotriton helveticus. The sequence continues at coordinate 2,002,540,919 of NC_136057.1, read as the reverse complement.
ATGGCGGGCCATCCGAACCTCTCAACCAAAAACACGTAATGATGCGTGGTTCCATTCAAGCAGTTAGTTTATTTATCCAATGCATTTCGGACCCTTTCTGGGTCCTTCGTCAGGGAACATACTGTAAATAACAATAAAGCATTTATTAGCAACCCACACTTTAAACCATGAACTCTAATGTTTTTGAAAAAAACAACATTCTCATTGTCTACCACGTGTTTAGCCATAAGTATTATTTAAAAGCGTTCTGCATATTGTACTTTCTCAATTGCCCTATTTCTGTTCAATCCGTCTCCTTAACATCACTCCCTTTAGTTATTTACAAAACGGAAAAACAGGCTTCTTCACTCTCACTGCGGGTCTTACAATATCCTCTCTTCTTTTATTCCGTACTAATTCTCCATACCCCCTTCCACCCTCAGGCTTCCTATCATCTATCAACAACACGATATTAGAACCCAGATTGATCAAGGAAAAACGGTTGCCCTGATATTACTAGACTTATCAGCGGCATTTGATACCATATCCCACAACCTTTTAATAAAAATGCTGGCCGCTAAAGGAATACAAGACAAAGCCTTGAATTGGCTGGAATCTTTCCGATCGGACAGATTTCAATCTGTCTGCCTAGGTAATTTTACCTCCGCCCCTCGGAAGATCAAATATGGGGTGCCACAGGGGGCATCATTAAGCCCGGCATTATTTAATGTCTACGTATCCTCCCTTGCATCTATTGGTAAAAAATGGGATATCAATATTTGCTCATACGCAGATGATACGCAACTGATGGTAACCCTCAATGGCGAAGAGGATGCCAAAAACAGGTTGCTTAACTGTCTTTCAGAGTTATCCAATTGGATGCACAGCCATTATCTGAAATTAAACGCCGACAAATCAGAAATCCTCCTGTTCGGCGGATCCCAACAGCTCTGGGATAATACCTGGTGGCCTAATACTCTTGGCATACCACCTAATCCAACCCTGACCGCAAGAAATCTGGGAGTTCATATCGACAACACTTTGCCTATGATACATCATGTCACCACAATATGTGGCAAGGGTTTTGCAATATTAAAAATGTTAAAACGAGTTTTTCCATCGATCCCCATCGAATGCAGACAGATATTAGTCCAGTCATTACTGATAAGTAGGCTGGACTATGGGAACTCATTGTTTGTCGGTATGGCAGACTATTTATTTACGAAACTACAACTTGTCCAGAATGCGGCAGCAAAAGCAGTCTGTAACAAGAAAAAATATGACTCTGCCTGTTTACACTGGCTACCTATGAGGCAAAGAGCATCTTTTAAAATGCTGTGTATCACTCATAAAACTCTGCATAAAACTGGTCCTAATATCCTTAAAAATAGAATCAAGTTTTATGCACCGACTCGGAACCTGCATTCACAATTTACAGCTAAAGCAGCCACTACACGAGTAAAGAGAGCCTTAATGGGCGGGCGTGCTTTTTCACACTTAGCCGCTAACATTTGGAATGATCTGCCAATAGATCTAAGGCTCACAGAGTGTTATTTTACCTTCAGAAAAAAACTAAAAACTGTCTTGTTCCCTAAAATAAAATAAACACCTGCCTCTGGTAATTGCTCTCAGCATATTGTTCAATCTCAGCGCCGTGATATCCTGCTAGGATGAATGTTGCGCTTTAGAAGTACTAATAACAATAACAATAACATGATGGCCTCACGGATTTCATCTATTTCAAAAGGGGCAGCTAGGAAGGCCCTATCGCCGTCGCTAAGCCAGCAGAGAGCTACGTCGTCCAAGAAGTCACCATATGGCACGTCAGTGGTCGTAGCTGTGGTGTAGAGCGTCTCGTCCGAATTTCTGACTGTGTGTCCCTGGTCATCTGTGAGTTCCAAAATTGTGTTGTGGTCATGTGGGGCACGTGTCATCGCCGCCAGTGCCCTACCAGGTCTGTCCCCTTCACAGTATTTCCTAGCTTGCCAATGCTTCCCCCTAAATTTTGCTTCTCTGTTGGCTTCTTCCTCATACTTTGTCAGCTTATCTCTAAACTCTGCGTGGATGTCAGCACTGTCATCTACCACCATTCGGACTTCTAAGGCCTTCAGCTCACCATCAAGTGTGTGAATAGTGCGTTGAATGTCGCGCAGGACCCCAAAACTTTTGGACATGCAATATCCCCTGATCGTTACTTTGAATGCATCCCAAATGTATTCGACCGAATCAACAGACCCCTTGTTTCTAGGAAAGAAAGCAGTAATTTCCTCTTCAAGTTCAGTGCGAAACATAGCATCTAGCAGGGCCGTAGGCTGCAACCTCCATCGTGGCCGAGGGGTGTCCCAGCCAGGTATTCGCATGTGTATCAGGACAGGGCTGTGATCGGAATATGTTCTCAGTAAGTGTTGTACCGTCTCCACCCCTGTAGATATCTCCCTGGTCATAAAAAAGTAATCCAGTCATGCCCAGGTACCTGTCTGTGATGTGAAATGTGTACCCTCCCTCTGGGAGAGATGTAAACATCTCCATACGTCTACCAATCCGCCCTCCAAGATCACACCTCCTAGAGTCTCCCTGGATCTAGGCTTGTAGTGGATCACTCCATCTGCTCTATCTAGTTGTGGCTGCAGAGCTAAGTTAAAGTCCCCTCCCCAAATAATGTGTCGGGACCCTACGTCCACAATTTTACCCCAGAGTGTAGTGAAAAAGGAGGGCATATCAATGTTAGGTGCATAGCAATTAACTAAGGTGACAGTGTCACGACCCAACCGCCCCCACAATAGGGCGGAGCGTCCCTCCTTGTCTATTAATTCGCCGCACATTTGGAATGGTACAGTGCGTCGAATGAGGATAGCAACTCCCCTCGCATAGGTAGAGTAAGAGGAAAAGACTCGGTGACAGCCCATTTACCAGCAAAGGCAACTCGCGTTTGCGGGGACAAGTGGGTTTCCTGTAACATGGCAATGTGGACTCGATGGCGGTTCAAATAGGCAATCACATTCCGACTTATTAAGCCCCCTGATATTCCACGACATACAATTCAATTGTGCATCAGTTCTTATATCAGCCATAGATTGCGACACATCATACTAGTGAAACCCACCCCTACGAATGCAGTAATACTTTTCCCGTTCAGATGAAATATATTGTCATGACATTCTGTCGCTCTTCTGTCCATTCCATGTATTGAACTTCCCTCCCCAAAAGGACTTAGCCCCCGACCCACTACTGCATCCCAATCATGCCAGCAGCCGCCCATCCCACCCCTACCCCTCCCCCCCTCCCCCCACAACTTACACAACTTAGTATCATGAATGTGGTATACCCGTGAGGAAAACAGCATCAAGGGCGCACAACCACTTCTTTCTCCGATAGCCTCCAGAACTTTACCACCCTCGGTGGAGGCCAGGGCAGGGATTGTGGTCCCTGGAATACGTTACCACTGAAAAGGATATGCAAGTCTAGTTCCTTAGAGGGAACTGCAGGAGTGGCTGGAGCCACATCACTAGGCCCAGGCTCAGCAGGATTTGTCCTCATCCCTCTTTTTGCGATGTCGAAGTTAATCTTCGTCTGGCGGTTCTCGGGGTGCACCATCTCGCTCTCGCGTCGTTCGCCTCCCTCTGCTGCCAGGGCCACTGAAGTTAGTGTGAGCACCTCTGAGCCAGTTAGGGCGTCGTGTTGATAATAGGCACACCCCGCGCCGGGCACCCTGTTTGCGCCACGCTTGGTGTCCCCTATTGTTGGGAAAAAACCTCAGCTCAGGACAGAGATACACTGCAAGATGTCCAATCCGTCAGCAAGTGCCAGGACAGCGACAACGAACGGAGGCTATCCACAAGGTATCTTCAACAAGGTGCGGCACTCCGTGGTATACGGCGCAAGCACTACTCAGACAGCACACTATAAGTGGCGTCATGCACAGGCAACATCTCCAACCAGATGGTATATGGCTGTGAGTATCGGCGATAACGTGTAGAATATTCTGTGGAGGGCTCCGTCTCCTTTACAGTGCAGGGATGTGGTCAATGAGGCCGCAGACCCAGGCCGCCAAGCGGTGATAATTCACTAGGGCAAAGCAGCGCCTAGAGTCGTCCCCTCTGTTCCCTCGCCTGCCAGCAGTTATGAAGGCCAATGGAGAAGCTAGGTGCGCATGGGTGGTATATGCACCCCTAAGGAAGCGCGGTGGGCATCAGGGCGACGGGCGCAGCTCCAACCCTTTCACTCGGCAGGGCGCCACTGCACGGCTGTGAGCAGCGGTAAGTGCCGTCCGCCACTCCACGGCCGACCGCAGCGACAGTGCTGATGTCTCCAAGAGGTGCCCGCCCCTTCACAAAGGCGACAGGGGTCGGGTTAATAGCGCCGGCCCCCTCGCCCGATGGCCGTCTCTCAATGCGCGCTGCACAGAGTTCAGTAGCGCTCCTCCCGTCCGGCCTTACAAGCTGCACCGGGTGGATGGCCGTAGTTGTGACCCAGCGGGCATAGGTGGCAGGTAGCGCAGTCAAGGTTATAGGGCCTTGGGTCGATGACTGGGCCAGACGCCAGGCTCACATTGGGCACCGCAGCCGAACACGCAGGAGGGGCCCACTGCGTCGTGGTAAGCCCCGGTCTCGCGTGCCGGCCCGCGGCCGATCTCCTCACCTCGCGAGTTCCGAGAGCGCCGCCGGCCAAATCTGCGGGGCCGATTTCTCCGTCCCAGTCACCGCCAGCAGCCTAAGGCTCGGGTCGATTGTAGAGGGTCTCCTCCTGCATCGAGTCAGCAGTTCTGATGGGACACTTCTCTCCAGTAGCGTAGGATAATTACAGGATTAATGTTCCAGGGAACGGGAGCCACTCAGCTAGGAAGCCATTGCGTGTGGGCGCCCTCTAGCGCCCCCAAGTAAAAATCAATTTCTAATGAATGTTTGAATTATATATTGATTATTTTTCAAATAGATTATTTTTTGATTTGCTTGCTGACCCACTTAGGGGCCTATTCCGATGTTGGACGGACCTAAGTCCGTCCGACATCGGGCAAGAGCTGTAACCGACCGACCTGCTGTCATCGGTTACAGCCCCTGGTAGTACGATGCGTATACCTTACAATGCAAGCATGCTTTCCAACCGGAAAGCAAGCTTGCATTGCTGAAAGCAGGGGTGCAGTTCATCCCTGCATCCTGTGGCCGGCACCCCAAGGTGCCTACCACCGGGTGCAGGTATCAACGGAAGGGCACCTTAGGTGCCCCTAGGCCGCCATTCGGCGGCCTCACACCCATGGAGGCCCTGCTGGGGGCCCCCAGAGACAGCTTCCGACTGCCTTTTCTTGCCGGACAGACCGGCACGAAAAGGCAGTGAAAACGCTGCTATCGTACTCCCTCGGTCGCACAGAGGCGACCGGGGAGTACTGGAGGATTTCCGAATCCGGCAATCGGAGTCGGATTCCTTCCCGACTGAGCCCATTGGAATGGCTCGGTCGGGAAGGAATCCGACTGGGACTGACCGATTCGGTCGGAAGGGTTCCGGCCAAATTCGGAATCGGCCCCTAAATAGAATGGTTACAAGGAATCTAGCTCATTAGTTGAACCGCAAAGTAGGGAAGAGTTTCTCCCTCCTTTTGGAAGAATATATTGAATCCATGGTCCTAGAGGCATTTTGCTATATTTACTGAGTCTGAATGAGGCACCTCAGATCAGACGGCCACACATTGAGTAGCATTGTGCAAAGCATAGTGGTATTGTGTAGCATTGAGTAGAGTGTAGTGGTGTAGCGTGGAGTTGAGTGAAGATGTATGGAGGGGCATGGTGTTGTGTAAGGCAGAGTTGCTTTGCATAGAGCGGAGTGGCGTTGCGTATAGCGTGTGCATTGGTCGTTGTTTCTACACAATATTAACAATAATATTGCACCTAAAACTCTAAACTGAAAATCCAAGATTCTATATAATCTCTACAGAATATATGTGCTCCAAAGTCTGCTATGGAAAGAAATGAGTGCATATGGAAAAGCACATCAAATGCCCAAGAAAATACCATTTTATAGAGATGAGAAGCGATGACCAGAAACTATGAAGTGGAAACAAGACTTTGCAGTCCCGGTATTTGTCAAGCCCAGCATTTAATAGTGCAAGTGGCCGGTTTCCAAGAAAAACTTCTAGACCCGGCACATTTTTAATAAGAATTTAGGACTGGATAAATCTACAAATCAAAATATTACCAAGTGAAGCAAATTGGATTATGTTGTTTGAATTTCACAACATCATTGTTGCCCCCACACATCCGAGAAATCTAAACTCAACAGAACATGTTATGTTATTATTATTTTTGTACAGCGCAACAGCTGCCCCAGCAAAGGGGTGTCCTGGCGCTATGAGAAGGCAAACACAACACAACATCAGTCTGGCGCAGAGAAGAACCTAAATTTAGACAAACAATAAGGTTTTGATAGCGCGTCTCAACTGGAGAAGGTCATCAATTGCCCGAGTCTCAGAAGGGAGGAGGTTCCACCACTTCGCTGCCAGTACTCGAAAGGAGCGGCCGCCAGTTCTACTCAGCCTGAAGCGTGGAACCACTGCCAAGTTCTGGGCCAAAGATCTCAGAGTCCGCAAAGGGACATAGGGAATTAGAAGATTCGCCAGAATTTGGGGAGACATACCTTTGAGGATTTTAAATGCCAGGCAGAGAACCTTGAATTTAATCCTCTGAGTTACAGGGAGCCAATGAAGCAAGTGCATCGTCTTGGAGACCGAGCACCGTCTAGGCAAATCTACCACTATTCTGGCCGCAGCGTTTTGAACTCGCTGCAGCCGAATGAGTTCAGCCTGATTTATCCCGGCCAAGAGCGAGCTGGCGTAGTCCAGTCGAGACAGTACTGATGCCTGAACCACCAGCTGTCTGGTGGGGGCATCAAAGAATCTCATTATAGGCCTTAGTCCTCTAATAACGCCATAGCAAGAGGCCGCCACTCTCTTGGTGTGGCAGATAAAACTGGATCAAGCCAAACCCCAAGATTTTTTATCTCCGATACCGGAGAGTGGGTCACACCCAGTTCAGAATGCCACCAGTCATCGCCCCACAACCCCACTTGCTTGCCTACCACCATGACCTCTGTCTTCTTGGTGTTCAACTGGAGACAGTTAGAGTTCATCCAATTGGCCACTGCCCGTAAGCCGTCCCGGAACCTGAGGGCCTCCACATCAGAGTCCTCACTCAACGAAATGCTGAGCTACCAATTTGCTTCAAACCACAGTCACTGCTTGTTGCACCAATTACGTTAGGAAAGTGAAAGAGGCATGCCCATGAAACTTAATGAAATATTTAGCATTGCCTGATCTTAAGCTAACAGGTCCGTTCAGCAGGTTGTTAGGCAACACAACAAATACCACTGCATACAGCAAGACGTGAAAGAAATTGAAGAAGGTTTCCTCCTTTAAACATGGTTAAACATGTAATATTGAAAATGTATAATGCTGTTTGTAGGATAAGCGTGGAGAATCTATGCAAGGTTCTGGTTAATACAATGTTGCCCTGCCCCACCACCTGCAAAATAAAAAAACAGGCTTTGAAGGACAGCATTAGAATTTGCATTAAGTTATAGCCACAGTGATATTTTGCCAACTCTGCCGTGGCAGGCCATTACGATTCTTGGCAAAGCCAATAGGTTGTGACACATTAAAGAAGATCCCTGAACATTAGCTATTGAGAAAAACTGTCTTCCATCTGTCTGGAAAAAAGAAATATCAACAAAACAATCTTATTGTTTTTTCTATGTAGCTGCTCAGAGGGTATAGATTCAGAATATCGAGTTGGAAATATCGACTTGCAATAATATCGACTTTGAAATATCGAGGAACAGAAATATCGCGGGCAAGAATATCGTTTTCTAGAATATCGAGTTTAAAGTAAGAAATATAATTTTTTTAAATACCGAAGTCATTAAAATAGTTTGCAAAAACCTTGTTGTTAAAAATATCGTTTTTTTTAGTTAGTGTTATGTGTTTTAGTATGTATTTTAAATGTATGTGTTCTATATTTTTGTCTAAGTATTGCTTTTGTTTTTTAATGTATGTGTTAATTTTTTAGTAGTTATTAATTTTATTGTAATTACATTTTGCGTTTTCATTCCGTAGAGGGTTGTGGGTATATAGGGGAATAGGGTGGGAATTAATTTAATTATAATACATTAAATATACATTTGTATTTATTAGTATTTATTTAATTTAGATTTTATATTGTTAATTGTGGGAAATAATTTATTATTAATTAATTGATAATTGGATGTTAATTTTTATTAATTAATTAATTAATTGGTAAATATGTTAATGTGTAATTATTTTAGGAGCGGGTTGTCAGTTTATAGGGGAATTGGGTGGGATGTCATTTAATTATAATGAAATTATTACTTTTTATTAGTTAATATTTATACTGTTAATTGTGGGAATTAATTAATTAATTAATTATTAATTGGTTTTTAAATATTAATTAATTATTAATTATGTTAACTGTGTATTTATTTAGGAACGGGTTCTGGGTTGATAGAGAAGTAGGGTGGGAAGTAATTTAATTTTAATATATTTATTAATATATTTTATATAATATTTATAAATTTTTATTTTATAGTGGCAATTGTGGGAATTAATGTATGAATCATTATTTATAATTTGTTTGTTAATAGTTATTAAGTAATTAATTAATTAATAGGTAATTGATTATGTTAATTGTGTCATGTTTTCAGAAATGGGTGGTGGGGTTTATAGGGGAATTCGGTGGGAGGTAATTTATTTATAACTAATTATTTGTTAATTAATGGTGATTAATTAATGAATATTTAAATGTGGCCATTGTGTAATTAATTTGATGTGTTAATTGTGGAGTTTATAGTAATAAATGGTGGGGAGTCCATTTTTTTAAAATGAATTAGTGATTTGTGGTTAACTTATATAAATTTATTAATGTAAAATTAGTTATGGAAATTTTGTAATTATTTTAAGGTGTGTTTTGTGGTGTTTATTGGGGTAGAGGGTGGAAACTAATTCAGTTTAAATTCATTTTTGGTAATTGTTTATTTTTGTTTCGTTTGTAGATTTTGGTTCTATAGGGGTAACGTTTGGTTAGTACATTAATTTTAATCTATTATAATGTTTTTTAATTAATAATATTTGTTTACTTGATAATTATTTGAGTTAATTATGGAGGTACACTTTTAAAAAAAAAATGTAGATGTGTGTTTAAATTGTGTGGTGTTATAGGGTATGTACCAAAAATATTATAGTTATGTAATAGTTAATGTATTTGATTATAAATAATTTCTATTACAAAATATGTATTTGTACATTTTTAAAAAGTTGTAAAAATGAATCCTTGGATGTAACTTTTGGATTTTGTTTGTAATTGCTATTTTGTTTGTTTTTAAATTAGAACTTTCTTCAGTGGGAATAGTAATTTTTACCTCTCTGCTATCCAACACTTTCCCTACTGTTGCATTTGTAGGTGTGGGAATAGTAATTTATACCCCTCCGCTATCCAACACTATCCTTACTGTTGCAATTACTAGAGTGGGAATAGTAATTTTTCCCCTCCACTATCCAACGCGTTCCCCACTGTTGCACTCTCTGGAGTGGGAATAGTATTTTTAGGTCTCGCTGAACCAACGCGCATGCGTTGTTCTGCGAGAGTATAGTAGGCGAAACAAACTCTTGAAACCAGCGAGGATTGTCCCCAGTGCATGTGAGGTACTCAAGCGCGATGCTTCCCCAGCGCGAGCTTGGCCTCACTCACACCCCATATGCCTGCTCCCCCTCCCCCGCCCCCCACGCCTCGCACCAGACTCCCCCGCCGCTCGCAAATATGCTCGTTCCCTCCCATTGGCAGCCTGCGGCCACTGCCGAGAAGCTTGTTTTAATTCTTACACACTGCAGAAATGTAACATATCTCACCACAAGAGTGCGCAGTCAGACAAATAACATACATCTTTCTCCTGTTTCTGTGACTGCAGCACGCAAGTTTGACTTGTGCTCTTACCACTCTCGCCTCTCTCTCCTGCCTCTCAACAGCATGTTCGAGTCGCACTTAAACTGCCAGAATGAATTATCAACTGAAACGCATCAGTCTTTAATAATGTGCTAGTACGTAGCTTCTCTAAAACCACTAATTACATGAGCATTAGAAATGTAAGCTCTTGACACCTACTTGACAGAAAAGCTTTTGCAGTCAATTTGCCCATTAAAGACTGGTTTCGGTAGAAAAGGAGGGCTTATGCTTCTGTGCCTCTGAAAGTACACCCGCTGGAGCCTCCCTTTTTAATCCGAGTTTGTGAAATTAATGACATTGTGTCAAAGGCAGACTGAAACCTCAAATTTAAAGCGTGTGTAATAATGCAGAACGAATAAGCTTGGCATTTTCGTTTGAAATGATTAGAAGGCTTGGCTTTCCTCAATGTGCTGCCATGTTTAAAACGGAAGCCTCGCACACCAACATATGTCTCTCACACCACCACCACCCCCCCGCCCCCCCAACCCCCCCACAGCAAGGCCGGGCCAGCCACTTCACGCGCTCAGCAGGTCATAAACAGGACCTGCTGGCATATAAACTTCGAGCGGGGCAATGTAGTCCTCCATGCGCGCCGCTGCTTGGCCAACAGATGGTACCTGGGCTGAGCCTCGGGTGCAGCCCCACCCTACCGCCCAGCGGAATTGTAGATCACTCTTTACCCAACTAAACCCACTCCCCACCTACGTTTATGTGCTGTTACTTATGCCTCTCTAGCCTCACGGGACTACATCATCACCCACGTGTGTCCTTTCTGGCTCCCGCCCGAGGGCCCCCCTCCTCCTTTTCAGAAGGGGGCCGTCCACTCTGCCACACCTGCACAAACTACCTACGGCCTCTCCGGCATTTCTCCCTGTATTGCGCACTTTCATCCCTTCCCCAGGCAAGTTCTCTTGAGTGCTACCGAAGGCACAGTGGTTATTGGCAACTAATTGAAACTTATTTAAGTGGCCTCGGAAGGATGAAAGGCTGAAGGAATGAAGACAGGGCCTCATACTGCTTTTCAAGGACACCAGCGGCTCCTTGAATCTTCTTGTTATGAGAGTTGCAGCCCGACCAGCGGTCACTTCGAGGGCAGAGGACTGACAACCTTCCCCCCTCCTCCCACCGGCCTGTCCCATCTTGTGCCTGAGTGAGACGACTAATCCCCCCCCATAATATGATGGCACTGTGATGCGCGCTGACGCTCCTCCCTGCGTGCCCTCAGTACCACCGGCCTATCAGCATGCCCTGCCAGCCATCCCACACATCTCTTCTATCCTCTCTCGCTGGTTAACTGCCAAATATCTGCCAGGTTTAGCACCACTCAGGCGCGCAGGTGCGGGGTCCCAGGCTCGTCAGCCAACTGCTCGAGGGAGCTTTAACATTACAATTGGGGGTGGGGTCGCACACTACTCACACACCAGCGGTATCGTCCCTAAGGACTGGGACTGGGACTGGGACCACGCACCTGCGCGCCTGAGTGGTACTAAACCTGGCAATATTTGGCAGCCACCGGCAAACCCAGAACACGGCCTAATTCCTGCTGATGAGGGGTAAATACCCCGAAACACGTGTCCAGGGATGGCGAAGATAGCAGAGAATCGATAGAAGATGCATCGCGGAACACGAACTACAGTTACCACAGTCCTTAGGGGCGATCCCGCTGGTGTGTGAGTAGTGTGCGACCCCACCCCCAATTGTAATGTTAAAGCTCCCTCGAGCCGTTGGCTGACGAGCCTTGGACCCTGCACCTGCGCGCCTGAGTGGTACTAAACCTGGCAATATTTGGCAGCCACCGGCAACCCCAGAACATGGCCTAATCCCTGCTGATGAGGGGCAAATACCCCGAAACACGTGTCCAGGGATGGGAAGATAGCGAAGATAGCAGAGAATCGAAAGAAGATGCATCGCGGAACACGAACTACACTTACCACAGTCCTTAGGGGCGATCCCGCTGGTGTGTGACCCCACCCCCAATTGTAATGTTAAAGCTCCCTCGAGCAGTTGGCTGACGAGCCTGGGACCCCGCACCTGCGCGCCTGAGTGGTACTAAATCTGGCAATATTTGGCAGCCACCGGCAACCCCAGAACACGGCCTAATCCCTACTGATGAGGGGTAAATACCCCGAAACACATGTCAAGGGATGGCGAAGATAGCAGAGAATCGAAAGAAGATGCATCGCAGAACACGAACTACACTTACCACAGTCCTTAGGGGCGATCCCGCTGGTGTGTGAGTAGTGTGCGACCCCACCCCCAATTGTAATGTTAATGCTCCCTCGAGCAGTTGGCTGAAGAGCCTGGGACCCCGCACCTGCGCACCTGAGTAGTACTAAACCTGGCAATATTTGGCAGCCACCGGCAACCCCAGAACACGGCCTAATCCCTCCTGATGAGGGGTAAATACCCCGAAACACGTGTCCAGGGATGGCGAAGATAGCAGAGAATTGAAAGAAGATGCATCGCGGAACACGAACTACACTTACCACAGTCCTTAGGGGCGATCCCGCTGGTGTGTGAGTAGTGTGCGACCCCACCCCCAATTGTAATGTTAAAGCTCCCTCGAGCAGTTGGCTGACGAGCCTGGGACCCCACACCTGCGCGCCTGAGTGTTACTAAACCTGGCAATATTTGGCAGCCACCGGCAACCCCAGAACACGGCCTAATCCCTGCTGATGAGGGGTAAATACCCTGAAACACGTGTCCAGGGATGGCGAAGATAGCGAAGATAGCAGAGAATTGAAAGAAGATGCATCGCGGAACACGAACTACACTTACCACAGTCCTTAGGGGCGATCCCGCTGGTGTGTGAGTAGTGTGCGACCCCACCCCCAATTGTAATGTTAAAGCTCCCTCGAGCAGTTGGCTGACGAGCCTGGGACCCCGCACCTGCGCGTCTGAGTGGTACTAAACCTGGCAATATTTGGCAGCCACCGGCAACCCCAGAACACGGCCTAATCCCTGCTGATGAGGGGTAAATACCCTGAAACACGTGTCCAGGGATGGCAAAGATAGCGAAGATAGCAGAGAATCGAAAGAAGATGCATCGCGGAACACAAACTACATTTACCACAGTCCTTAGGGGTGATCCCGCTGGTGTGTGAGTAGTGTGCGACCCCACCCCCAATTGTAATGTTAAAGCTCCCTCGAGCAGTTGGCTGACGAGCCTGGGACCCCGCACCTGCGCGCCTGAGTGGTAGTAAACCAGGCAATATTTGGCAGCCACCGGCAACCCCAGAACACGGCCTAATCCCTGCTGATGAGGGGGAAATACCACGAAACACGTGTCCAGGGATGGCGAAGATAGCAAAGATAGCAGAAAATCGAAAGAAGATGCATCGCAGAACACGAACTACACTTACCACAGTCCTTAGGGGCGATCCCGCTGCTGTGTGAGTAGTGTGCGACCCCACCCCCAATTGTAATGTTAAAGCTCCCTCGAGCAGTTGGCTGACGAGCCTGGGACCCCGCACCTGCGCACCTGAGTGGTACTAAACCTGGCAATATTTGGCAGCCACCGGCAACCCCAGAACACGGCCTAATCCCTCCTGATGAGGGGTAAATACCCCGAAACACGTGTCCAGGGATGGCGAAGATAGCAGAGAATCGAAAGAAGATGCATCGCGGAACACGAACTACACTTACCACAGTCCTTAGGGGCGATCCCGCTGGTGTGTGAGTAGTGTGCGACCCCACCCCCAATTGTAATGTTAAAGCTCCCTCGAGCAGTTGGCTGACGAGCCTGGGACCCCGCACCTGCGCGCCTGAGTGGTACTAAACCTGGCAATATTTGGCAGCCACCGGCAACCCCAGAACACGGCCTAATCCCTGCTGATGAGGGGTAAATACCCCGAAACACGTAACCAGGGATGGCGAAGATAGCAGAGAATCGATAGAAGATGCATCGCGGAACACAAACTACATTTACCACAGTCCTTAGGGGTGATCCCGCTGGTGTGTGAGTAGTGTGCGACCCCACCCCCAATTGTAATGTTAAAGCTCCCTCGAGCAGTTGGCTGACGAGCCTGGGACCCCACACCTGCGCGCCTGAGTGTTACTAAACCTGGCAATATTTGGCAGCCACCGGCAACCCCAGAACACGGCCTAATCCCTGCTGATGAGGGGTAAATACCCTGAAACACGTGTCCAGGGATGGCGAAGATAGCGAAGATAGCAGAGAATCGAAAGAAGATGCATCGCGGAACACGAACTACACTTACCACAGTCCTTAGGGGCGATCCCGCTGGTGTGTGAGTAGTGTGCGACCCCACCCCCAATTGTAATGTTAAAGCTCCCTCGAGCAGTTGGCTGACGAGCCTGGGACCCCGCACCTGCGCGTCTGAGTGGTACTAAACCTGGCAATATTTGGCAGCCACCGGCAACCCCAGAACACGGCCTAATCCCTGCTGATGAGGGGTAAATACCCCGAAACACGTGTCCAGGGATGGCAAAGATAGCGAAGATAGCAGAGAATCGAAAGAAGATGCATCGCGGAACACAAACTACATTTACCACAGTCCTTAGGGGTGATCCCGCTGGTGTGTGAGTAGTGTGCGACCCCACCCCCAATTGTAATGTTAAAGCTCCCTCGAGCAGTTGGCTGACGAGCCTGGGACCCCGCACCTGCGCGCCTGAGTGGTAGTAAACCAGACAATATTTGGCAGCCACCGGCAACCCCAGAACACGGCCTAATCCCTGCTGATGAGGGGGAAATACCACGAAACACGTGTCCAGGGATGGCGAAGATAGCAAAGATAGCAGAAAATCGAAAGAAGATGCATCGCAGAACACGAACTACACTTACCACAGTCCTTAGGGGCGATCCCGCTGCTGTGTGAGTAGTGTGCGACCCCACCCCCAATTGTAATGTTAAAGCTCCCTCGAGCAGTTGGCTGACGAGCCTGGGACCCCGCACCTGCGCACCTGAGTGGTACTAAACCTGGCAATATTTGGCAGCCACCGGCAACCCCAGAACACGGCCTAATCCCTCCTGATGAGGGGTAAATACCCCGAAACACGTGTCCAGGGATGGCGAAGATAGCAGAGAATCGAAAGAAGATGCATCGCGGAACACGAACTACACTTACCACAGTCCTTAGGGGCGATCCCGCTGGTGTGTGAGTAGTGTGCGACCCCACCCCCAATTGTAATGTTAAAGCTCCCTCGAGCAGTTGGCTGACGAGCCTGGGACCCCGCACCTGCGCGCCTGAGTGGTACTAAACCTGGCAATATTTGGCAGCCACCGGCAACCCCAGAACACGGCCTAATCCCTGCTGATGAGGGGTAAATACCCCGAAACACGTAACCAGGGATGGCGAAGATAGCGAAGATAGCAGAGAATCGATAGAAGATGCATCGCGGAACACAAACTACATTTACCACAGTCCTTAGGGGTGATCCCGCTGGTGTGTGAGTAGTGTGCGACCCCACCCCCAATTGTAATGTTAAAGCTCCCTCGAGCAGTTGGCTGACGAGCCTGGGACCCCGCACCTGCGCGCCTGAGTGGTACTAAACCAGGCAATATTTGGCAGCCACCGGCAACCCCAGAACACGGCCTAATCCCTGCTGATAAGGGGGAAATACCACAAAACACGTGTCCAGGGATGGCGAAGATAGCGAAGATAGCAGAAAATCGAAAGAAGATGCATCGCAGAACACAAACTACACTTACCATAGTCCTTAGGGGCGATCCCGCTGGTGTGTGAGTAGTGTGCGACCCCACCCCCAATTGTAATGTTAAAGCTCCCTCGAGCAGTTGGCTGACGAGCCTGGGACCCCGCAACTGCGCACCTGAGTGGTACTAAACCTGGCAATATTTGGCAGCCACCGGCAACCCCAGAACACGGCCTAATCCCTCCTGATGAGGGGTAAATACCCCGAAACACGTGTCCAGGGATGGCGAAGATAGCAGAGAATTGAAAGAAGATGCATCGCGGAACACAAACTACACTTACCACAGTCCTTAGGGTCGATCCCGCTGGTGTGTGAGTAGTGTGCGACCCCACCCCCAATTGTAATGTTAAAGCTCCCTTGAGCAGTTGGCTGACGAGCCTGGGACCCCGCACCTGCGCGCCTGACTGGTACTAAACCTGGCAATATTTGGCAGCCACCGGCAACCCCAGAACACAGCCTAATCCCTGCTGATGAGCGGTAAATACCCCGAAACACGTGTCCAGGGATGGCGAAGATAGCAGAGAATTGAAAGAAGATGCATCGCGGAACACAAACTACACTTACCACAGTCCTTAGGGTCGATCCCGCTGGTGTGTGAGTAGTGTGCGACCCCACCCCCAATTGTAATGTTAAAGCTCCCTTGAGCAGTTGGCTGACGAGCCTGGGACCCCGCACCTGCGCGCCTGACTGGTACTAAACCTGGCAATATTTGGCAGCCACCGGCAACCCCAGAACACAGCCTAATCCCTGCTGATGAGCGGTAAATACCCCGAAACACGTGTCCAGGGATGGGGAAGATGGCGAAGATAGCAGAGAATCGAAAGAAGATGCATCGCGGAACACGAACTACACTTACCACAGTCCTTAGGGGCGATCCGGCCGGTGTGTGAGTAGTGTGCGACCCCACCCCCAATTGTAATGTTAAAGCTCCCTCGAGCAGTTGTTTGAGGAGCCTGGGACCCCGCACCTGCGCACCTGAGTGGTACTAAACCTGGCAATATTTGGCAGCCACCGGCAACCCCAGAACACGGCCTAATCCCTCCTGATGAGGGGTAAATACCCCGAAACACGTGTCCAGGGATGGCGAAGATAGCAGAGAATTGAAAGAAGATGCATCGCGGAACACAAACTACACTTACCACAGTCCTTAGGGGCGATCCCGCTGGTGTGTGAGTAGTGTGCGACCCCACCCCCAATTGTAATGTTAAAGCTCCCTCGAGCAGTTGGCTGACG
Source organism: Lissotriton helveticus (assembly GCF_964261635.1). Taxonomy (NCBI): domain Eukaryota; kingdom Metazoa; phylum Chordata; class Amphibia; order Caudata; family Salamandridae; genus Lissotriton; species Lissotriton helveticus. Next base: position 2,002,524,036 of record NC_136057.1, on the reverse strand, counting down.
AGCCTGGGACCCCGCACCTGCGCGCCTGACTGGTACTAAACCTGGCAATATTTGGCAGCCACTGGCAACCCCAGAACACGGCCTAATCCCAGCTGATGAGGGGTAAATACCCCAAAACACGTGTCCAGGGATGGCGAAGATAGCGAAGATAGCAGAGAATCGAAATAAGATGCATCGCGGAACACGAACTACACTTACCATAGTCCTTAGGGGCGATCCTGCTGGTGTGTGAGTAGTGTGCGACCCCACCCCCAATTGTAATGTTAAAGCTCCCTCGAGCAGTTAGCTGACGAGCCTTGGACCCCACACCTGCGTGCCTGAGTGTTACTAAACCTGGCAATATTTAACAGCCACCGGCAACCCCAGAACACGGCCTAATCCCTGCTGATGAGGGGTAAATACCCCGAAACACATGTCAAGGGATGGCGAAGATAGCGAAGATAGCAGAGAATCGAAAGAAGATGCATCGCGGAACACGAACTACACTTACCACAGTCCTTAGGGGCGATCCCGCTGGTGTGTGAGTAGTGTGCGACCCCACCCCCAATTGTAATGTTAAAGCTCCCTCGAGCAGTTGGCTGACGAGCCTGGGACCCCGCACCTGCGCGCCTGAGTGGTACTAAACCTGGCAATATTTGGCAGCCACCGGCAACCCCAGAACACGGCCTAATCCCTGCTGATGAGGGGTAAATACCCCGAAACACGTAACCAGGGATGGCGAAGATAGCGAAGATAGCAGAGAATCGATAGAAGATGCATCGCGGAACACAAACTACATTTACCACAGTCCTTAGGGGTGATCCCGCTGGTGTGTGAGTAGTGTGCGACCCCACCCCCAATTGTAATGTTAAAGCTCCCTCGAGCAGTTGGCTGACGAGCCTGGGACCCCGCACCTGCGCGCCTGAGTGGTACTAAACCAGGCAATATTTGGCAGCCACCGGCAACCCCAGAACACGGCCTAATCCCTGCTGATAAGGGGGAAATACCACAAAACACGTGTCCAGGGATGGCGAAGATAGCAGAAAATCGAAAGAAGATGCATCGCAGAACACAAACTACACTTACCATAGTCCTTAGGGGCGATCCCGCTGGTGTGTGAGTAGTGTGCGACCCCACCCCCAATTGTAATGTTAAAGCTCCCTCGAGCAGTTGGCTGACGAGCCTGGGACCCCGCAACTGCGCACCTGAGTGGTACTAAACCTGGCAATATTTGGCAGCCACCGGCAACCCCAGAACACGGCCTAATCCCTCCTGATGAGGGGTAAATACCCCGAAACACGTGTCCAGGGATGGCGAAGATAGCAGAGAATTGAAAGAAGATGCATCGCGGAACACAAACTACACTTACCACAGTCCTTAGGGTCGATCCCGCTGGTGTGTGAGTAGTGTGCGACCCCACCCCCAATTGTAATGTTAAAGCTCCCTTGAGCAGTTGGCTGACGAGCCTGGGACCCCGCACCTGCGCGCCTGACTGGTACTAAACCTGGCAATATTTGGCAGCCACCGGCAACCCCAGAACACAGCCTAATCCCTGCTGATGAGCGGTAAATACCCCGAAACACGTGTCCAGGGATGGGGAAGATGGCGAAGATAGCAGAGAATCGAAAGAAGATGCATCGCGGAACACGAACTACACTTACCACAGTCCTTAGGGGCGATCCGGCCGGTGTGTGAGTAGTGTGCGACCCCACCCCCAATTGTAATGTTAAAGCTCCCTCGAGCAGTTGTTTGAGGAGCCTGGGACCCCACACCTGCGCGCCTGAGTGGTACTAAACCTGGCAATATTCGGCAGCCACCAGCAACTCCAGAACACGGCCTAATCCCTGCTGATGAGGGGTAAATACCCCGAAACACGTGTCCAGGGATGGCGAAGATAGCGAAGATAGCGGAGAATCGAAAGAAGATGCATCGCGGAACACGAACTACACTTACCACAGTCCTTAGGGGCGATCCCGCTGGTGTGTGAGTAGTGTGCGACCCCACCCCCAATTGTAATGTTAAACCTTCCTCGAGCAGTTGGCTGACGAGCCTGGGACCCCGCACCTGCGCGCCTGAGTGGTACTAAACCTGGCAATATTTGGCAGCCACCTGCAACCCCAGAACACGGCCTAATCCCTGCTGATGAGGGGTAAATACCCCGAAACACGTGTCCAGGGATGGCGAAGATAGCGAAGATAGCGGAGAATCGAAAGAAGATGCATCGCGGAACACGAACTACACTTACCACAGTCCTTAGGGGCGATCCCGCTGGTGTGTGAGTAGTGTGCGACCCCACCCCCAATTGTAATGTTAAAGCTCCCTCGAGCAGTTGGCTGACGAGCCTGGGACCCCGCACCTGCGCGCCTGAGTGGTACTAAATCTGGCAATATTTGGCAGCCACCGGCAACCCCAGAACACGGCCTAATCCCTGCTGATGAGGGGTAAATACCCCGAAACACATGTCAAGGGATGGCGAAGATAGCAGAGAATCGAAAGAAGATGCATCGCGGAACACGAACTACACTTACCACAGTCCTTAGGGGCGATCCCGCTGGTGTGTGAGTAGTGTGCGACCCCACCCCCAATTGTAATGTTAAAGCTCCCTCGAGCAGTTGGCTGACGAGCCTGGGACCCCGCACCTGCGCGCCTGAGTGGTACTAAACCTGGCAATATTTGGCAGCCACCGGCAACCCCAGAACACGGCCTAATCCCTGCTGATGAGGGGTAAATACCCCGAAACACGTGTCCAGGGATGGCAAAGATAGCGAAGATAGCAGAGAATCGAAAGAAGATGCATCGCGGAACACAAACTACATTTACCACAGTCCTTAGGGGTGATCCCGCTGGTGTGTGAGTAGTGTGCGACCCCACCCCCAATTGTAATGTTAAAGCTCCCTTGAGCAGTTGGCTGACGAGCCTGGGACCCCGCACCTGCGCGCCTGACTGGTACTAAACCTGGCAATATTTGGCAGCCACCGGCAACCCCAGAACACAGCCTAATCCCTGCTGATGAGCGGTAAATACCCCGAAACACGTGTCCAGGGATGGGGAAGATGGCGAAGATAGCAGAGAATCGAAAGAAGATGCATCGCGGAACACGAACTACACTTACCACAGTCCTTAGGGGCGATCCGGCCGGTGTGTGAGTAGTGTGCGACCCCACCCCCAATTGTAATGTTAAAGCTCCCTCGAGCAGTTGTTTGAGGAGCCTGGGACCCCACACCTGCGCGCCTGAGTGGTACTAAACCTGGCAATATTCGGCAGCCACCAGCAACTCCAGAACACGGCCTAATCCCTGCTGATGAGGGGTAAATACCCCGAAACACGTGTCCAGGGATGGCGAAGATAGCGAAGATAGCGGAGAATCGAAAGAAGATGCATCGCGGAACACGAACTACACTTACCACAGTCCTTAGGGGCGATCCCGCTGGTGTGTGAGTAGTGTGCGACCCCACCCCCAATTGTAATGTTAAACCTTCCTCGAGCAGTTGGCTGACGAGCCTGGGACCCCGCACCTGCGCGCCTGAGTGGTACTAAACCTGGCAATATTTGGCAGCCACCTGCAACCCCAGAACACGGCCTAATCCCTGCTGATGAGGGGTAAATACCCCGAAACACGTGTCCAGGGATGGCGAAGATAGCGAAGATAGCGGAGAATCGAAAGAAGATGCATCGCGGAACACGAACTACACTTACCACAGTCCTTAGGGGCGATCCCGCTGGTGTGTGAGTAGTGTGCGACCCCACCCCCAATTGTAATGTTAAAGCTCCCTCGAGCAGTTGGCTGACGAGCCTGGGACCCCGCACCTGCGCGCCTGAGTGGTACTAAATCTGGCAATATTTGGCAGCCACCGGCAACCCCAGAACACGGCCTAATCCCTGCTGATGAGGGGTAAATACCCCGAAACACATGTCAAGGGATGGCGAAGATAGCAGAGAATCGAAAGAAGATGCATCGCAGAACACGAACTACACTTACCACAGTCCTTAGGGGCGATCCCGCTGGTGTGTGAGTAGTGTGCGACCCCACCCCCAATTGTAATGTTAATGCTCCCTCGAGCAGTTGGCTGACGAGCCTGGGACCCCGCACCTGCGCACCTGAGTAGTACTAAACCTGGCAATATTTGGCAGCCACCGGCAACCCCAGAACACGGCCTAATCCCTCCTGATGAGGGGTAAATACCCCGAAACACGTGTCCAGGGATGGCGAAGATAGCAGAGAATTGAAAGAAGATGCATCGCGGAACACAAACTACACTTACCACAGTCCTTAGGGGCGATCCCGCTGGTGTGTGAGTAGTGTGCGACCCCACCCCCAATTGTAATGTTAAAGCTCCCTCGAGCAGTTGGCTGACGAGCCTGGGACCCCACACCTGCGCGCCTGAGTGTTACTAAACCTGGCAATATTTGGCAGCCACCGGCAACCCCAGAACACGGCCTAATCCCTGCTGATGAGGGGTAAATACCCTGAAACACGTGTCCAGGGATGGCGAAGATAGCGAAGATAGCAGAGAATCGAAAGAAGATGCATCGCGGAACACGAACTACACTTACCACAGTCCTTAGGGGCGATCCCGCTGGTGTGTGAGTAGTGTGCGACCCCACCCCCAATTGTAATGTTAAAGCTCCCTCGAGCAGTTGGCTGACGAGCCTGGGACCCCGCACCTGCGCGTCTGAGTGGTACTAAACCTGGCAATATTTGGCAGCCACCGGCAACCCCAGAACACGGCCTAATCCCTGCTGATGAGGGGTAAATACCCCGAAACACGTGTCCAGGGATGGCAAAGATAGCGAAGATAGCAGAGAATCGAAAGAAGATGCATCGCGGAACACAAACTACATTTACCACAGTCCTTAGGGGTGATCCCGCTGGTGTGTGAGTAGTGTGCGACCCCACCCCCAATTGTAATGTTAAAGCTCCCTCGAGCAGTTGGCTGACGAGCCTGGGACCCCGCACCTGCGCGCCTGAGTGGTACTAAACCAGGCAATATTTGGCAGCCACCGGCAACCCCAGAACACGGCCTAATCCCTGCTGATGAGGGGGAAATACCACGAAACACGTGTCCAGGGATGGCGAAGATAGCGAAGATAGCAGAAAATCGAAAGAAGATGCATCGCAGAACACGAACTACACTTACCACAGTCCTTAGGGGCGATCCCGCTGGTGTGTGAGTAGTGTGCGACCCCACCCCCAATTGTAATGTTAAAGCTCCCTCGAGCAGTTGGCTGATGAGCCTGGGACCCCGCACCTGCACACCTGAGTGGTACTAAACCTGGCAATATTTGGCAGCCACCAGCAACCCCAGAACACGGCCTAATCCCTCCTGATGAGGGGTAAATACCCCGAAACACGTGTCCAGGGATGGCGAAGATAGCAGAGAATTGAAAGAAGATGCATCGCGGAACACAAACTACACTTACCACAGTCCTTAGGGGCGATCGCGCTGGTGTGTGAGTAGTGTGCGACCCCACCCCCAATTGTAATGTTAAAGCTCCCTCGAGCAGTTGGCTGACGAGCCTGGGACCCCGCACCTGCGCGCCTGACTGGTACTAAACCTGGCAATATTTGGCAGCCACTGGCAACCCCAGAACACGGCCTAATCCCAGCTGATGAGGGGTAAATACCCCAAAACACGTGTCCAGGGATGGCGAAGATAGCGAAGATAGCAGAGAATCGAAATAAGATTCATCGCGGAACACGAACTACACTTACCACAGTCCTTAGGGGCGATCCTGCTGGTGTGTGAGTAGTGTGCCACCCCACCCCCAATTGTAATGTTAAAGCTCCCTCGAGCAGTTAGCTGACGAGCCTTGGACCCCACACCTGCGCGCCTGAGTGTTACTAAACCTGGCAATATTTAACAGCCACCGGCAACCCCAGAACACGGCCTAATCCCTGCTGATGAGGGGTAAATACCCCGAAACACGTGTCCAGGGATGGCAAAGATAGCGAAGATAGCAGAGAATCGAAAGAAGATGCATCGCGGAACACAAACTACATTTACCACAGTCCTTAGGGGTGATCCCGCTGGTGTGTGAGTAGTGTGCGACCCCACCCCCAATTGTAATGTTAAAGCTCCCTCGAGCAGTTGGCTGACGAGCCTGGGACCCCGCACCTGCGCGCCTGAGTGGTACTAAACCAGGCAATATTTGGCAGCCACCGGCAACCCCAGAACACGGCCTAATCCCTGCTGATGAGGGGGAAATACCACGAAACACGTGTCCAGGGATGGCGAAGATAGCGAAGATAGCAGAAAATCGAAAGAAGATGCATCGCAGAACACGAACTACACTTACCACAGTCCTTAGGGGCGATCCCGCTGGTGTGTGAGTAGTGTGCGACCCCACCCCCAATTGTAATGTTAAAGCTCCCTCGAGCAGTTGGCTGATGAGCCTGGGACCCCGCACCTGCGCACCTGAGTGGTACTAAACCTGGCAATATTTGGCAGCCACCAGCAACCCCAGAACACGGCCTAATCCCTCCTGATGAGGGGTAAATACCCCGAAACACGTGTCCAGGGATGGCGAAGATAGCAGAGAATTGAAAGAAGATGCATCGCGGAACACAAACTACACTTACCACAGTCCTTAGGGGCGATCCCGCTGGTGTGTGAGTAGTGTGCGACCCCACCCCCAATTGTAATGTTAAAGCTCCCTCGAGCAGTTGGCTGACGAGCCTGGGACCCCGCACCTGCGCGCCTGACTGGTACTAAACCTGGCAATATTTGGCAGCCACTGGCAACCCCAGAACACGGCCTAATCCCAGCTGATGAGGGGTAAATACCCCAAAACACGTGTCCAGGGATGGCGAAGATAGCGAAGATAGCAGAGAATCGAAATAAGATTCATCGCGGAACACGAACTACACTTACCACAGTCCTTAGGGGCGATCCTGCTGGTGTGTGAGTAGTGTGCCACCCCACCCCCAATTGTAATGTTAAAGCTCCCTCGAGCAGTTAGCTGACGAGCCTTGGACCCCACACCTGCGCGCCTGAGTGTTACTAAACCTGGCAATATTTAACAGCCACCGGCAACCCCAGAACACGGCCTAATCCCTGCTGATGAGGGGTAAATACCCCGAAACACATGTCAAGGGATGGCGAAGATAGCGAAGATAGCAGAGAATCGAAAGAAGATGCATCGCGGAACACGAACTACACTTACCACAGTCCTTAGGGGTGATCCCGCTGGTGTGTGAGTAGTGTGCGACCCCACCCCCAATTGTAATGTTAAAGCTCCCTCGAGCAGTTGGCTGACGAGCCTGGGACCCCGCACCTGCGCGCCTGAGTGGTACTAAACCTGGCAATATTTGGCAGCCACCGGCAACCCCAGAACACGGCCTAATCCCTGCTGATGAGGGGTAAATACCCCGAAACACGTGTCCAGGGATGGCGAAGATGGCGAAGATAGCAGAGAATCGATAGAAGATGCATCGCGGAACACAAACTACATTTACCACAGTCCTTAGGGGTGATCCCGCTGGTGTGTGAGTAGTGTGCGACCCCACCCCCAATTGTAATGTTAAAGCTCCCTCGAGCAGTTGGCTGACGAGCCTGGGACCCCGCACCTGCGCGCCTGAGTGGTACTAAACCAGGCAATATTTGGCAGCCACCGGCAACCCCAGAACACGGCCTAATCCCTGCTGATAAGGGGGAAATACCACAAAACACGTGTCCAGGGATGGCGAAGATAGCGAAGATAGCAGAAAATCGAAAGAAGATGCATCGCAGAACACAAACTACACTTACCATAGTCCTTAGGGGCGATCCCGCTGGTGTGTGAGTAGTGTGCGACCCCACCCCCAATTGTAATTTGAAAGCTCCCTCGAGCAGTTGGCTGACGAGCCTGGGACCCCGCACCTGCGCACCTGAGTGGTACTAAACCTGGCAATATTTGGCAGCCACCGGCAACCCCAGAACACGGCCTAATCCCTCCTGATGAGGGGTAAATACCCCGAAACACGTGTCCAGGGATGGCGAAGATAGCAGAGAATTGAAAGAAGATACATCGCGGAACACAAACTACACTTACCACAGTCCTTAGGGGCGATCCCGCTGGTGTGTGAGTAGTGTGCGACCCCACCCCCAATTGTAATGTTAAAGCTCCCTTGAGCAGTTGGCTGACGAACCTGGGACCCCGCACCTGCGCGCCTGACTGGTACTAAACCTGCCAATATTTGGCAGCCACCGGCAACCCCAGAACACAGCCTAATCCCTGCTGATGAGCGGTAAATACCCCGAAACACGTGTCCAGGGATGGGGAAGATGGCGAAGATAGCAGAGAATCGAAAGAAGATGCATCGCGGAACACGAACTACACTTACCACAGTCCTTAGGGGTGATCCGGCCGGTGTGTGAGTAGCGTGCGACCCCACCCCCAATTGTAATGTTAAAGCTCCCTCGAGCAGTTGTTTGAGGAGCCTGGGACCCCACACCTGCGCGCCTGAGTGGTACTAAACCTGGCAATATTTGGCAGCCACCAGCAACTCCAGAACACGGCCTAATCCCTGCTGATGAGGGGTAAATACCCCGAAACACGTGTCCAGGGATGGCGAAGATAGCGAAGATAGCGGAGAATCGAAAGAAGATGCATCGCGGAACACGAACTACACTTACCACAGTCCTTAGGGGCGATCCCGCTGGTGTGTGAGTAGTGTGCGACCCCACCCCCAATTGTAATGTTAAACCTTCCTCGAGCAGTTGGCTGACGAGCCTGGGACCCCGCACCTGCGCGCCTGAGTGGTACTAAACCTGGCAATATTTGGCAGCCACCTGCAACCCCAGAACACGGCCTAATCCCTGCTGATGAGGGGTAAATACCCCAAAACACGTGTCCAGGGATGGCGAAGATAGCGAAGATAGCAGAGAATCAAAAGAAGATGCATCGCGGAACACAAACTACACTTACCACAGTCCTTAGGGGCGATCCCGCTGGTGTGTGAGTAGTGTGCGACCCCACCCCCAATTGTAATGTTAAAGCTCCCTCGAGCAGTTGGCTGACGAGCCTGGGACCCCGCACCTGCGCGCCTGAGTGGTACTAAACCTGGCAATATTTGGCAGCCACCGGCAACCCCAGAACACAGCCTAATCCCTGCTGATGAGGGGTAAATACCTCGAAACACGTGTCCAGGGATGGCGAAGATAGAGGAGATAGCAGAGAATCGAAAGAAGATGCATCGCGGAACACGAACTACACTTACCACAGTACTTAGGGGCGATCCCGCTGGTGTGTGAGTAGTGTGCGACCCCACCCCCAATTGTAATGTTAAAGCTCCCTCGAGCAGTAGGCTGACGAGCCTGGGACCCCGCACCTGCGCGCCTGAGTGGTACTAAACCTGGCAATATTTGGCAGCCACCGGCAACCCTGGAACACGGCCTAATCCCTGCTGATGAGGGGTAAATACCCCGAAACACATGTCCAGGGATGGCGAAGATAGCGAAGATAGCAGAGAATCGAAAGAAGATGCATCGCGGAACACGAACTACACTTACCACAGTCCTTAGGGGCGATCCCGCTGGTGTGTGAGTAGTGTGCGACCCCATCCCCAATTGTAATGTTAAAGCTACCTCGAGCCGTTGGCTGACGAGCATGGGACCCTGCACCTGCGCGCCTGAGTGGTACTAAACCTGGCAATATTTGGCAGCCACCGGCAACCCCAGAACACGGCCTAATCCCTGCTGATGAGGGGCAAATACCCCGAAACACGTGTCTAAGGATGGCGAAGATAGGGAAGATAGCAGAGAATCGAAAGAAGATGCATCGCGGAACACGAACTACACTTACCACAGTCCTTAGGGGCGATCCCGCTGGTGTGTGAGTAGTGTGCGACCCCACCCCCAATTGTAATGTTAAAGCTCCCTCGAGCAGTTGGCTGGCGAGCCTGGGACCCCGCACCTGCGCGCCTGAGTGGTACTAAACCTGGCAATATTTGGCAGCCACCGGCAACCCCAGAACACAGCCTAATCCCTGCTGATGAGCGGTAAATACCCCGAAACACGTGTCCAGGGATGGCGAAGATGGCGAAGATAGCAGAGAATCGAAAGAAGATGCATCGCGGAACACGAACTACACTTACCATAGTCCTTAGGTGCGATCCCGCTGGTGTGTGAGTAGTTTGCGACCCCACCCCCAATTGTAATGTTAAAGCTCCCTTGAGCAGTTGGCTGACGAGCCTGGGACCACGCACCTGCGCGCCTGAGTGGTACTAAACCTGGCAATATTTGGCAGCCACCGGCAACCCCAGAACACGGCCTAATCCCTGCTGATGAGGGGTAAATACCCCGAAATACGTGTCCAGGGATGGCGAAGATAGCGAAGATAGCAGAGAATCAAAAGAAGATGCATCGCGGAACACGAACTACGCTTACCACAGTCCTTAGGGGCGATCCCGCTGGTGTGTGAGTAGTGTGCGACCCCACCCCCAATTGTAATGTTAAAGCTCCCTCGAGCAGTTGGCTGACGAGCCTGGGACCACGCACCTGCGCGCCTGAGTGGTACTAAACCTGGCAATATTTGGCAGCCACCGGCAACCCCAGAACACGGCCTAATCCCTGCTGATGAGGGGTAAATACCCCGAAACACGTGTCCAGGAATGGCGAAGATAGCAGAGAATCGAAAGAAGATGCATCGCGGAACACGAACTACACTTACCACAGTCCTTAGGGGCGATCCCGCTGGTGTGTGAGTAGTCTGCAACCCCACCCCCAATTGTAATCCTTATTTACAAGCACAGGGTGTCACTTTTCTATGTATAATGCATGGACTGACTGAGCTATTGTGTCTGTTTGCGATAGTTCAGATATAGGCACAGGGCCTTCTTTAGCGTGGGTGGCGTCAGGTGCAGCAATCACTTTTGGCACCCCACAACCCAGGACCGCCACTCATAAGATATTGCTAAACACAGCGCCCCCCTTGAGGTCACAGCGCCCCCTCCACAGGTCAACGCCCAGAGAGGCCGCACCAGTCGCACTGCCCTAAAGCCGGCTCTGTATACGCATACACTGATTGCCCAGGTTTCCTTTCTCTGTACCGATTGCTCATGCTTTGCGTGTGTAAACAAATGGTTTATCCAATGCACAAGTATGGACTATTGTAACAGTTTGTATATGCACAGCTTGCTAATTCATTTTGAACATGCACAGCTAACTTCATCTCTGCTCATACACTACTAGGCTCAGTCTGCATATGTGCAAACTACTTCTACTTTGTTCAAATGCATAGATTGTGTGGCTGTGCACAAACGTAGATCTCATGAGCAGACATTTTTTGACGTTTTCTCCTGTGTGTTATGTACCTGCTACCCCTACAGGTAACTCATCTTCGATTGCGTGCAAATGTACTCTCTGTGCTCACATGCTGCTGAAGCAGATTCTGGGGGTCTTAAAATATAGCCTGCTTGTTCGTAACAAGTCTGTGTACATACAGGTTATATATACAGTGTACACGTGCAGGTATTTCTTTTGCAGCATACATGTGCCTCTGCAGTGCGGTCCTTGGTAGACTGCCCCTCAAGTGCTGTCATTTAGAGTGTATGTTTATCTGTGTATTGGTATAGATCGACCATCTTTGTGCTCCTAGAGGGATTGTCCTTGCTGTGTGTAACCGGCTCTACATGCCGGTCCTGTGCCTGCAAAATCTGCACTCCTTACACTATGAATGGATTATACGGTCAGGCTGCCTGCACCTTGCTGGGCACCAGCTGTAGCAGATGAGGCTCTCCCAATGCTTTGTGCAACTCTCTGTAGGGTCCGTGTACATGGTCTAGGCACTGGACGAGGCGATGGAAATGGCCTGTCTGTTCGTGAAACAGTCCTACACACTGTTACCGGTGTGAGTATGTGTTGGTGTACTTTTTTCAATTGCTGAACCACTTGTATATCGTGCAGTGTATACCAAAACACTGAGATAACCGGCCCACGACCTCTGAAAGTGCAGGCCTTTTCCCTGTTTATGTTTTCCCTCACCCCCTCACCCTCACTCTCCATCACACCCTCACACCCCCTCACCCTCAACCTCACACACCCTCACCCTCAACCTCACACACCCTCACTCACCCTCACACACCCTCACTCACCCTTACACTCTCACCCCCTCCCCCTCACACCTCCTCACCACACACCCTCACATCCTCTCACCCCCACACACCCTCACTCACCCACCCTCACACCCTCACCCACCCTCACTCACCTTCACACCCTCACACCCCCTCACCCTCACCCCTCATCCTCACACACCCTCACTCACCCTCACCCTCACACCCTCACACCCTCACTCACCCTCACACCCTCACCTCACAACCCTCACACCCTCACTCATCCTCACACCCTCACTCATCCTCACACACCATCACACCCCCTCACACACCCTCACACACCCTGACCCTCACACCCCCTGACCCTCACATCCCCTCACCCTCCAACTCCACCCTCCAACTCCAACTACACCCTCCAACTCCAACTCTACCCTCCAACTCCACCCTCCAACTCCAACCTCCAACTTCACACTCCACCCTCCAACTCCACCCTCCAATTCCACCCTCCAACTCCACCCTCCAACTCCACCCTCCATCACTCAGGGACACCACCACATCACTCAGGGACACCATCACATCACTCGGGAACACCACCCTCCAACTCCACCATCCAACTCCACACTCCACCCTCCAACTCTACCCTCCAACTCCACCCTCCAACTCCAACTCCACCCTCCAACTCCACCTCCACCCTCCAACTCCACACTCCACCCTCCACCCTCCAACTCAACCTCCACACTCCACCCTCCAACTCCACACTCTACCCTCCAACTCCACCCTCCAACTCCACCCTCCAACTCCACCCTCCAACTCCTCCCTCCAACTCCAACTCCACCCTCCAACTCCAACTCCACCCTCCAACTCCAACTCCACCCTCCAACTCCAACTCCACCCTCCAACTCCACCCTCCATCACTCAGGGACACCACCACATCACTCAGGGACACCATCACATCACTCGGGAACACCACCACATCACTCGGGAACACCACCACATCACTCGGGGACACCACCACATCACTCGGGGACAGCACCACATCACTCTGGGACACCACCACATCACTCAGCCCAATCACATCATCACTCAGCACCACAACAGCACTGTCCTTGCTTGCTACCAACAAGCATTGCCATAGCCAATAGGACTCGCATTAGGAAAGTGTAAGCTATTGGCTTTGTGAATAACAATGCTATTAATTTATATATTTTCAAAGCCAACACATATTAAAAAAATGTGTCATTTACAATACCAATAGCTCACACTTTCCTAATGCGAGACCTATTGCATTGCAAATGCTTGTTTTCCTCTCCACTATCCAACACTTTCCCTACTCCCTACTATTCCACTTCCTGGAGTGGGAATAGTAATTTTATCCCATCCACTAGTCAACACTTTCCCTATTGTTGCACTCGTTGGAGTGGGAATTGTAATTTTTACCCCCCCGCTATCCAACACTTTCCCTACTGTTAGTCTCCCTGGAGCGGGAATAGTACTTTTTTCCCCTCCTCTATCCAACACTTTCCCTACTGTTGCATTTGTTGGATTGGAAATAGTAATTTTTACCTCTCCGCTATCCAACACTTTCCCTACTGTTGCACAGCCTGGAGTGGAAATAGTAATTTTTTCCCCTCCTCTATCCAACACTTTCCCTACTGTGCACTTGCTGGAGGGGGAATAGTAATTTTTTCCCCTCCGCTATTCAACACTTTCCCTACTGGTGCACTCATTGGAGTGGGAATAGTAAATTATTCCCCTCCACTATTCAACACTTTCCCTACTATTGTATTCACTGGAGTTGGAGTAATAATTTTTACCTCTCTGCTATCCAATACTTTCCCTACTGTTGTACTCGCTGGAGTTGGAATAGTAAATGTTAATCCTTTGCTAACCAACACTTTCCCTACTGCTGCATTTGCAGGCGTGAGATTAGTATTTTTTACGTGCCCGCTATCCATTACTTTCGCTACTGTTGCATTCGCTGGGGTGGGAATAGTAGTTTTTACTTCTACGCTATCCAACACTTTTCCTAATGCTGCACTTGCTAGAGTGGGAATAGTAATTTTTACACCTCTGCTCTCCAACACTTTTTCTACTGTTGCCCTCAATGTGGTGCAAAATGTAGGTTTATAAAATAATACATTTTTCTATTTATAATATATATATTAAGGGGTCGATTCCGATTCGGGAAACAAATCCGTATGATGATTCGTATTCGAAGTCGTTTCCGTACGATTCGTACAAATCCGTCCGAATCGCGTTGTAGGATCCGTAGGATACAAATACGTCCGAATCAGTGCGAACCGTGCGAAATACAAGGCGAAATCCATATGAATTAGACTCTCACAGTGAACCGTAGGACTCGTAAACATGCCGTACGACCCGTCAACTACGATCCGGACCGGGTAATGAATACGCGATTAGTACAGAACACGTCGCGTATAGGCAATTCGTACGGAGATCCACACATTCACATACGCACCGTATCCCTAAACATAAGGGGTGTATGCACGGGGTGTACGCACAGTATACCTACGGCCTTGGGGGGTACCAACCGTACCACTACGCACCACACGCCAACAGTCATGGGGTGTACGCACGGGGACATACTCACCGTACCCCTGAAATCCAGGGGTGTACCCACCGTACCCCGACGCACCGTACCCCTGCTATCATGGGGTGTACGCACCGTACCCGGGGGGGTTCATTTCGTACGCATTTTGAGGCGAAATATGCTTTTACGGATGTTTTAAGCTCCCGTAGAAAAAGAGTCGTACGGAGTGTTGTCGCTACCATTCGTACTTGCTGGGTCGGAAAATACAACTTCGATCTGTACGGACGTCGGGTACTATGAGTTCCGAATGCGATTTGTTGGGATCAGTGAGTTGTACGGTCTTCGATACGATTCGTACGGAGAACTGCTTTGGGTACTCATCATACTAGGTCTTACGTAAGGGTACGGTTCTTCATACGAATCGTATGGGAAAAAAGCTCCGTACGGCTATTCGGAGAGCATTTTCCCGAATCAGAATCGGCCCCTAAATGTATTACTTATAATTGTTAACGTTTACAAATAAATCTAAATTGTTTTCTCACACTTAAATTTATTATTTAATTTATTTTACATTATTTTTATACATATAAAAAACAATATTTTATACATCGATATATTTTATGATATTTTTTTCTCTATATTTTTTTACTCACTATTATGAAGATAGGAGGTCAATATTTTTGACGACGATATTTATGTCTCGATATTTCTGTAGGTCAATATTGTTGTTGTCGATATTTTGTCAATGATCCGCTCAGAGATGAGCCATTCTGAAAAGGAAGTTGTAGATGCTGATTACGTAAAAAATATGTCCGAATCCTTGTGAACCGTACGAAAATCAAGCGATAATCCGTACGATGCGGACTCAGATAGTGAACCGTACAATTCATAAACATGCTGTACGATCCAGACAGGGGACGGAGAACGCGATTCGTACGGGAAAACTTTGTCGCTTATGAACTGCGATTTGTACGGAAAACATCGCGTATGAGCGAGCCACACACTCACATATGAAACAAACCCCTCCTGAACGAAGCACACGCGAACTCCGTAAATACGTCGCGTATGAGCGAGCCACACAATCAAATACGAAACGAATCTCCCTGAACGAAGCGGACGCAAACCCCGAAAAAACGTCGCGTATGAGCGAGCTACACAATCAAATACTAAACGAGCCCCCCCAAACGAAGCGCACGCGAACCCCGTAAAACGGTACGTATGAGCGAGCTATACAATCAAATACGAAACAAACTCCCCCTGAACAAAGCGCACATGAACCCCTAAAAACAGCACAAGGAGGGTGCAAACGACTCGCACAGCACCACAAAACATGTCTCCTGTGTACAAACCATTGGAAATGAATGTCCTGGCCAGATCCAAACAGGCAAACAGAGGACCTAACTCAGACCCACCCCTTATAACACACCCACCAAAAATTCTAACTAAGCCCCACCCACAAATAGACCAATAAAAAGGGCCCACACACACAAACCATCATCCTTTGCAACATACCCATTTAGCTAAAGAGACTGACAACACACCAGCAACTGCACACATCCACCTTCACACATATCCCCCAATCACATTCAGACCCACACCCCCCTTCACATTCAGACCCACACAACCACATCCATACACACCGTCACCCCCCAATCACATTCTTCCCACACCATGTCCGCACAGAAGAATCCAAAGTTCACAAAGGAGGAGATGGAGATCCTTGTAGATCAAGTCATCAGAGTCGAGCCACAGCTGTTTGGCGCATTGGTCAGACGGACCAGCATAGCTGAGAAAACACGCCTGTGGGAGAGGATCGTCAATAGGGTCAATGCTGTGGCACCCATCATGCGCACCAGGAAGGATTGCCAGGCCAGGTGGTACGATCTGCGGAGGATGGTGAAGTGGAAGATGGACGAAGACTAGGCCTTCGATGGTGAGAATATCCGGGGCTGCCTGGAGTTGGTCTTTAGCTGGTTTCAGTCGAACAGCCTCAAGGCCAATTCCAACAAATCGGAGGTGTTGTTCTTCGGCTGCTCCCTTGATCCCGATTGGTGGGCCTGGTGGCCCACAGATATGTGTCCCCCTGCCCTGACATCGTTGGTGGCAAAAAACCTGGGAGTAAAGATGGATAACAGCTTGACGCTGGCATCACATGTTCGTGGCCTGACGGGCACCTGCTTTGGGATACTCAAGATGCTCCGGAAGTTCTGGCCTTTGCTCTCAGAAGAGCATAGAAAGATTACTGTGCAAGCCTTAGTTGGCTCCAGACTGGACTATGCTAACGTCTTGTATATTGGTCTTCCGGATTATCTTGTTCAGCGGCTGCAGGTTGTGCAGAATTCCGCGGCCCGCGCCATTTTTGGCCTTCACAGGCGAGTAAGAGCCTCCTGTTTGGTGCAGTCGCTTCATTGGCTGCCCATCAGGAAGCGGATCATGTTTAAAGTGCTGACCTTGGCGCATAAAGCGCTCTTTGGCGCGGGAGCAAAGTACCTACAACGTAGGCTTGCTTTCTACCGTCCGGCCAGATCTCTACGATCAGAATCTTTGTTCTTGGCTGTGGTTCCTCGAATAAGGAAGACATGCACTGGGGGGCGCTCCTTTAGTTTGAGGGCCCCTCAGTTGTGGAACACCCTGCCTCTGGCCTTACGGTCTTCCTCTAATCTGCTCCAGTTTAGGAAGAGCCTGAAGACCTGGCATTTTAACCTTTAGGATTTTTTTTTCTTTTTTCCTGTCTTTGTTGTTCGCTGTATGGTGTTATGTTTTTTATTTTGAGCTGCCTCGATAAAGCGCCGGGACACTCCTCTGGAGTAGCCGTGCGCTATAGAAATAAACATATAACATAACATAACATAACCTACAGAGCCAAGGCACTGGAGGTGGTGGTCCCCGCAGACCAGTACAGTACCATCCCTGGGAGGAGAAGGTCATGGCCCTGCTACCACCGGTGGGAGTACATGGAATTGAAGGAGTCGTGGAGCCTGGTGAGTATACAAACAACTCATGTAACATGGGGGTAATGGCATCCACACCCCAAGTACAAAAAATGCCCACAACAACCCACAAGCGCCCGTCGCCCACAACTACAGGCAAAAACAACGGTAATGCCACTAACATGTGAATGCCCCATTGACAAACCAACTCCATGCTATGTCCCATGCTACAGGAAGCACAGACCCAAGAATGGACGTCCGGTATGCTGGGAGGGTGGGTGTCACAAAATGCATCGTGGGACTCCAAATCAGACCCAATTGCATGGGCGTCCGCAGGAGGGGGCAAGGGGGGCTCTTGGCCCCCCTAGATCGCCAGTGTGTCTGATGTGGGCCCAGTCAGGGCTGGCCCTAGTCCATCATGCTTTTGAAATGGTGTTATTGTTCCAGGTGGCAGCTCCCTCCATTGTGTGGGAAGGGTGCAAGGGGGTTGCCGAGCATTGTGCAAGGCAGAGGAGATGAGGGTGCAAGGGGGAGGACCAGAAGGCTGCAAGGGGGAGGGCCAGAAGGGTGCAAGGCAGAGGGGAGGAAGGGTGCAAGGGGAGGGCAGGAGGGTGCAAGGGGACTGGTGATGAAGCTAAAAATGTGGCCACCCCTATCAACATTTCTGTGTATGCCCATGGCCAATTGCACTCATCCCATAAGGCCCAAGTACACACCCATGCACCATGCTCAATTCACAGGGAGTGGGAAAGAATTGACGAGATGACACTGGGCCCTGATGTAGGCAGCACAAGGCCCTCTTTTGACCAATGCAAACACTAAGACCAGGACAACAAGGTCAGATATCTTGGACAGGAACTCACAAACACTGTCATGGCAGCATGCTCCATGGGGGAACAGCCACACCACGAGGGACGCCCAGTTTCAAATCAGACTCCAACTACAAGCACGGCCTGTCACACACACCCCTTACATAAACATAGCCTCCTGGGACAGGCAATGGAGTGCCCCACTGTCACAATCATCATGTAACACAACAAAACAAATACAGATCTGATGAAGCATCCAAGCCAAAAATGCACGGTGCTGATTCACAAGTCCCTTGCGCTTCTTTCACGCTGCTGTTGCTTCACCTTTGTGACGCAGCGGCCGCTAAAAAAGTTGCGCCATGGTGCTGGGTATTTACAAGGTGATGCATCTGGCAGATGTGCCACGTTCTAAAGCCCTGCGCCAGAAGTAGGTGTACTGGTCCGGGGGTAGGTGGGCAGTGGGTGTCCGTCACGGCACAGCAACACCTCCCAAAAGTGGCTGAGTGAAATCTTAAAGATTTCGCTCAGTCACTTTTATGCACATGCTGCCTCAAAACCATGTGCATGCTTGAAGCATGCGTAAGGATTGATGCAGCATTGTGCAGATAGGGCCACACAGAGCATTGCTGGATCTGCGTTGCGCCAGCGACACAACTCCAGCAATGCGCCACTTCAATGGCACAGATGCGTGACGCAGCTGTGTCATTTTTCCACCATGGTGGTCCGCAGTGTAAATGTGTTGCATCCATGCTGGCATAGCTCTGGTGCACAATGACTGGCAAATCCTTGCTGACATGCATGGCTGTGCCAGTCATTGTAAATAGTCTCTCACATGTCAATGACTCCTGAGCCAGATCAATCTGACCCTACAACATACCCATCCACAAGTGAACATTGAGAACAATCCAAAGCATAGACAACTACCAGGTGGAACAGTGCCAACAACAATGTATATGAAAATTGGATGTTGCATGAAATGGCATTCACATTGTCTGTCTCTCACACCCACAGGGCAACGTGCTGAATCTACCCCCAACGAGGGGGGAGATGAATCACAGTCCCAGGCTACGCTACGCAGGACCCTGATCCCACCAACAGCGACGCGTCTCACCACTCCATGGATGACCCCGACCAACCTGGCACCTCTGGAGCCCAAACCAGTGCAGCAGCTGGATCAGGGACATCTGCCCCAACCACCACACCCATTCCTGCCACCTCCCAGCAGACAGCTCGGAGCCCTGCCCACACTCCACAACTGAGTCAGTCTGACAATGAGGGACAAGGTTCGCCGGGCACCCAGGAGGTGGCAGACAACACCAACACTGCCATCCCTCAGGGGTCCGGTCGACCCCATGTGCCCACAGCGGCAGGCCAGACTCGTATGGGCAGGGGTGGTGGGAGTAGCATCAGGCGGAGGCGAGAACCTGACCAGCCAGCTGCAGGGCCCGGTATGTCTGAACTACAAAACATCATGGAGGCATACCAGCGGGACACCAGGGAGTTCAGCCAGGTAGTGGGGGCCCTCACAGAAATCAAAAACCTGCAGGCCGAGCAGCACGCCAGTCAACGAGAACACCAAGGACGGATGGAGGCAAGACTGGATGAGCTCTTGGCGGTGCAGAGGGACATAAGCCATTCACTCCATCGGATCGCTGAGAACATGCAGCACCCTCCCTGTGTCACCAGGCAAGAAACATCAAGGCGAAGACCGCCAACAGGCACAGGGAGGGAGGAGGAGGAGGAATCGTCCGACGGAGCGCCCCATGCATCGTCAAGGCCTGCATATGAGGGTCCCCCAAGGAAGGTGGGTCATCCACGGAAAAGACAGTGAGAGGCAGTGGGCCATGCACATCTCCCAGGTCACCTGGTTTGGCATCTTGCCTTTGTGTGCAACAGCATCACCTTATTGACTGTCCTACTCTCCCACATGGACTTGCTGGTTGCAGTCTGACCAATGATGCCAAGCACTGTGGTCTGGACTCTGTTGACTCAAACTGCAAGGCATCACATCTCCTTTTGTGAACTTTGTATTCCCAGCATTTTTGACAGCACTTAGCACTTATTCACATTTCCCGCACAAGATAGTTAAATAAACTAAGCAAACACAAGTGAAATTGATGGTGCAGTCTTTTTCCCTGAGTCAACAACATATGTGTGGGTATATGTCAAAGTATGCCAGAGTGTGGAACAAACTCAAGCCATCCTTACACTGGGATCTGAGTCCGGTCGAGCACACACATAGGTCACAATGTATCATCAAATACATACATAGATCGCAATAGTCACCCTTGATGGTTTCAATCTGCTGGGGGGGCTTGCCATACTGTTGTGACAGACAGTTTAGGAAGAGTTTCATGAAGGTGTAGAGGTCATGGGTCATGTGGAGGTGCCCAGGGAGGGAGTACCAGGTATGTTTGGTGATGTGGGCGAACTATCTCCCGCATGCAGTTGTACTGTGGATGTGATGAATGGTGCCCAGGGCAAGGGTGGCTGGACGGAGTTGGGGCAACGGGGTGTTGGATGGGAGACGTTCATTGAGTCCATAAGGTTTCATGGATTGAAGTCTATATATCCAATGGTTTTCCCTTTGGACAAATACTTGTTGTTATCTCGCCCCTCGATTTTCTTGATGGTTTCTAAAATCATAAATTTCAATTGTGATATATTGTGATTCATTTCATGAAAATGGTTGGCCACGGTGGATTTCACATTTTTAGTTCTGATGTTTGACTTGTGTTCGTTCAGACGAATTTTAATTTTGCGCTCAATGAACGTATCGAATACTCATGTTACCTGTAATGATTACAGATAGACTGTTTCTTTGGACCCATGTTTATGGGTTACACGTTACTGGACTGTCTCCTTACTGTCAAACATACAGTGTATTATTTTGTATTATGAATTAAGCTGTAGCTTTAATCGTTTTTTATGTTATGCTATTTTGCACATTTTCCATCTATTTGTAGCAGTTCAATTTATTAGCTCTCCGGTTCACTTTCTCAACACCCTCCACAGGTATCCTGTCCCAACACATGATAGACACACGCCACAGTCCTATTTCTATGGCTTCCAATTCATCTCACGTGATCGGCACTAGCTTGTTGTTTAACCGATCTACGAAACGCCGACTTACACTAACCCAGCCGCCTACGGCGAAGCAGCTTCACAACGCGCATAGCCTAGAGACTTTTCACGTGAGTAACGGATTTACAAACCCCGCGGTTTTGTTCTGTATCACTGCATGAACTTGAGCAGGTTGTTCTTTAAAGCTCCTCACATTAATTACTTCGAAGCCCATTAGTATACCCGTGCCACATCCACGATTCACAGCTTTGCTATTAGATCGCTGGAATCTGTAGCCCTTTGATTTTCCACCATTCCTTTAACGATAATGCTCACAGTGTTTATTTGCTTCATTCAAACAACCCTCCTGGTTCACTGTTCTTTTAATCCTACTCTGGTATTTACCCACACTTACCGATTGCAGCATTTTTCAGATATTTATTTTGTAATCGTATTTATACTGGTTATATATGTTAGTTTCTTGTAGATGCTCCCAGACGAAGGGTACTTACCCAAAATGCATTGGAGCAGAAGGATGCAAAAATGTTTAAAATGAAAAAAACTTTATCGACACATGTGATTTAACAAGCGTCGACAAAACTGAAGTGAAGTCAATAAATTCTTCATATCATCAACTCAAATGAACTTGTTTTTCTTAACACACGGAGGGTAATCACCCCAAAGATCAGTGTGCCCGAAGGGATTTTTCAATTTACAATTGTTCACACGGTCAGCATTACACTATACTCGTCTCTGTGGGTAGACGGCGACACCTGAGGAGCACCTACCTAAATCATAAACCTTTCGTGAACTTTCAAAACAAAATAGCAGTGCACAGATCGAACAAATCCAAAGTTTAGTCACAGTGTTCAACCCCGTCGACCAGTAGCACGCATACAACCTTTTCACAAAATGAATTATGAGGATATATCCCGCTCAACAGAAGCTCGAGCAGACACATTTGCATTTGCCAATGAAGAGGCAAGTAGAATTTATGCATTAATACAAGACGACATTTCTAAATCTTCGACAGCAAGGAGCAAAGAACAGAACGTGAAACAACTTATTTACTTATCAAAACGGAAAATAAACCAAAAACTTCACGCTAACACTTTAATCAAATATCATAAAACTCTGCGTATTCCCAGAGGCCTACGGATTGCATTAAAACCCTCACTTTGCAAGAACTCAAAACCATTTCAGGATAAATGGTATGCCATCCTTAATAAGTGCAGCCTGGATCTGATCTTGTTAATTATAGAGGAGTTGTCTAATATCTTGATTGAAATTGAAAAGAAATATTGGAAACAACCGATGAATTAACCAAAAACATGTCATCAGAAGATTGGGATACACTAATAGCGGATATCAATCAACAGCTAGACAAACATAGTAATGACATCAATGAAAGGAAAATCAGAAAATTCCGGCGAGACACGCTCGACTACAAAATGGGAGAAGTGTATACTTGGGCTGAAATATATGCCCAGAGAAGAAGAGCTTGCCCATATACACAGAATACGGACACATCTTCCTCAGACACCGACACCACTGAACGTCAACGCAGAACAACACAACCAAGTGGACGATCCCAGGAGCAACGGTCAGCTGAACCCACACAAGAACCAACAACGAGCACATCGACAGCTCTATCCAGTGTCTCTTTTTTAGAACAGGCCGGAACACTAGACGACTCAGGAGGAGCAAAACTAAGAGAACCACCTCAAACAAGAAGTGTGACCTTACCGAAAAAAACCAACAAGAAGCAACAAAACAATTAGTAATCAACATTTCGGATTATATCTTTACAAACCAAGATTTAAAACTGTTACAGAAAGGAACTTCTTTCGTACCAGCCACCAAATCAGACCTATTAGAATTAGAAGTCAGCACATTCAAATTAACTCGCAAACTTAGACTGCGGAACTTCTTTGAAAACATTGCGACTACTTATATGGATAAAGGTCCAGATCCCCTGATGGGATTAAAAACTCCTAGTACCTATCAAGCACCAGTCAGCCATAAAACCATAGACCTATTCGAACAACTCATCAAACAAGATTTATCTACCATCAACTACAATAAAACGTCACACAAGAACATTACCCAAAAGGACCGCGACAAACTTAAGTCTATTGCCAACAATAAAGAAATCATATGCACTAAAGCTGATAAAGGCGGCGCCTTAGTTGTAATGAATTAAAAAATGTACCGGCAGAAACTGAATGAACATATAATGGATGATACTACTTACATGAAATTACCAACAAACCCTACAGTCCAGTTTGCCACTGCTTTGAAAAACATTGTGGATACTGCCCTTCAACAAGGCACGATCAATCAAAAAACCAGAGACTTCCTTCTAAAAGCTAATCCGAGAAGTCCCTCAATATACGCAATGCCTAAGATTCATAAAAACCCCACTGATCCACCAATACGCCCTATAGTTTCTACCAGGGGAAGCATACATGAACCGGTAGGTCAATTCTTAGACAGGCAATTACAACCCACAGTCCAATCATTGACAAGCTACATTCGAGACACCACAGATTTTCTAAATAAACTACAAAACTTGACCATTTATACAAATGAACAACTATTGATGTGCACGGCTGATGTCAGCGCATTATATACATCAATTCCACATGCCGAAGGCATAGAAGCCATGGAACAGGCTATTTTGAAACTTGAGCTAGATGAATCCATGAAAACATTTCTAATGGAACTAGTTTTGTTCACACTTTATCAAAGCTATTTCAAACACCAGGAGGACTGGTATTTACAATTAGTAGGCACCAGCATGGGAAATTCAGCAGCACCAGTCTATGCGAATATCTACATAGGCGAATTCGAAAAAAAACACATATGGGCCAATGCAAATTGGAATCAACACATTAAGATGTACGTTCGTTTTATCGATGATTTATTCTTTCTGTGGAAAGATACCAAAGAAAATTTGGAACAAGCACTGGCGACACTTAACACCGTCAACGAAAGAATAAAGTTCACATGGATAATAGATGCCAAATCTATAACGTTTTTGGACGTCAACATAAAACTACAAAACAATAACATCATCACAGACATACATCGCAAAACAACGGACCGTAATAATGTTTTACATTATACGAGCTTTCATCAGGCGTCACTCAAAAAACATTTACCCAAATCCCAGATGATAAGAGTCAAACGTATCACATCTGATCCCAACCAGTCAGAAATCCGCATGGAAGAAATGATGAACAGATTTCGAGAACGTGGATATCCAGAGCAAATTTTGGAGACAGCTAAAAAAGAGGTTAAAGAACTAAACCAGGAAGATTTGTTAAAATAACACAAACAAAACCTCAAAGTGACAGAATGGTCATCGTTTCAAAATACTCCGACGTAAGCACAAAATTTCGCAAGATTGTGTTAAAACATTGGCCTATGTTACAACTGGAGTCTGATTTTAAAGACATATTCAAGTCACAGCCATTGTTCGCCTATACTAGGGGAAAAAACCTAGGTGAGATCCTCAAACAACCTCAAAATATTCAAATTGAGTCACGTGGAACTAAACCCTGCAACAATTGCAACAATTGCAATAACATCATCCAAGGGAACAAAGTGACACATCCCATGAAAGGATACAAAATATCGATTAATGTGACTGCCACCTGCGACACCAATAATGTCCTATACATGTTAAAATGCCCATGTGGCAAAACTTATGTTGGCAAAACGGAGCGCAAAATTAAAATTCGTCTGAACGAACACAAGTCAAACATCAGAACTAAAAATGTGAAATCCACCGTGGCCAACCATTTTCATGAAATGAATCACAATAGATCACAATTGAAATTTATGATTTTAGAAACCATCAAGAAAATCGAGGGGCGAGATAACAACAAGTATTTGCTCCAAAGGGAAAACCATTGGATATATAGACTTCAATCCATGAAACCTTATGGACTCAATGAACGTATCGAATACTCATGTTACCTGTAATGATTACAGATAGACTGTTTCTTTGGACCCATGTTTATGGGTTACACGTTACTGGACTGTCTCCTTACTGTCAAACATACAGTGTATTATTTTGTATTATGAATTAAGCTGCAGCATTAATCGTTTTTTATGTTATGCTATTTTGCACATTTTTCATCTATTTGTAGCAGTTCATTTTATGAGCTCTCCGGTTCACTTTCCCAACACCCTCCACAGGTATCCTGTCCCAACACATGATAGACACACGCCGAAGTCCTTTTCTATGGCTTCCAATTCATCTCACGTGATCGGCACTAGCTTTTTGTTTAACCGATCTAAGAAACGCCGACTTACACTAACCCAGCCGCATACGGCGAAGCAGCTTCACAACGCGCATAGCCTAGAGACTTTTCACGTGAGTAACGGGTTTACAAACCCCGCGGTTTTGTTCTGTATCACCGCATGAACTTGAGCAGGTTGTTGTTCTTTAAAGCTCCTCACATTAATTACTTCGAAGCCCATTAGTATACCCGTGACACATCCACGATTCTGTTGACATGTGCGATTACTGGTAGTCCGATATTTATCCCATAACCCTAAACTTGTGTGCAAGAACATTTGTGGACGCTCACTAGCGCGAGTAAAGAGGCGCGGCAGACAGCAGCCGTTGCTTGGCTTACTTTCCCGGTACCACGCCCCCCTCTCCACTTCCTGGTTCCTGCTCGCATTTCCCTGGTGTCCTACAGAACCCTCCGGTTGTTTTTGGAGATTTCCCCGCCTTAGTTGAAGCGGCCACCTTGCTCTCTGACTCAGCCCTTCGTGTGCTCTGTGAGAAAGTGTCTGCCGGTCTTCGGCATTTCTCTGTCTGTGCGCAAGCAAGCGCTTGCGACTACCCTACTTTTGCTCACGCATTTTGCGGGCGTCTTCTGCTCGTCGCATTTCTTTTCTTCCCGCATTGTGGCTGTATTTATTCCTTTCCTTTCCATATTGTTTGAGACCCTTTTGAGAGTGAGCGCTCCGCCCTGGTGACTCCGAGGGGCCGGGTGTCTCTCCTCCTGAGTGTGTACTGCTCCGCTGTACATGCCCCCGTGCAGCCGGTCGGTGCACCTCACTCCCTGTATTTATTTGTTTGTATCTGGTGTGTGAATCCTTCGTGAGTTCTGCTCATTCTGGCCTGTTCATGGGCCTCCTGCCTTCCCTTGTTTCCTGAACTCATCGATAAGGCACGCCCGACCTGCAGTTGGGGTAAGATTACTTGGATTAATCACACATGTCAATGTTTTATTAATAGTGGCCAGAGTAACGGTGGGCTTATTACATTGTATGACTTGGTTTTGTTTCCTAGCCTGGACCATCACCTGAGACGCCTTCTGTTACCCTTTGACCCCCTCGTATGAGGAGAGTGGTGGACACTCCTTGGGTAATTCCCTCATACTTTTAGGGGACAGTAGACAGGAGTGTGTTATATTTCGCATTCTTGTTTCTGTGTCCTGGAGGTGGAGGGATTCTTCTTCGCTCCCGTGGAAGCTGGTCATTCTCCTGACAGAAAGCCAAGCCCACGAAATAACCTTCCCCCGAGCGAAGATGAATCCTGACCCTTCTATGGATGCTACTGGCCTTGACCTCCAGACACATACCATGGAGGTCCTCACTGCTGCATTAGTGGCCCTTCAGGCAGAAGTAGGCAGATTGGGGACGGAAAACCAGAGATTACTGGCAGAGGTACTTCAGTTAAGAACAGGCGAGAGAGACCCAGGTACACTCCCTAAATCCCGCAAAAGTTATATACAACCTGCCAGATTTACTCTAGCTCCCCCAGCAACAGAAACAGGGGCTAGTGGTGATACTACCGTTTCCCCTGTTCATGTCACGGTGAATACCCCTAGCCCTGTTCCTTTAGCAATGCCCGAAAGATTCACAGGAGATAGCACCAAATTTAATGTGTTTATGAATCAATGCCAACTCCAATTCCTATGCAAAGCTGCCTCATTTCCCGATGATTCTGCCAAAGTAGCTTTCATAATTTCGTATCTTGCGGGGAATGCAGCGGAATGGGCAATACCCATGGTCCAGAATAATGATCCATTGTGATACGATCTTGATCAATTTAAGGAGAAAATGAGAAGTCTCTTCGCTAAACATTCGTATATGCAAGCTAGTGATACAGAGCTACTCAATCTTAAAGAGGGTTCCAAAGACCTCCTGTCCTATATTACTAATTTTAATCGTTTGGTGTCAGAAACACATTGGCCAGAAGATAAGCGAACCTCCTTGTTTTACCGTGGGTTATGTGATGAGGTAAAAGACTTACTCTCACAGATAGTGAACCCCCAGAAGACTGTGCCTCCTTTATCGACCTTGTAGTAAAGTTAGATCATCCACTGCATGAGAAAAAAGGGGAACGGAACCGAAATATTGTCCCCAGAATTCTATTACCTAGAACCGAGAAATCCCTACCAAAAGATACCCCAGAACCCATGCAAATAGGGGGAATCCGAGGACCTCTATCCACAGAAGAAAAAGATAAGAGAAGGAGATTGAATCTATGCTTGTATTGTGGTAAAGAGGGCCATTTTGCTAGAGACTGTCCAGTGCGCCCTAAGACACCAAGACTATCAGTCAGCAGCCTTTCCAGTTCGGAAAACTAGAAAGCTTGAGGAACAGAGAGGTCGATTCCCCAAGCTACACACCTCAGCAGATCTCCACCAACAAGATACTAGTGGTAAAGCACTTTACATTACCCATTACCCTCACTTACACGGGTAAAAGATAATATACCATGTCTGTTCTTTTAGACTCCGGAGCTACTGGGAATTTCTTTGACATCCAACTCGCTAAACAACTGGGCCTGTCTTTTGTTGCTAAGCCACAGCCTGAATCCATCTGGGCTGTGGATGGGTCTGAGTTATCTTCTGGGATGATAAGTTATCAAACCCCGCCGTTGGTTATCGTTTTTAATAACGGTCACTCCGAGAGTCTTGTGTTTGATTTAATTGACGCTCCCAATTTCGGTGTCATTTTGGGAGTACCATGGTTACAGGTACACAATCCCTCTATAGACTGGGTAAAAAGAACCGTCACCTTGATTTCCCCGTACTGTAAAACTCACTGTTACCAAGAAGCCAGAGAACCAGATCTCCCGTTATATTGTGCAGTTCAATCAGGGGTTGACTTGAGATTACCTGATCAGTATTCTGATTATAAAGACGTCTTTAGTGAACAAGAAGCTACCAAATTACCTCCGCATAGGAGTTATGATTGCAGAATTGACTTAATACCCGGCGCAGATTTGCCCTGCAGTCGTATTTATGCACTGACTCCCTCAGAAAATGATTACCTGAAACACTATTTAGATGAGATGCTTGCCAAGGGATTTATCAGACACTCTACTTCGCCAGTGTCTTCCCCTCTGTTTTTCATCGATAAAAAGGAAGGCAGGCTCAGGGCATGCCTGGATTACAGAGCATTGAATAAAATCACTATAAAAAACAAATACCCTCTTCCCCTGATTCCTGTCCTCCTCGACCAGATTAAAGGAGCAAACAATTTCACCAAAATCGATCTCAGGGGTGCATACCATTTGATACGTGTCAAGCAGGGCGATGAATGGAAAACCGCCTTTCGCACCAAATTTGGACTCTATGAGTATTGCGTCATGCCGTTTGGTTTGTGTAACGCACCAGCGGCGTTTCAATACTTTATTAACGTCATTTTGAGAGAATATATCGATATTTTTGTTATCGTCTATATTGACGATATCCTTATATTCTCTCAGAATGAGACCGACCATGTGGAGCATGTTCAAAAGATCCTTAACAAATTACAGGAAAATCAGTTATTCGCCAAATTGGATAAAAGTGTGTTTCACTCTTCAGAAGTGGACTTCCTGGGCTTCACCATTAAACCTAGTGGCCTTCAGATGGATCCCAAGAAAGTGGAGGCTTTGGTTAACTGGAAAAGTCCTACCTCAGTCAAAGAAATACAATCTTTTCTAGGATTCGCCAATTTTTATCGGCGATTCATTGACCGTTTTTCTGAATCTATTTCCCCAATCACAAAACTTCTGAAAAAAAGGGTACATTTTATATGGTCGACCGAGGCAGAACGAGCCTTTTGTGATTTAAAGGACAAGTTCACCTCAGCCCCTATTCTCCATCACGCCGACAACACACAACCTTTTTTTGTGGAGGCGGATGCCTCTCAATATGCTGTAGGAGGTATACTTTCCCAGCGAGACACTGAGACAGGTCAAATGCATCCTATAGCATATTTCTCAAAAAGGTTATTACCTGCGGAGAGAAATTACACTATCGGAGAAAGAGAACTGTTGGCCATCAAGCTGTCCTTTCAAGAATGGAGACATCATTTATTAGGATTCCCCCATGTGGTCACCATTTATTCAGACCACAAGAACCTTCAGTTCTTTAAATCTGCTAGAGCTCTTACGCCAAGACAGATGAGGTGGTTGTTATTTTTTAGCGAATATGATTTCCTGATCACCTATCGTCCTGGGACACAACAAGGAAAAGCTGATGCCTTTTCGCGTCTCGGTCAGGAAAAAAGCTCAGCCGAGGAACCACCACTTCCAATAATTCCTGAAAACAAGATCCTTGGGGTGGGGGAAAAAGACCACAATCTCCTCGAAGAGATCAAGGGACTACTCTTAGACTTGTCACCAGAAGACTGGTTGCAAAATCCCCTACACACCATCAAAGAAGGGTTGTATTATCATGAAGACAAACTGTTTGTCCCTGCTTCCACCTTGAGACAGAAGATCATAGAATGGTGTCATAGTAGCACCTTGGCGGGTCATCCTGGCTGTCGTAAAACTAATGAACTGTGCCACAGATGGTTTTGGTGGAAATCTATGTCCAAAGATGTGTTAGCTTATGTACAAGCTTGCGCAATTTGTGCTCGCCAAAAGGCTTCGCATTGCGCACCTACAGGGCTCTTAAGACACATAGCCATACCCCCAGCACCCTGGCACACCATCAGTATGGATTTTATGACGGATTTGCCCCCCTGTCAGGGTTATACCACAGTCTATGTAGTAGTGGATCTGTTGTCTAAAATGGGACATTTCATTCCTCTAAAGAAAGTACCTTCCTCTAAAGAACTAGCGTCTGTTTTCTTGGACAATGTTGTAAAATTACATGGGTTACCCACAGTCATAATCTCTGATAGAGGTCCCCAGTTTGTCTCCAAGTTCTGGAGGGGAATGTGTGCAGTTCTGGGTATCGATCATAGACTTTCCACCGCTTATCACCCCCAAACTGATGGGCAAACAGAAAGGACTAATCAGACCTTAGAACAATTCCTGCGTTGTTTATTAACATCCATTCCATCTACTTGGGTTCAAGCTCTTCCTTTGGCTGAATTCGCAAACAACAATTCTAGCCACTCCGCCACAAAGGTCTCACCTTTTTTCTTTTTACATGCACAACACCCTAGAATGATTCCTATTGTGTTACCCCCAGATGAAACTTCTGTGCCCGCACTAGACGAACACCATGCCCGCATTCAGGAAGTATGGGAATCAGCAAAGACAGAGCTAGGGAAAGCTAAAGAAGCGATGAAGAAACAAGCGGATAAACACAGGAGAACAGAGCCTATGTACACGATAGGAGAGAAAGTGTGGCTGTCCACTAGAA
The DNA here is from genome assembly GCF_964261635.1 of Lissotriton helveticus. Taxonomy (NCBI): domain Eukaryota; kingdom Metazoa; phylum Chordata; class Amphibia; order Caudata; family Salamandridae; genus Lissotriton; species Lissotriton helveticus. The sequence continues at coordinate 2,002,493,053 of NC_136057.1, read as the reverse complement.
ACCTTAGGATGGAAGGTTCGAAAAAAATTCCAACCTAGATTTATAGGTCCTTTTCCTATAGAGAAAATCATAACCCCTGTCACCTTGCGACTTCAACTACCCCCATGCATGAAAATACATCCCGTGTTCCACAGCTCATTGATCAAAAAATACATACCCTCCATTGTCCCTGAGATCCCTCCCCCTCCGGTACAGATCGATGGCGAAGCAGAATATGAAGTACGCAAAATTCTGGATTCCAGGAAATCCAGAGGTAAACTCCAGTACTTCATAGATTGGGTAGGATATCCCCCAGAAGATAGATCCTGGGAGCCTGCTGAAAATATACATGCAGCCAGATTGATCAGACAATTTCACATACTCCATCCCTCCAAACCTGGTCCTGGGAATAGGCCTTTGAGGAGGGGTACTGTTAGGAGTTAGAAACCTTGACATGTGCGATTACTGGTAGTCCGATATTTATCCCATAACCCTAAACTTGTGTGCAAGAACATTTGTGGACGCTCCCTAACGCGAGTAAAGAGGCGCGGCAGACAGCAGCCGTTGCTTGGCTTACTTTCCCGGTACCATGCCCCCCCTCTCCACTTCCTGGTTCCTGCTCGCATTTCCCTGGTGTCCTACAGAACCCTCTGGTTGTTTTTGGAGATTTCCCCGCCTTAGTTGAAGCGGCCACCTTGCTCTCTGACTCAGCCCTTCGTGTGCTCTGTGAGAAAGTGTCTGCCGGTCTTCGGCGTTTCTCTGTCTGTGCGCGAGCAAGCGCTTGCGACTACCCTACCTTTGCTCACGCATTTTGCGGGCGTCTTCTGCTCGTCGCATTTCTTTTCTTCCCGCATTGTGGCTGTATTCATTCCTTTCCTTTCCATATTGTTTGAGACCCTTTTGAGAGTGAGCGCTCCGCCCTGGTGATCCCGAGGGGCCGGGTGTCTCTCCTCCTGAGTGTGTACTGCTCCGCTGTACATGCCCCCGTGCAGCCGGTCGGTGCACCTCACTCCCTGTATTTATTTGTTTGTGTCTGGTGTGTGAGTCCTTCGTGAGTTCTGCTCATTCTGGCCTGTTCATGGGCCTCCTGCCTTCCCTTGTTTCCTGAACTCATCGATAAGGCACGCCCGACCTGCAGTTGGGGTAAGATTACTTGGATTAATCACACATGTCAATGTTTTATTAATAGTGGCCAGAGTAACGGTGGGCTTATTACATTGTATGACTTGGTTTTGTTTCCTAGCCTGGACCATCACCTGAGACGCCTTCTGTTACCCTTTGACCCCCTCGTATGAGGAGAGTGGTGGACACTCCTTGGGTAATTCCCTCATACTTTTAGGGGACAGTAGACAGGAGTGTGTTATATTTCGCATTCTTGTTTCTGTGTCCTGGAGGTGGAGGGATTCTTCTTCGCTCCCGTGGAAGCTGGTCATTCTCCTGACAGATTCACAGCTTTGCTATTAGATCGCTGGAATCTGTAGCCCTTTGTTTTTCCACCATTCCTTTAACGATAATGCTCACAGTGTTTAATTGCTTCATTCAAACAACCCTCCCGGCTCACTGTTCTTTTAATCCTACTCTGGTATTTACCCACACTTACCGATTGCAGCATTTTTCAGATATTTATTTTGTAATCGTATTTACACTGGTTATATATGTTCGTTTCTTATAGATGCTCCCAGACGAAGGGTACTTACCCGAAATGCATTGGAGCAGAAGGATGCAAAAATGTTTAAAATGAAAAAAACTTTATCGACACGTGATTTAACAAGCGTCAACAAAACTGAAGTGAAGTCAATAAATTCTTCATATCATCAACTCAAATGAACTTGTTTTTCTTAACACACGGAGGATAATCACCCCAAACATCAGTGTGCCCGAAGGGATGTTTTCAATTTACAATTGTTCACACGGTCAGCATTAAACTATACTCGTCTCTGTGGGTAGACGACGACACCTGAGGAGCACCTACCTAAATCATAAACCTTTCTTGAACTTTCAAAACAAAATAGCAGTGCACAGATCGAACAAATCCAAAGTTTAGTCACAGGTTGAGGGTTGTCATCCCATCCAGACAGCTGACTGCAAGGCACACGCACCTGTTCACATTATCAATGGTGTGCAAGTGTGTGTGTCTGGGACATGGAGCAGGTGTAGTGCTGTTTTTGCACTTTGTCTTCCTGACAGGTAACTGCCTACGAGAGGGGGGAAATATGGTTGGAGATTGTCAGGGCCGTCAGGTCTGCGGGGGGCCATCGCCGGGGGCTGCGCAACATCCATAAGAGGTGGCAAGACATCCGGTGCTGGACCTGGTGTTTCGCCCAGGTCCAGCTGAAGATGGAGCCCCCACGCCGGCATGGTGGAAGCCGTCACCTCACCCCCCACATGCTCCGGGTCCTGGCAGTCATGTTTCCAGACTTCGATAGGCAGTTGCAGGAGAGACAGCAGCAAGGAGAGGGTAGGTACATGGCTGTTTGTTGTGTTGTGTGTCACCTGCTTTTTGAAGTGCTCTGAAGCCTGGCTACACTCCCACAGTTGGGGTGTCTGGTCAGACAGGTTATATGTGCAGTGTCTTGTAGATTCCCCATAGTCACCTGGTGCTCCTTTTCATCCCTTCCCCTCCTTAACATGTGTCCCCTGGTCTGTGTGTAATCACTTTTGCACATGCTCATCTAGGGTGCAAGAATATAAGACTGCACATTGATTTCCGCATCATGTGGGAGGGTGGTCTGTGACATATGTTGGGACCTTGCCTGTGCCATGACCTGTGCACTGTGTTTGGGCTTTATATTCGTTTGCACTGATGATGAGTCTCAACATAGGAGTGTGAGGTTACAACTGCACACCCTTGCAGCATGCATGACCCATGTTGTGTTCTCAGACATGATGTACATCAGTGTGAGATATGCATAGTGCCATGACGGTTACTCGTGGTACAGTCCGCTCATTCCAGACCCACATATCAGTGTGCCCACTACAGTCCCCTGAGACAACCTGGCCTCCTAATCATGTGTGTCATCTAACACTGTGCCCATTGTATGTGGGTTCAGCATGGGTCTACCTCTTTGGTATTGTTCCCTGGCATAGTTTGTATTTTTCCTGTGTCTGGTACATGTGTCCACTGGACATGGATAGAAGATTTGGCGTGTGCATACTCACACTGGGCAGTGCCTGTGTGCCTAGTCACAACAATCTGTTGTTGGTTGTTTGTGACTAATATGTATCCCCAGCCCCACGAGGTGAACTTGGGTTACTTTTAGAATTGTTGCTGCATAGTTTTTGTTACCCTGATTCTGAGGTCTCACTTCTTGAGCTCTATCAGTCACATTGACAGAGGTATGGGGGTGTTGTGCAGGAGCAGTCTACATGGGCCTTCCTGATTTACCCTTGCCAGGTCTGACCTGTGGGTGTGAATTGGCTGATCAATGTTTCACCATGCACTGCCCCAGTGATGTTGGCCAGTGATTTCATTTGGGGCTTGGCAGCCGATGTCATTTGGTTCCAGACATGATTCTGCCTCATACATTTTTGCCACATGTATGTAGTTCAGATGCAAAACTGTTTTGTCTTAGTGTGCACACTTCTGTGTAGACATTTTGCCTGGGGATAACGGTGTGTCCACAATGCAGCAATGATTTTGGTCATCACAATTGCAGGCCCATTAGCTGAAGCATTGTCCTGAGTTAGGACATGTGTGCCACTTCACATGACAGCCAGTTGTTCTAATGTGCAAGCAACTGTGTCATCAGTGATTGGATGCCCATGTGAGGACTGTCATATTTCAAGTAGTATCACATAAATGATTGTACCTTGGCACTCACAAGACTTGTTAAAAGTTGTTCATGTTTTGAATGTGTTATTATGATGAATTGTGAAAAGGACACTTATGTACCTGCATGATAGTTGTCTCACAAGGTAGTGCACACAAAACGAAAATTGACATTTTTTTAAAGAAGCAGGCAGCTTTAGAAAGAGGCCAGTGTTAGTGATTAATGGTGTGCCTTGATCTCCATATACATGTCCCCACAGTGGTCTTTAGGTCTTGAAACTCCTTTGTTGTCAATTGTACAAACTAGCCCCTTCCATGCTCATGACGAGCTCAGCTCGTCATGCAGTACAGTGCTCCTGTGCTCATGAGGAGCTGAGCTCGTCATGACCACACCCGTTTTTATTGCTGTCCAGCACAGCAGGCGAATCGCTCTAGCAGCGATGAGGCTAATGGGTGTCAAGACATCCAGACCTCCGTTGGACCATGTATATGGCAAATCTGCAATGCCATTTGTTTCTAACAGTGTCTTATTTTAAAGGGTGCCAGCTGTTTCAAAGAATGTGTAAATCTTTTTTGTGTGCATTTCATTGTGATACATCTGTCATGCAGGCACATACGTGTTGTCTTCACAAGATGGCGAATTACCACATTCAATACATGTCGATTGTGTAAAGTGTGGTGAGTCCCAAGATGTAACAAAGGAAAATGGATCGATGCACAGCAAATTTTGTGAAATGTTACCGTTTTTTTTGGGTGCAGTCACAGTATCGTCGCGTATCCCACGGCGTAAGTCTATAAACTAACTGGTAGTGGGAACAGTGGGTCACTGTCCCATCCTGTGATGCACACGCTATTCCTCTTCTAAAGAAAGAGGTTCCAAACTTGATTCTGCTGTTTCAAATATGCTTTTATTCAGCAATGTTTATTTGATTTCTTCTTAAATAATTCTTTTATTCATTTTCGCAGCGTTTTTGCAGGTGTTTGTTACATATTTAATATGTCAGCACTGTCCTTCTATGAACATCCAATGCATTTCGAGGCGTAATCGCCTCTTCATCAGGGAAAGGATACTGAAATGTAATGAGACATGAAACGTGATAAGTGTTGGGCTGAATTCGTGGAGTGTAAGTGATACTATGGGGTATAAACGTGAGGAAAGGAAGGGAAAATTGTGGTTTGGAACGTGTCATATTACGGTAACACCTTAAAAAATATTCCCAGAACCTGTGCAACGTGGTGGGAGATTATCGTCATGGAGCTTACGTGCGCCGCAGCTATGTGCGCTCGTGCAATCTGTGAATTAAAAAGTGCCGGTAAGAGCAATGGTACGTATCTCTTACGAAAACGCTCTCAGAATATAAACATGCCGTAAGGCTACCGAGGTGTCTTTAAACTAACCTTTTCATAAGTGCCGGTTTCGCCGGGGGTGTTCCAAACTGCCGCGGTCATCCGAACGGGAGTGTTAGTGGGGGTTTGGTGATCGGGTCATGTGATAAGGTTACGATCACGTGGTCATAGAAAGTGAAAAAAGCCTCCGGGTGGCCGTGTTGATATCGTGTGTTAATAGTGTGCCATAAGGGTCAAGGTGAAAATCTATATCGGACTTAGGAATAATAATAACATATGCAAATATGGCAAACTGGGTAAACGGTACAAAAATAAAAAAATAGTAAAGACATGGTAAAAAATGACAGTGGAAAACAAATGAACATGAATATGCACAGGTGTCCCATTGTTGCTCCATTCATGGGATCACATTATTCCTCATCATAAATAGCAGGAAAGTTCGATTCTTTCATTAAGCCCAGCTGGCTTCTGGGTCGATAGTCTTTGAATCCAAACATTTTCGCGTTGCAACAGGTATTTGGTATTATCTCTTCCTTCAACTTTCATAATCGTTTCCAGTACAATAAATTTCAATTGAGAAACATTGTGAGTATGTTCTTGAAAGTGCATGGCTACGGCAGATTTACTGTTCTTTAGCCGTATGTTTGATTTATGTTCAATCAGCCTCGTTTTGATTTTCCGCTCGGTTTTTCCAACGTAGAGTTTCCCACATGGGCATTTTAAGGCATAGATCAGGTTGTTTGAGTCACATGTGGCATTCACTTGTAATTTTATTGAGTTGCCTTTCATGGGGTGAGTAATTACATTTCCCTTCATAACGTTGTTGCAGTTCCCGCAATTTAAACACGGTTTAGTGCCCGTGTATTTCGTGATAGATATGTGTCTGTGTTGGACTAGTTCACCAATGTTCGGTGCCCTTGTGAATGCAAACAAGGGTGGTTCCTTAAATGTCTGATTGAAATCTGGTTCCAAATTAAGTAGTGGCCAGTGTTGGTGAATTATGCTCTTGTACTTGGAACTAGCTGTAGAATATTTTGAAATCGCCACTATGCGGGTTTGTGCTTTTTCTTTTCTTGGTTGTAGGAGTTTAGATCTTTCTATTGTGAGAATCTTGTTAGTAGATTCATTGATAATTTCCTGGGGGTAACCTCTTTGATGAAATTTCTGGGCTACTTCATTGATTCTCAAAATTGATTTTTGGGGGTCTGATGTTATTCTTTTGGCGCGCGCCATTTGGGAAAATGGAAGGTGTTTTCTTAGGTTGGGTTCGTGAAAGCTCGAGAAATGAAGCATATTATTCCTGTCTGTAGGCTTCGTGAATAGGTCTGTCTCGAATCCTTGGGGGCTGATTGTGACTTTGACATCCAAGAAGTTAACGCTTTTATCAGATATTTCCCAAGTTAATTGAATCCTGTCATCAATCAAGTTGAACTCGGTTAGCAGATTTGTTAGTGTCTCTTTACTATTTTTCCATACGATAAAAATATCGTCGATGTATCTAGTTAGTAGTTTCAGGTTATCCGTCCATTCTGTTTTTGAGAAGATGTGGGTTTCTTCAAATTGTTGCATGAAAAGATTAGCATACACGGGAGCTGCCGAGTTGCCCATAGCCATGCCAACCAGTTGTAGGTACCAGGTGTCTTGGTGTTTAAAGTAAGAATGGTAGAGGGTAAATAGCATTAATTCCATCAAAAATGTTTGGAGTCCACTTTCTATATTGGAGTCTAACAGCGTTTTCTCAATTGCTTCAATGCCCAAGGAGTGGGGGATGGATGTATACAAGGAACGTACGTCTGCTGTACATAAAATTAACTTCTCTTCTGGATTAATTTCAATGTTATTTAGTTTGGAGATGAAATCGGTGGTGTCCCTCGTGTATGTCCTCATAGATTGAACTGCAGGTTGTAAATACTTATCAATTAGTTGTCCGACAGGTTCATGGATGCTTCCGTATGTAGACACTATGGGTCTCATGGGGGGGTCCATTAGGTCTTTATGTATTTTCGGCACCATTCTCAGTGTAGGACTTTTCGGGTTGGATTTGATCAGAAATTTCTTTGTGCGTTCATTGATGATTCCTTGGTCGTACGCCTTTTCTAAAAGGATTGTCAGGAGTTTCATGAATTCCATGGTTGGATTGTTGTCCAATTTCATGTAGGTGTTTGTGTCAGTAATGTGTTCCATTACTTTTCGGTTGTACATGCTTTGGTCCATGATGACTAGGGTTCCCCCTTTGTCAGCTTTTAAACATTTGATTCGTTCGTTTGATGAAATCCTCTTAAGCGTGTCCTTATCTTTTTGTGTAACGTTCTTGTGATATTTTTTACCATGTTTAATCTTCGTTAAGTCTTGCTTGACTCTATTTTCAAAGAGGTCCAGTGTTTTGTGGCTTATAGGTGATTGAAATGTGCTGTGAGGTCGTAGTCCTAATAGTTGATCTGGTTCATCTTTGGGTGGTTTAGGCACAACGTTATCAAAAAAATGGCGTAGCCGTAGCTTCCGCATAAGTTTAAAAAAACTTACTTCCAGTTCTAGGTTGTCTGTGTGAGTGGTAGGTATGAATGAGGTGCCTTTTTGTAGGAGTCTTTCTTCATGTTCGGTCAGTTTATATTTACTGATGTTAATGACTAATTGAGTCCCAAGATGTAAACATTTATTTACATTGATTTTTTCAACAATGTACTTACAGGGCTACGAGTGTTGTATCACGGTGTGGAGTGAGGTGGGTTATTTTTCCCAGAGGGGCACCACTACTCTTAAATATTTTGTGTATTTGAGATGGAATCACTTCATTGTATTGTTCTGCTCTCCTGTAAACAAACATTAACCTCTCTGTGTAATTCTCATTAAAATTGTGGCCTGGTGTGTTCTTTGGATCCTTGTGTCCAAGGAGCATTGTGTCTATACCAACTGGGCAGTACAAGTCTCAAATATGTGCAGGGCTATAAGGCTGTTACTCATGATGCATGCCATGATTTGCAATGTGACCTACTGATTTTGTGCTCATGTGTCAGATGTGTACAGGTGACTGATGCATTTCTGTTTCTTCTACTTGCCCACAGCATAATCAACAGAGACAGAAGGAGACACATGCACGGACCAAGAGGAGGGACCCAGCCACACTGCCACCATCGCTGTGGAGTCGGAATAAGCCAGTGGCACGGAGGGTGAGGGGAGTCAGGCTGCCGACCTGTTGGAAGGCGACACTTCCTACCACACAGATGGGTCCGCTTGTGGACACTGCTGGGAGTCATATCCATCCACCCCCATACTGTTGGCCTATGCTGGGAGTCATAGCAACCCACCCCTCACATGACTGGACACTGCTGGGAGTCATATTCACCCACCCCTCATATGTGTGGAAACTGCTGGGAGTCATATCCACCCAACCCCAAACTGTTGTCCTATGCTGGGAGTCATATCCACCCATCCCTCATATGGCTGGACACTGCTGGGAGTCATATCCATCCACCCTTCATATGTCTGGACCCTGCTGGGAGTCAAACACACCCACCCCTCATATTTGTGGACACTGCTGGGAGTCATATCCACCCACCCCCATACTGTTGGCCTATGCTGGGAGTCATATCCACCCACCCGTCATATATGTGGACACTGCTGGGAGTCATATCCACCCACCCCCATACTGTTGGCCTATGCTGGGAGTCCTAGCCACCCACCCCTCATATGTCTGGAGACTGCTAGGAGTCATATCCACACACCCCTCATATGTGTGGACACTGCTGGGAGTCATATCCACCCACCCCCATACTGTTGGCCTATCCTTGGAGTCATATCCACCCACCCCTCATATGTGTGGACACTGCTGGGAGTCATATCCACCCACCCCCATACTGTTGGCCTATGCTGGGAGTCATAGACACCTACCCCTCATATGTCTGGACACTGCTGGGAGTCATATCCACCCACCCCTCATATGTCAGGACACTGCTGGGAGTCATATCCACCCACCTCCATACTGTTGGCCTATGCTGGGAGCCTTAGCCACCCACCCCTCACATCTCTGGACACTGCTGGGAGTCATATCCACTCACCCTCCAATATCTGGACACTGCTGGGAGTCATATACACCCACCCCTCATATGTGTGGACACTACTGGGAGTCATATCCACCCACCCCCATACTGTTGGCCTATGCTGGGAGTCATATACACCCACCCCTCATATGTGTGGACACTGCTGGGAGTCATATCCACCCACCCCCATACTGTTGGCCTATGCTGGGAGTCATAGCCATCCACCCCTCATAGGTCTCAACACTGCTCGGAGTCATATCCACCCACCCCTCATATGTGTGGACACTGCTGGGAGTCATATCCACCTACTCCCATACTGTTGGCCTATGCTGGGAGACATATCCACCCACCCCTCATATGTGTGGGCACTGCTGGGAGTCATATCCACCACCCCTCATATGTCTGGACACTGCTGGGAGTCATATCCACCCACCCCCATAATGTTAGCCTATGCTGGGAGTCATATCCACCGCCCCTCATATGTCTGGACACTGCTGGGAGTCATTTCCAACCACCCCCATCCTGATGGCCTATGCTGGGAGTCATAGCCATCCACCCCTAATATGTCTGGACACTGCTGGGAGTCATATCCACCCAGCCTTCATATGTCTGGACACTGCTGGGAGTCATATACACCCACCCCTCATATGTGTATACACTGCTGGGAGTCATATCCACCCACCCCCATACTGTTGGCCTATGCTGGGAGTCATACCCACCCACCCCTCATATGTCTGGACACTGCTGGGAGTCATATCCACCCATCCCCATACTGTTAGCCTATGCTGGGAGTCATATCCACCCATCCCTCATATGGCTGGACACTACTGGGAGTCATATCCACCCACCCTTCATATGTCTGGACCCTGCTGGGAGTCAAACACACCCACCCCTCATATTTGTGGACACTGCTGGGAGTCATATCCACCCACCCCCATACTGTTGGCCTATGCTGGGAGTCATATCCACCCACCCGTCATATATGTGGACACTGCTGGGAGTCATATCCACCCACCCCAATACTGTTGGCCTATGCTGGGAGTCCTAGCCACCCACCCCTCATATGTCTGGAGACTGCTGGGAGTCATATCCACCACCCCTCATATGTCTGGACACTGCTGGGAGTCATATCCACCCACCCCCATAATGTTAGCCTATGCTGGGAGTCATATCCACCCACCCCCATCCTGATGGCCTATGCTGGGAGTCATAGCCATCCACCCCTAATATGTCTGGACACTGCTGGGAGTCATATCCACCCAGCCTTCATATGTCTGGACACTGCTGGGAGTCATATACACCCACCCCTCATATGTGTATACACTGCTGGGAGTCATATCCACCCACCCCCATACTGTTGGCCTATGCTGGGAGTCATACCCACCCACCCCTCATATGTCTGGACACTGCTGGGAGTCATATCCACCCATCCCCATACTGTTAGCCTATGCTGGGAGTCATATCCACCCATCCCTCATATGGCTGGACACTACTGGGAGTCATATCCACCCACCCTTCATATGTCTGGACCCTGCTGGGAGTCAAACACACCCACCCCTCATATTTGTGGACACTGCTGGGAGTCATATCCACCCACCCCCATACTGTTGGCCTATGCTGGGAGTCATATCCACCCACCCGTCATATATGTGGACACTGCTGGGAGTCATATCCACCCACCCCAATACTGTTGGCCTATGCTGGGAGTCCTAGCCACCCACCCCTCATATGTCTGGAGACTGCTAGGAGTCATATCCACACACCCCTCATACGTGTGGACACTGCTGGGAGTCATATCCACCCACCCCCATACTGTTGGCCTATGCTGGGAGTCATATCCACCCACCCCTCATATGTGTGGACACTGCTGGGAGTCATATCCACCCACCCCCATACTGTTGGCCTATGCTGGGAGTCATAGGCACCTACCCCTCATATGTCTGGACACTGCTGGGAGTCATATCCACCCACCCCTCATATGTCAGGACACTGCTGGGAGTCATATCCACCCACCTCCATACTGTTGGCCTATGCTGGGAGTCATATACACCCACCCCTCACATCTCTGGACACTGCTGGGAGTCATATCCACTCACCCTCCAATATCTGGACACTGCTGGGAGTCATATACACCCACCCCTCATATGTGTGGACACTGCTGGGAGTCATATCCACCCACCCCATACTGTTGGCCTATGCTGGGAGTCATATACACCCACCCCTCATATGTGTGGACACTGCTGGGAGTCATATCCACCCACCCCCATACTGTTGGCCTATGCTGGGAGTCATAGCCATCCACCCCCATAGGTCTCAACACTGCTCGGAGTCATACCCACCCACCCCTCATATGTGTGGACACTGCTGGGAGTCATATCCACCTACTCCCATACTGTTGGCCTATGCTGGGAGACATATCCACCCACCCCTCATATGTGTGGGCACTGCTGGGAGTCATATCCACCACCCCTCATATGTCTGGACACTGCTGGGAGTCATATCCACCCACCCCCATAATGTTAGCCTATGCTGGGAGTCATATCCACCTACCCCTCATATGTCTGGACACTGCTGGGAGTCATTTCCACCCACCACCATCCTGATGGCCTATACTGGGAGTCATAGCCACCCACCCCTAATATGTCTGGACACTGCTGGGAGTCATATCCACCCAGCCTTCATATGTCTGGACACTGCTGGGAGTCATAAACACCCACCCCTCATATGTGTATACACTGCTGGGAGTCATATCCACCCACCCCCATACTGTTGGCCTATGCTGGGAGTCATACCCACCCACCCCTCATATGTCTGGACACTGCTGGGAGTCATATCCACCCATCCCCATACTGTTAGCCTATGCTGGGAGTCATAGCCACCCACCCCTCATAAGTGTGGACACTGCTGGGAGTCATATCCACCCACCCACATACGGTTGGCCTATTCTGGGAGTCATAGCCACCCACCCCTCATATGTGTGGACACTGCTGGGAGTCATATCAACCTACCCCATACTGTTGGCCTATGCTGGGAGTCAAAGCCACCCACCCCCATACCGTTGGCCTAAGCTGGGAGTCATATCCACCCATCTCTCATATGTCTGGACACTGCTGGGAGTCATATCCACCCACCCCTCATGTGTCTGGACACTGCTGGGAGTCATATCCACCACCCCTCATATATCTGGACACGGGTGGGAGTCATATCCACCCACCCCCATACTGTTGGCCTATGCTGGGAGTCATATCCACCTACCCCTCATATGTCTGGACACTGCTGGGAGTCATTTCCACCCACCCCCATCCTGATGGCCTATGCTGGGAGTCATAGCCACCCACCCCTAATATGTCTAGACACTGCTGGGAGTCATATCCACCCAGCCTTCATATGTCTGGACACTACTGGGAGTCATATACACCCACCCCTCATATGTGTATACACTGCTGGGAGTCATATCCACCCACCCCCATACTGTTGGCCTATGCTGGGAGTCATACCCACCCACCCCCATACTGTTGGCTTATGCTGGGAGTCATCACAGCCCACCCCTCATATGTCTGGACACTGCTGGGAGTGATATCCACCCACCCCCCATACTGTTGGCCTATGCTGGGAGTCATCACAGCCCACCCCTCATATGTCTGGACACTGCTGGGAGTCTTATCCACCCACCCCCATACTGTTGGCCTATGCTGGGAGTCATAGCCACCCACCCCTCATATGTCTGGACACTGCTGGGAGTCATATTCACCCACCCCTCATATGTGTGGACACTGCTGGGAGTCATATCCACCCACCCACATCCTGTTGGCCTATTCTGGGAGTCATAGCCACCCACCCCTCATATGTGTGGACACTGCTGGGAGTCATATCCACCTAACCCATACTGTTGGCCTATGCTGGGAGTCAAAGCCACCCACCCCCATACCGTTGGCCTAAGCTGGGAGTCATATTCACCCATCTCTCATATGTCTGGACACTGCTGGGAGTCATATCCACCCACCCCTCATATGTCTGGACACTGCTGGGAGTCAAATCAACCCACCCATCATATGTCTGAACACTGCTGGGAGTCATATACACCCACCCCTCATATGTGTGGACACTGCTGGGAGTCATATCCACCCACCCCCCATACTGTTGGCCTATGCTGGGAGTCATCACAGCCCACCCCTCATATGTCTGGACACTGCTGGGAGTCTTATCCACCCACCCCCATACTGTTGGCCTAAGCTGGGAGACATAGCCACCCACCCCTCATATGTCTGGACACTGCTGGAAGTCATATTCACCCACCCCTCATATGTGTGGACACTGTTGGGAGTCATAGCCACCCACCCCCATACCGTTGGCCTAAGCTGGGAGTCATATCCACCCATCCCTCATATGTCTGGACACTGCTGGGAGTCGTATCCACCCACCCCCATACTGTTGGCCTATGCTGGGAGTCATAGCCATCCACCCCTCATAGGTCTCAACACTGCTCGGAGTCATATCCACCCACCCCTCATATGTGTGGACACTGCTGGGAGTCATATCCACCTACTCCCATACTGTTGGCCTATGCTGGGAGACATATCCACCCACCCCTCATATGTGTGGGCACTGCTGGGAGTCATATCCACCACCCCTCATATGTCTGGACACTGCTGGGAGTCATATCCACCCACCCCCATAATGTTAGCCTATGCTGGGAGTCATATCCACCACCCCTCATATGTCTGGACACTGCTGGGAGTCATTTCCACCCACCCCCATCCTGATGGCCTATGCTGGGAGTCATAGCCATCCACCCCTAATATGTCTGGACACTGCTGGGAGTCATATCCACCCAGCCTTCATATGTCTGGACACTGCTGGGAGTCATATACACCCACCCCTCATATGTGTATACACTGCTGGGAGTCATATCCACCCACCCCCATACTGTTGGCCTATGCTGGGAGTCATACCCACCCACCCCTCATATGTCTGGACAGTGCTGGGAGTCATATCCACCCATCCCCATACTGTTAGCCTATGCTGGGAGTCATATCCACCCATCCCTCATATGGCTGGACACTGCTGGGAGTCATATCCACCCACCCTTCATATGTCTGGACCCTGCTGGGAGTCAAACACACCCACCCCTCATATTTGTGGACACTGCTGGGAGTCATATCCACCCACCCCCATACTGTTGGCCTATGCTGGGAGTCATATCCACCCACCCGTCATATATGTGGACACTGCTGGGAGTCATATCCACCCACCCCCATACTGTTGGCCTATGCTGGGAGTCCTAGCCACCCACCCCTCATATGTCTGAAGACTGCTAGGAGTCATATCCACACACCCCTCATATGTGTGGACACTGCTGGGAGTCATATCCACCCACCCCCATACTGTTGGCCTATGCTGGGAGTCATATCCACCCACCCCTCATATGTGTGGACACTGCTGGGAGTCATATCCACCCACCCCCATACTGTTGGCCTATGCTGGGAGTCATAGGCACCTACCCCTCATATGTCTGGACACTGCTGGGAGTCATATCCACCCACCCCTCATATGTCAGGACACTGCTGGGAGTCATATCCACCCACCTCCATACTGTTGGCCTATGCTGGGAGCCTTAGCCACCCACCCCTCACATCTCTGGACACTGCTGGGAGTCATATCCACTCACCCTCCAATATCTGGACACTGCTGGGAGTCATATACACCCACCCCTCATATGTGTGGACACTGCTGGGAGTCATATCCACCCACCCCCATACTGTTGGCCTATGCTGGGAGTCATATACACCCACCCCTCATATGTGTGGACACTGCTGGGAGTCATATCCACCCACCCCCATACTGTTGGCCTATGCTGGGAGTCATAGCCATCCACCCCTCAAAGGTCTCAACACTGCTCGGAGTCATATCCACCCACCCCTCATATGTGTGGACACTGCTGGGAGTCATATCCACCTACTCCCATACTGTTGGCCTATGCTGGGAGACATATCCACCCACCCCTCATATGTGTGGGCACTGCTGGGAGTCATATCCACCACCCCTCATATGTCTGGACACTGCTGGGAGTCATATCCACCCACCCCCATAATGTTAGCCTATGCTGGGAGTCATATCCACCTACCCCTCATATGTCTGGACACTGCTGGGAGTCATTTCCACCCACCCCCATCCTGATGGCCTATGCTGGGAGTCATAGCCACCCATCCCTAATATGTCTGGACACTGCTCGGAGTCATATCCACCCAGCCTTCATATGTCTGGACACTGCTGGGAGTCATAAACACCCACCCCTCATACTGTTGGCCTATGCTGGGAGTCATACCCACCCACCCCTCATATGTCTGGACACTGCTGGGAGTCATATCCACCCATCCCCATACTGTTAGCCTATGCTGGGAGTCATAGCCACCCACCCCTCATATGTCTGGACACTGCTGGGAGTCATATCCACCCACCCCCCATACTGTTGGCCTATGCTGGGAGTCATCACAGCCCACCCCTCATATGTGTGGACACTGCTGGGAGTCAAAGCCACCCACCCCCATACCGTTGGCCTAAGCTGGGAGTCATATCCACCCATCTCTCATATGTCTGGACACTGCTGGGAGTCATATCCACCCACCCCTCATGTGTCTGGACACTGCTGGGAGTCATATCCACCACCCCTCATATATCTGGACACGGGTGGGAGTCATATCCACCCACCCCCATACTGTTGGCCTATGCTGGGAGTCATATCCACCTACCCCTCATACGTCTGGACACTGCTGGGAGTCATTTCCACCCACCCCCATCCTGATGGCCTATGCTGGGAGTCATAGCCACCCACCCCTAATATGTCTGGACACTGCTGGGAGTCATATCCACCCAGCCTTCATATGTCTGGACACTGCTGGGAGTCATATACACCCACCCCTCATATGTGTATACACTGCTGGGAGTCATATCCACCCACCCCCATACTGTTGGCCTATGCTGGGAGTCATACCCACCCACCCCCATACTGTTGGCTTATGCTGGGAGTCATCACAGCCCACCCCTCATATGTCTGGACACTGCTGGGAGTGATATCCACCCACCCCCATACTGTTGGCCTATGCTGGGAGTCATAGCCACCCACCCCTCATAAGTGTGGACACTGCTGGGAGTCATATCCACCCACCCACATACTGTTGGCCTATTCTGGGAGTCATAGCCACCCACCCCTCATATGTGTGGACACTGCTGGGAGTCATATCCACCTACCCCATACTGTTGGCCTATGCTGGGAGTCAAAGCCACCCACCCCCATACCGTTGGCCTAAGCTGGGAGTCATATTCACCCATCTCTCATATGTCTGGACACTGCTGGGAGTCATATCCACCCACCCATCATATGTCTGGACAGTGCTGGGAGTCAAATCAACCCACCCATCATATGTCTGAACACTGCTGGGAGTCATATACACCCACCCCTCATATGTGTGGACACTGCTGGGAGTCATATCCACCCACCCCCATACTGTTGGCCTATGCTGGGAGTCATCACAGCCCACCCCTCATATGTCTGGACACTGCTGGGAGTCTTATCCACCCACCCCCATACTGTTGGCCTATGCTGGGAGACATAGCCACCCACCCCTCATATGTCTGGACACTGCTGGGAGTCATATTCACCCACCCCTCATATGTGTGGACACTGCTGGGAGTCATATCCACACACCCCCATACCGTTGGCCTAAGCTGGGAGTCATATCCACATATCCCTCATATGTCTGGACACTGCTGGGAGTCATATCCACCCACCCCTCATATGTCTGGACACTGCTGGGAGTCAAATCCACCTACCCATCATATGTCTGAACACTGCTGGGAGTCATATACACCCACCCCTCATATGTGTGGACATTGCTGGGAGTCATATCTACCCACCCCATACTGTTGGCTTATGCTGGGAGTCATCACAGCCCACCCCTCATATGTCTGGACACTGCTGGGAGTGATATCCACCCACCCCCATACTGTTGGCCTATGCTGGGAGTCATAGCCATCCACCCCTCATATGTGTGGATACTGCTGGGAGTCATATTCACCCACCCCTCATATGTGTGGACACTGCTGGGAGTCATATCCACCCACCCCTTAATGTTGGCCTATGCTGGGAGTCATAGCCACACACCCCTCATATGTGTGGACACTGCTGGGAGTCATATCCACCCACCCCCATACTAATGGCCTATGCTGGGAGTCATAGCCACCTACCCCTCATACGTCTGGACACTACTGGGAGTCATATCCACCCACCCCACATATGTCCGGACACTGCTGGGAGTCATATCCACCCACCCCTCATATCTGTGGAGCCTGCTGGGAGTCATATCCACCCACCCCCATACTGTTGGCCTATGCTGGGAGTCATAGCCACCCACCCCTCATATGTGTGGACACTGCTGGGAGTCATATCCACCCACCCCCTTACTGTTGGCCTGTGCTGGGAGTCTTAGCCATCCACCCCTCATATGTCTGGACACTGCTGGGAGTCATATCCACCAACCCCTCATATGTGTGGACACTGCTGGGAGTCATATCGACCCACTTCCATACTGTTGGCCTATGCTGGGAGTCATACCCACCACCCCTCATATGTCTGGACACTGCTGGGAGTCATATCCACCCACCCCCATACGGTTGGCCTATCCTGGGAGTCATATCCACCCACCCCTCATATGTCTGGACACTGCTGGGAGTCATATCCACCCACCCCCATACTGTTGGTCTATGCTGGGAGTCATATCCACCCACCCTTCATATGTGTGGACACTGCTGGGAGTCATATCCATCCACCCCCATACTGTTAGCCTATGCTGGGAGTCATAGCCACCCAGCCCTCATATGTCTGGACACTGCTGGGAGTCATATCCACCCACCCTTCATATGTCTGGACACTGCTGGGAGTAATATACACCCACCCCTCATATGTGTGGACACTGCTGGGAGTCATATCCACCCACCCCCATACTGTTGGCCTATGCTGGGAGTCATAGCCACCCACCTCTCATATGTCTGGACACTGCTGGGAGTCATATCCACCCATCCTCATACTGTCGGCCTATGCTGGGAGTCATAGCCCCCCATCATAAGTGTGGACACTGCTGGGAGTCATATCCACCCACCCCCATACTGTTGGCCTATGCTGGGAGTCATAGCCACCAACCCTCATATGTGTGGACACCGCTGGGAGTCATATCCACCCACCCCCATACTGTTGGCCTATGCTGGGAGTCATAGCCACCCACCCTCATACTGTTGGCCTATGCTGGGAGTCATAGCCACCCACCCCTCATAAGTGTGGACACTGCTGGGAGTCATATCCTCCTACCCCCATACTGTCGGCCTATGCTTGGAGTCATAGCCACCCACCCCATAATGTTGGCCTATGCTGGGAGTCATAGCCACCCACCCCTCATAAGTGTGGACACTGCTGGGAGTCATATCCACCCACCCCCATACTGTTGGCCTATGCTGGTTAGTCATAGCCACCCACCCCCATACTGTTGGCCTATGCTGGGAGTCATATCCACCCACCCCTCATATGTGTGGACACGGCTGGTAGTCCTCTGCACCCACCCCTCATATGTGTGGATACTGCTGGGAGTCATATCCACCCACCCCATACTGTTGGCCTATGCTGGGAATCATATCCACCCACCCCCATACTGTTGGCCTATGCTGGGTGTCATATCCACCCACCCCTCATATGTCTGGACACTGCTGGGAGTCATAGCCACCCACCCCTCATATGTATGGACGCTGCTGGGAGTCATATCCACCCACCCCCATACTGTTGGCCTATGCTGGGTGTCATATCCACCCACCCCTCATATGTCTGGACACTGCTGGGAGTCATAGCCACCCACCCCTCATATGTATGGACGCTGCTGGGAGTCATATCCACCCACCCCATACTGTTGGCCTATGCTGGGAATCATATCCACCCACCCCCATACTGTTGGCCTATGCTGGGTGTCATACCCACCCACCCCTCAAATGTCTGGACACTGCTGGGAGTCATATCCACCCAGCACTCATATGTCTGGACACTGCTGGAAGTCATATCCATCTACCCTTCATATGTCTGGACACGCTGGGAGTCATATCCACCCACCCCCCATATGTGTGAACACTGCTGGGAGTCATGTCCACCCACCCCCATACTGTTGGCCTATGCTGGGAGTCATATCCACCCACCCCTCATATGTGTGGACACTGCTGGAAGTCATATGCACCCACCCCCATACTGTTGGCCTACGCTGGGAGTCATAGCCACCCACCCCTCATATGTCTGGACACGGCTGGGAGTCATATCCACCCACACCTCACATGTCTGGACACTGCTGGGAGTCATATTCACCCACCCCCTTATGTCTGGACACTGCTGGGAGTCATATCCACCCAGCCCCATACTGTTGGCCTATGCTGGGAGTCATAGCCACCCACCCTCATATGTCTGGACAATGCTGGGAGTCATATCCACCCACACCATACTGGTGGCCTATGCTGGGAGTCATAGCCACCCACCCCTCATATGTGTGGACACTGCTAGGAGTCATATCCACCCACCCCCATACTGTTGGCCTATGCTGGGAGTCATAGCCACCCACCCCCATACTGTTGGCCTATGCTGGGAGTCATATCCACCCACCCCTCATATGTGTGGACACGGCTGGGAGTCCTCTGCACCCACCCCTCATATGTGTGGACACTGCTGGGAGAAATATCCACCCACCCCCATACTGTTGGCCTATGCTGGGAGTCATAGCCACCCACCCACATACTGTTGGCGTATACTGGGAGTCATATCCACTTACCCCTTATATGTCTGGACACTGCTGGGACTCATATCCACCAACCCTTCATATGTCTGGACACTACTGGGAGTCATATACACCCACCCCTCATATGTGTGGACACTGCTGGGAATCACATCCACCCACCCCTATACTGTAGGCCTATGCTGGCAGTCATAGCCACTCACCCCATAATGTTGGCCTATGCTGGGAGTCATAGCCACCCACCCCTCACATGTGTGGACACTGCTGGGAGTCATATCCACCTACCCCTATACTGTGGGCCTATGCTGGCAGTCATAGCCACCCACCCCCATACTGTTGGCCTATGCTGGGAGTCATATCCACCCACCCCCCCTACGTGTGGACACAGCTGGGAGTCCTCTGCACCCACCCCTCTTATGTGTGGACACTGCTGGGAGTCATTTCCACCCACCCCCATACTGTCGGCCTATGCTGGGAGTCATATCCACCCACCCCCATACTGTTGGCCTATGCTGGGTGTCATATCCACCCACCCCTCATATGTCTGGACACTGCTGGGAGTCATATCCACCCACCCCTCATATGTCTGGACACTGCTGGGAGTCATATCCACCCACCCCTATACTGTTGGCCTATGCTGGGTGTCATATCCATCCACCCCTCATATATCTGGACACTGCTGGGAGTCATATCCACCGAGCACTCATATGTCTGGACACTGCTGGAAGTCATATCCACCCACCCTTCATATGTCTGGACACGCTGGGAGTCATATACACCCACCCCTCATATGTGTGGACATTAATGGGAGTCATATCCACCCACCCCCATACTGTTGGCCTGTGCTGGGAGTCATAGCCACCCACCCCTCATATGTCTGGACACTGCTGGGAGTCATATCCACCTACCCCATACTGTTGGCCTATGCTGGGAGTCAAAGCCACCCACCCCCATACCGTTGGCCTAAGCTGGGAGTCATATTCACCCATCTCTCATATGTCTGGACACTGCTGGGAGTCATATCCACCCACCCCTCATATGTCTGGACACTGCTGGGAGTCAAATCAACCCACCCATCATATATCTGAACACTGCTGGGAGTCATATACACCCACCCCTCATATGTGTGGACACTGCTGGGAGTCATATCCACCCACCCCCCATACTGTTGGCCTATGCTGGGAGTCATCACAGCCCACCCCTCATATGTCTGGACACTGCTGGGAGTCTTATCCACCCACCCCCATACTGTTGGCCTATGCTGGGAGACATAGCCACCCACCCCTCATATGTCTGGACACTGCTGGGAGTCATATTCACCCACCCCTCATATGTGTGGACACTGCTGGGAGTCATATCCACCCACCCCCATACCGTTGGCCTAAGCTGGGAGTCATATCCACATATCCCTCATATGTCTGGACACTGCTGGGAGTCATATCCACCCACCCCTCATATGTCTGGACACTGCTGGGAGTCAAATCCACCTACCCATCATATGTCTGAACACTGCTGGGAGTCATATACACCCACCCCTCATATGTGTGGACATTGCTGGGAGTCATATCTACCCACCCCCATACTGTTGGCTTATGCTGGGAGTCATTACAGCCCACCCCTCATATGTCTGGACACTGCTGGGAGTGATATCCACCCACCCCCATACTGGTGGCCTATGCTGGGAGTCATAGCCACCCAGCCCTCATATGTGTGGACACTGCTGGGAGTCATATTCACCCACCCCTCATATGTGTGGACACTGCTGGGAGTCATATCCACCCACCCCTTAATGTTGGCCTATGCTGGGAGTCATAGCCACACACCCCTCATATGTGTGGACACTGCTGGGAGTCATATCCACCCACCCCCATACTAATGGCCTATGCTGGGAGTCATAGCCACCTACCCCTCATACGTCTGGACACTACTGGGAGTCATATCCACCCACCCCACATATGTCCGGACACTGCTGGGAGTCATATCCACCCACCCCTCATATCTGTGGAGCCTGCTGGGAGTCATATCCACCCACCCCCATACTGTTGGCCTATGCTGGGAGTCATAGCCACCCACCCCTCATATGTGTGGACACTGCTGGGAGTCATATCCACCCACCCCCTTACTGTTGGCCTGTGCTGGGAGTCTTAGCCATCCACCCCTCATATGTCTGGACACTGCTGGGAGTCATATCCACCAACCCCTCATATGTGTGGACACTGCTGGGAGTCATATCCACCCACCCCCATACGGTTGGCCTATCCTGGGAGTCATATCCACCCACCCCTCATATGTCTGGACACTGCTGGGAGTCATATCCACCCACCCCCATACTGTTGGTCTATGCTGGGAGTCATATCCACCCACCCTTCATATGTGTGGACACTGCTGGGAGTCATATCCATCCACCCCCACACTGTTAGCCTATGCTGGGAGTCATAGCCACCCAGCCCTCATATGTCTGGACACTGCTGGGAGTCATATCCACCCACCCTTCATATGTCTGGACACTGCTGGGAGTAATATACACCCACCCCTCATATGTGTGGACACTGCTGGGAGTCATATCCACCCACCCCCATACTGTTGGCCTATGCTGGGAGTCATAGCCACCCACCTCTCATATGTCTGGACACTGCTGGGAGTCATATCCACCCATCCTCATACTGTCGGCCTATGCTGGGAGTCATAGCCCCCCCCATCATAAGTGTGGACACTGCTGGGAGTCATATCCACCCACCCCCATACTGTTGGCCTATGCTGGGAGTCATAGCCACCAACCCTCATATGTGTGGACACCGCTGGGAGTCATATCCACCCACCCCCATACTGTTGGCCTATGCTGGGAGTCATAGCCACCCACCCTCATACTGTTGGCCTATGCTGGGAGTCATAGCCACCCACCCCTCATAAGTGTGGACACTGCTGGGAGTCAAATCCTCCCACCCCCATACTGTCGGCCTATGCTTGGAGTCATAGCCACCCACCCCATAATGTTGGCCTATGCTGGGAGTCATAGCCACCCACCCCCATACTGTTGGCCTATGCTGGTTAGTCATAGCCATCCACCCCCATACTGTTGGCCTATGCTGGGAGTCATATCCACCCACCCCTCATATGTGTGGACACGGCTGGTAGTCCTCTGCACCCACCCCTCATATGTGTGGATACTGCTGGGAGTCATATCCACCCACCCCATACTGTTGGCCTATGCTGGGAATCATATCCACCCACCCCCATACTGTTGGCCTATGCTGGGTGTCATATCCACCCACCCCTCATATGTCTGGACACTGCTGGGAGTCATAGCCACCCACCCCTCATATGTATGGACGCTGATGGGAGTCATATCCACCCCCCCCCATACTGTTGGCCTATGCTGGGTGTCATATCCACCCACCCCTCATATGTCTGGACACTGCTGGGAGTCATAGCCACCCACCCCATAATGTTGGACACTGCTGGGAGTCATATCCACCCACCCCCATACTGTTGGCCTATGCTGGTTAGTCATAGCCATCCACCCCCATACTGTTGGCCTATGCTGGGAGTCATATCCACCCACCCCTCATATGTGTGGACACGGCTGGTAGTCCTCTGCACCCACCCCTCATATGTGTGGATACTGCTGGGAGTCATATCCACCCACCCCATACTGTTGGCCTATGCTGGGAATCATATCCACCCACCCCCATACTGTTGGCCTATGCTGGGTGTCATATCCACCCACCCCTCATATGTCTGGACACTGCTGGGAGTCATAGCCACCCACCCCTCATATGTATGGACGCTGCTGGGAGTCATATCCACCCACCCCCATACTGTTGGCCTATGCTGGGTGTCATATCCACCCACCCCTCATATGTCTGGACACTGCTGGGAGTCATAGCCACCCACCCCACATATGTATGGACGCTGCTGGGAGTCATATCCACCCACCCCATACTGTTCGCCTATGCTGGGAATCATATCCACCCACCCCCATATTGTTGGCCTATGCTGGGTGTCATATCCACCCACCCCTCATATGTCTGGACACTGCTGGGAGTCATATCCACCCAGCACTCATATGTCTGGACACTGCTGGAAGTCATATCCATCCACCCTTCATATGTGTGGACACGCTGGGAGTCATATCCACCCACCCCCCATATGTGTGAACACTGCTGGGAGTCATGTCCACCCACCCCCATACTGTTGGCCTATGCTGGGAGTCATATCCACCCACCCCTCATATGTGTGGACACTGCTGGAAGTCATATGCACCCACCCCCATACTGTTGGCCTACGCTGGGAGTCATAGCCACCCACCCCTCATATGTCTGGACACGGCTGGGAGTCATATCCACCCACACCTCACATGTCTGGACACTGCTGGGAGTCATATTCACCCACCCCTTTATGTCTGGACACTGCTGGGAGTCATATCCACCCAGCCCCATACTGTTGGCCTATGCTGGGAGTCATAGCCACCCACCCTCATATGTCTGGACAATGCTGGGAGTCATATCCACCCACACCATACTGGTGGCCTATGCTGGGAGTCATAGCCACCCACCCCTCATATGTGTGGACACTGCTAGGAGTCATATCCACCCACCCCCATACTGTTGGCCTATGCTGGGAGTCATAGCCACCCACCCCCATACTGTTGGCCTATGCTGGGAGTCATATCCACCCACCCCTCATATGTGTGGACACGGCTGGGAGTCCTCTGCACCCACCCCTCATATGTGTGGACACTGCTGGGAGAAATATCCACCCACCCCCATACTGTTGGCCTATGCTGGGAGTCATAGCCACCCACCCCCATACTGTTGGCGTATACTGGGAGTCATATCCACCCACCCCTTATATGTCTGGACACTGCTGGGAGTCATATCCACCAATACTTCATATGTCTGGATACTACTGGGAGTCATATACACCCACCCCTCATATGTGTGGACACTGCTGGGAATCACATCCACCCACCCCTATACTGTAGGCCTATGCTGGCAGTCATAGCCACTCACCCCATAATGTTGGCCTATGCTGGGAGTCATAGCCACCCACCCCTCATATGTGTGGACACTGCTGGGAGTCATATCCACCTACCCCTATACTGTGGGCCTATGCTGGCAGTCATAGCCACCCACCCCCATACTGTTGGCCTATGCTGGGAGTCATATCCACCCACCCCTCCTACGTGTGGACACAGCTGGGAGTCCTCTGCACCCACCCCTCTTATGTGTGGACACTGCTGGGAGTCATTTCCACCCACCCCCATACTGTCGGCCTATGCTGGGAGTCATATCCACCCACCCCCATACTGTTGGCCTATGCTGGGTGTCATATCCACCCACCCCTCATATGTCTGGACACTGCTGGGAGTCATATCCACCCACCCCTCATATGTCTGGACACTGCTGGGAGTCATATCCACCCACCCTTCATATGTCTGGACACGCTGGGAGTCATATACACCCACCCCTCATATGTGTGGACATTAATGGGAGTCATATCCACCCACCCCCATACTGTTGGCCTGTGCTGGGAGTCATAGCCACCCACCCCTCATATGTCTGGACACTGCTGGGAGTCATATCCACCCACCCCTCATATGTGTGAACACTGCTGGTAGTCATGTCCACCCACCCCCATACTGTTGGCCTATGCTGGGAGTCATAGCCACCCACCCCTCATATGTGTGGACACTGCTGGAAGTCATATGCACCCACCCCCATACTGTTGGCCTACGCTGGGAGTCATAGCCACCCACCCCTCATATGTCTGGACACGGCTGGGAGTCATATCCACCCACACCTCATATGTCTGGACACTGCTGGGAGTCATATTCACCCACCCCCTTATGTCTGGACACTGCTGGGAGTCATATCCACCCAGCCCCATACTGTTGGCCTATGCTGGGAGTCATAGCCACCCACCCTCATATGTCTGGACAATGCTGGGAGTCATATCCACCCACCCCCATACTGGTGGCCTATGCTGGGAGTCATAGCCACCCACCCCTCATATGTGTGGACACTGCTAGGAGTCATATCCACCCACCCCCATACTATTGGCCTATGCTGGGAGTCATAGCCACCCACCCCCATACTGTTGGCCTATGCTGGGAGTCATATCCACCCACCCCTCATATGTGTGGACACGGCTGGGAGTCCTCTGCACCCACCCCTCATATGTGTGGACACTGCTGGGAGAAATATCCACCCACCCCCATACTGTTGGCCTATGCTGGGAGTCATAGCCACCCACCCCCATACTGTTGGCGTATACTGGGAGTCATATCCACCCACCCCTTATTTGTCTGGACACTGCTGGGAGTCATATCCACCAACCCTTCATATGTTTGGACACTGCTGGGAGTCATATACACCCACCCCTCATATGTGTGGACACTGCTGGGAATCACATCCACCCACCCCTATACTGTAGGCCTATGATGGCAGTCATAGCCACTCACCACATAATGTTGGCCTATGCTGGGAGTCATAGCCACCCACCCCTCATAAGTGTGGGCACTGCTGGGAGTCATACCCACCCAGCCCCATACTGTTGGCTTATGCTGGGAGTCATAGCCACCCACCCCTCATATGTGTGGACACTGCTGGGAGTCATATCCACCTACCCCTATACTGTGGGCCTATGCTGGCAGTCATAGCCACCCACCCCCATACTGTTGGCCTATGCTGGGAGTCATATCCACCCACCCCTCATACGTGTGGACACAGCTGGGAGTCCTCTGCACCCACCCCTCTTATGTGTGGACACTGCTGGGAGTCATTTCCACCTACCCCCATACTGTCGGCCTATGCTGGGAGTCATATCCACCCACCCCCATACTGTTGGCCTATGCTGGGAGTCATAGCCACCCACCCCTCATATGTGTGGACACTGCTGGGAGTCATATCCACCTACCCCCATACTGTCGGCCTATGCTGGGAGTCATATCCACCCACCTCCATACTGTTGGCCTATGCTGGGTGTCATATCCACCCACCCCTCATATGTCTGGACACTGCTGGGAATCATATCCACCCACCCCTATACTGTTGGCCTATGCTGGGAGTCCTATTCACCCACCCTTCATATGTCTGAACACTGCTGGGAGTCATATACACCCACCCCTTATATGTGTGGACACTGATGGAAGTCATATCCACCCACACCCATACTGTTGGCCTATGCTGGGAGTCATAACCACTCACCCCTCATATGTGTGGACACTGCTGGGAGTCATATCCACCCACCCCCATACTAATGGCCTATGCTGGGAGTCATAGCCACCTACCCCTCATACGTCTGGACACTACTGGGAGTCATATCCACCCATCCCACATATGTCCGGACACTGCTGGGAGTCATATCCACCCACCCCTCATATCTGTGGAGCCTGCTGGGAGTCATATCCACCCACCCCCATACTGTTGGCCTATGCTGGGAGTCATAGCCACCCACCCCTCATATGTGTGGACACTGCTGGGAGTCATATCCACCCACCCCCTTACTGTTGGCCTGTGCTGGGAGTCTTAGCCATCCACCCCTCATATGTCTGGACACTGCTGGGAGTCATATCCACCAACCCCTCATATGTGTGGACACTGCTGGGAGTCATATCGACCCACTTCCATACTGTTGGCCTATGCTGGGAGTCATACCCACCACCCCTCATATGTCTGGACACTGCTGGGAGTCATATCCACCCACCCCCATACGGTTGGCCTATCCTGGGAGTCATATCCACCCACCCCTCATATGTCTGGACACTGCTGGGAGTCATATCCACCCACCCCCATACTGTTGGTCTATGCTGGGAGTCATATCCACCCACCCTTCATATGTGTGGACACTGCTGGGAGTCATATCCATCCACCCCCACACTGTTAGCCTATGCTGGGAGTCATAGCCACCCAGCCCTCATATGTCTGGACACTGCTGGGAGTCATATCCACCCACCCTTCATATGTCTGGACACTGCTGGGAGTAATATACACCCACCCCTCATATGTGTGGACACTGCTGGGAGTCATATCCACCCACCCCCATACTGTTGGCCTATGCTGGGAGTCATAGCCACCCACCTCTCATATGTCTGGACACTGCTGGGAGTCATATCCACCCATCCTCATACTGTCGGCCTATGCTGGGAGTCATAGCCCCCCCCCATCATAAGTGTGGACACTGCTGGGAGTCATATCCACCCACCCCCATACTGTTGGCCTATGCTGGGAGTCATAGCCACCAACCCTCATATGTGTGGACACCGCTGGGAGTCATATCCACCCACCCCCATACTGTTGGCCTATGCTGGGAGTCATAGCCACCCACCCTCATACTGTTGGCCTATGCTGGGAGTCATAGCCACCCACCCCTCATAAGTTCGGACACTGCTGGGAGTCAAATCCTCCCACCCCCATACTGTCGGCCTATGCTTGGAGTCATAGCCACCCACCCCATAGTGTTGGCCTATGCTGGGAGTCATAGCCACCCACCCCTCATAAGTGTGGACACTGCTGGGAGTCATATCCACCCACCCCCATACTGTTGGCCTATGCTGGTTAGTCATAGCCACCCACCCCCATACTGTTGGCCTATGCTGGGAGTCATATCCACCCACCCCTCATATGTGTGGACACGGCTGGTAGTCCTCTGCACCCACCCCTCATATGTGTGGATACTGCTGGGAGTCATATCCACCCACCCCATACTGTTGGCCTATGCTGGGAATCATATCCACCCACCCCCATACTGTTGGCCTATGCTGGGTGTCATATCCACCCACCCTTCATATGTCTGGACACTGCTGGGAGTCATAGCCACCCACCCCTCATATGTATGGACGCTGCTGGGAGTCATATCCACCCACCCCCATACTGTTGGCCTATGCTGGGTGTCATATCCACCCACCCCTCATATGTCTGGACACTGCTGGGAGTCATAGCCACCCACCCCTCATATGTATGGACGCTGCTGGGAGTCATATCCACCCACCCCATACTGTTGGCCTATGCTGGGAATCATATCCACCCACCCCCATACTGTTGGCCTATGCTGGGTGTCATATCCATCCACCCCTCATATGTCTGGACACTGCTGGGAGTCATATCCACCCAGCACTAATATGTCTGGACACTGCTGGAAGTCATATCCATCCACCCTTCATATGTGTGGACACGCTGGGAGTCATATCCACCCACCCCCCATATGTGTGAACACTGCTGGGAGTCATGTCCACCCACCCCCATACTGTTGGCCTATGCTGGGAGTCATATCCACCCACCCCTCATATGTGTGGACACTGCTGGAAGTCATATGCACCCACCCCCATACTGTTGGCCTACGCTGGGAGTCATAGCCACCCACCTCTCATATGTCTGGACACGGCTGGGAGTCATATCCACCCACACCTCACATGTCTGGACACTGCTGGGAGTCATATTCACCCACCCCTTTATGTCTGGACACTGCTGGGAGTCATATCCACCCAGCCCCATACTGTTGGCCTATGCTGGGAGTCATAGCCACCCACCCTCATATGTCTGGACAATGCTGGGAGTCATATCCACCCACACCATACTGGTGGCCTATGCTGGGAGTCATAGCCACCCACCCCTCATATGTGTGGACACTGCTAGGAGTCATATCCACCCACCCCCATACTGTTGGCCTATGCTGGGAGTCATAGCCACCCACCCCCATACTGTTGGCCTATGCTGGGAGTCATATCCACCCACCCCTCATATGTGTGGACACGGCTGGGAGTCCTCTGCACCCACCCCTCATATGTGTGGACACTGCTGGGAGAAATATCCACCCACCCCCATACTGTTGGCCTATGCTGGGAGTCATAGCCACCCACCCCCATACTGTTGGCGTATACTGGGAGTCATATCCACCAACCCTTCATATGTCTGGATACTACTGGGAGTCATATACACCCACCCCTCATATGTGTGGACACTGCTGGGAATCACATCCACCCACCCCTATACTGTAGGCCTATGCTGGCAGTCATAGCCACTCACCCCATAATGTTGGCCTATGCTGGGAGTCATAGCCACCCACCCCTCATATGTGTGGACACTGCTGGGAGTCATATCCACCTACCCCTATACTGTGGGCCTATGCTGGCAGTCATAGCCACCCACCCCCATACTGTTGGCCTATGCTGGGAGTCATATCCACCCACCCCTCCTACGTGTGGACACAGCTGGGAGTCCTCTGCACCCACCCCTCTTATGTGTGGACACTGCTGGGAGTCATTTCCACCCACCCCCATACTGCCGGCCTATGCTGGGAGTCATATCCACCCACCCCCATACTGTTGGCCTATGCTGGGTGTCATATCCACCCACCCCTCATGTGTCTGGACACTGCTGGGAGTCATATCCACCCACCCCTCATATGTCTGGACACTGCTCGGAGTCATATCCACCCACCCTTCATATGTCTGGACACGCTGGGAGTCATATACACCCACCCCTCATATGGATGGACATTAATGGGAGTCATATCCACCCACCCCCATACTGTTGGCCTGTGCTGGGAGTCATAGCCACCCACCCCTCATATGTCTGGACACTGCTGGGAGTCATATCCACCCACCCCTCATATGTGTGAACACTGCTGGTAGTCATGTCCACCCACCCCCATACTGTTGGCCTATGCTGGGAGTCATAGCCACCCACCCCTCATATGTGTGGACACTGCTGGAAGTCATATGCACCCACCCCCATACTGTTGGCCTACGCTGGGAGTCATAGCCACCCACCCCTCATATGTCTGGACACGGCTGGGAGTCATATCCACCCACCCCCTTATGTCTGGACACTGCTGGGAGTCATATCCACCCAGCCCCATACTGTTGGCCTATGCTGGGAGTCATAGCCACCCACCCTCATATGTCTGGACAATGCTGGGAGTCATATCCACCCACCCCCATACTGGTGGCCTATGCTGGGAGTCATAACCACCCACCCCTCATGTGTGTGGACACTGCTAGGAGTCATATCCACCCACCCCCATACTATTGGCCTATGCTGGGAGTCATAGCCACCCACCCCCATACTGTTGGCCTATGCTGGGAGTCATATCCACCCACCCCTCATATGTGTGGACACGGCTGGGAGTCCTCTGCACCCACCCCTCATATGTGTGGACACTGCTGGGAGAAATATCCACCCACCCCCATACTGTTGGCCTATGCTGGGAGTCATAGCCACCCACCCCCATACTGTTGGCGTATACTGGGAGTCATATCCACCCACCCCTTATATGTCTGGACACTGCTGGGAGTCATATCCACCAATACTTCATATGTCTGGATACTACTGGGAGTCATATACACCCACCCCTCATATGTGTGGACACTGCTGGGAATCACATCCACCCACCCCTATACTGTAGGCCTATGCTGGCAGTCATAGCCACTCACCCCATAATGTTGGCCTATGCTGGGAGTCATAGCCACCCACCCCTCATATGTGTGGACACTGCTGGGAGTCATATCCACCTACCCCTATACTGTGGGCCTATGCTGGCAGTCATAGCCACCCACCCCCATACTGTTGGCCTATGCTGGGAGTCATATCCACCCACCCCTCCTACGTGTGGACACAGCTGGGAGTCCTCTGCACCCACCCCTCTTATGTGTGGACACTGCTGGGAGTCATTTCCACCCACCCCCATACTGTCGGCCTATGCTGGGAGTCATATCCACCCACCCCCATACTGTTGGCCTATGCTGGGTGTCATATCCACCCACCCCTCATATGTCTGGACACTGCTGGGAGTCATATCCACCCACCCCTCATATGTCTGGACACTGCTGGGAGTCATATCCACCCACCCTTCATATGTCTGGACACGCTGGGAGTCATATACACCCACCCCTCATATGTGTGGACATTAATGGGAGTCATATCCACCCACCCCATACTGTTGGCCTGTGCTGGGAGTCATAGCCACCCACCCCTCATATGTCTGGACACTGCTGGGAGTCATATCCACCCACCCCTCATATGTGTGAACACTGCTGGTAGTCATGTCCACCCACCCCCATACTGTTGGCCTATGCTGGGAGTCATAGCCACCCACCCCTCATATGTGTGGACACTGCTGGAAGTCATATGCACCCACCCCCATACTGTTGGCCTACGCTGGGAGTCATAGCCACCCACCCCTCATATGTCTGGACACGGCTGGGAGTCATATCCACCCACACCTCATATGTCTGGACACTGCTGGGAGTCATATTCACCCACCCCCTTATGTCTGGACACTGCTGGGAGTCATATCCACCCAGCCCCATACTGTTGGCCTATGCTGGGAGTCATAGCCACCCACCCTCATATGTCTGGACAATGCTGGGAGTCATATCCACCCACCCCCATACTGGTGGCCTATGCTGGGAGTCATAGCCACCCACCCCTCATATGTGTGGACACTGCTAGGAGTCATATCCACCCACCCCCATACTATTGGCCTATGCTGGGAGTCATAGCCACCCACCCCCATACTGTTGGCCTATGCTGGGAGTCATATCCACCCACCCCTCATATGTGTGGACACGGCTGGGAGTCCTCTGCACCCACCCCTCATATGTGTGGACACTGCTGGGAGAAATATCCACCCACCCCCATACTGTTGGCCTATGCTGGGAGTCATAGCCACCCACCCCCATACTGTTGGCGTATACTGGGAGTCATATCCACCCACCCCTTATTTGTCTGGACACTGCTGGGAGTCATATCCACCAACCCTTCATATGTTTGGACACTGCTGGGAGTCATATACACCCACCCCTCATATGTGTGGACACTGCTGGGAATCACATCCACCCACCCCTATACTGTAGGCCTATGATGGCAGTCATAGCCACTCACCACATAATGTTGGCCTATGCTGGGAGTCATAGCCACCCACCCCTCATAAGTGTGGGCACTGCTGGGAGTCATACCCACCCAGCCCCATACTGTTGGCTTATGCTGGGAGTCATAGCCACCCACCCCTCATATGTGTGGACACTGCTGGGAGTCATATCCACCTACCCCTATACTGTGGGCCTATGCTGGCAGTCATAGCCACCCACCCCCATACTGTTGGCCTATGCTGGGAGTCATATCCACCCACCCCTCATACGTGTGGACACAGCTGGGAGTCCTCTGCACCCACCCCTCTTATGTGTGGACACTGCTGGGAGTCATTTCCACCTACCCCCATACTGTCGGCCTATGCTGGGAGTCATATCCACCCACCCCCATACTGTTGGCCTATGCTGGGAGTCATAGCCACCCACCCCTCATATGTGTGGACACTGCTGGGAGTCATATCCACCTACCCCCATACTGTCGGCCTATGCTGGGAGTCATATCCACCCACCTCCATACTGTTGGCCTATGCTGGGTGTCATATCCACCCACCCCTCATATGTCTGGACACTGCTGGGAATCATATCCACCCACCCCTATACTGTTGGCCTATGCTGGGAGTCCTATTCACCCACCCTTCATATGTCTGAACACTGCTGGGAGTCATATACACCCACCCCTTATATGTGTGGACACTGATGGAAGTCATATCCACCCACACCCATACTGTTGGCCTATGCTGGGAGTCATAACCACTCACCCCTCATATGTGTGGACACTGCTGGGAGTCATATCCACCCACCCCCATACTAATGGCCTATGCTGGGAGTCATAGCCACCTACCCCTCATACGTCTGGACACTACTGGGAGTCATATCCACCCATCCCACATATGTCCGGACACTGCTGGGAGTCATATCCACCCACCCCTCATATCTGTGGAGCCTGCTGGGAGTCATATCCACCCACCCCCATACTGTTGGCCTATGCTGGGAGTCATAGCCACCCACCCCTCATATGTGTGGACACTGCTGGGAGTCATATCCACCCACCCCCTTACTGTTGGCCTGTGCTGGGAGTCTTAGCCATCCACCCCTCATATGTCTGGACACTGCTGGGAGTCATATCCACCAACCCCTCATATGTGTGGACACTGCTGGGAGTCATATCGACCCACTTCCATACTGTTGGCCTATGCTGGGAGTCATACCCACCACCCCTCATATGTCTGGACACTGCTGGGAGTCATATCCACCCACCCCCATACGGTTGGCCTATCCTGGGAGTCATATCCACCCACCCCTCATATGTCTGGACACTGCTGGGAGTCATATCCACCCACCCCCATACTGTTGGTCTATGCTGGGAGTCATATCCACCCACCCTTCATATGTGTGGACACTGCTGGGAGTCATATCCATCCACCCCCACACTGTTAGCCTATGCTGGGAGTCATAGCCACCCAGCCCTCATATGTCTGGACACTGCTGGGAGTCATATCCACCCACCCTTCATATGTCTGGACACTGCTGGGAGTAATATACACCCACCCCTCATATGTGTGGACACTGCTGGGAGTCATATCCACCCACCCCCATACTGTTGGCCTATGCTGGGAGTCATAGCCACCCACCTCTCATATGTCTGGACACTGCTGGGAGTCATATCCACCCACCCCCATACTGTTGGCCTATGCTGGGAGTCATAGCCACCCACCCTCATACTGTTGGCCTATGCTGGGAGTCATAGCCACCCACCCCTCATAAGTTCGGACACTGCTGGGAGTCAAATCCTCCCACCCCCATACTGTCGGCCTATGCTTGGAGTCATAGCCACCCACCCCATAGTGTTGGCCTATGCTGGGAGTCATAGCCACCCACCCCTCATAAGTGTGGACACTGCTGGGAGTCATATCCACCCACCCCCATACTGTTGGCCTATGCTGGTTAGTCATAGCCACCCACCCCCATAATCAATCAATCAATCAATCAATCAGGTCATTTGTAGAGCGCACTACTCACCCGTAGGGTCTCAAGGCGCTGGGAGGGGGGGGGGTGCCGCTACTGCTCGAACAGCCAGGTCTTGAGCTTCTTCCTGAAGGAGAGGTGGTCTTGGGTCAGGCGCAGATTGGTCGGAAGTGAGTTCCAGGTCTTGGCGGCCAGGTAGGAGAAGGATCTTCCTCCTGTTGTCGCTCTTCGGATGCGGGGGACGGCGGCGAGGGCGTGGTTGGTTGATCTGAGGAGGCGCTTGGGAGTGTAGAAGTTGATCCGGTTGTTGAGGTAGCTCGGGCCTTGGTCGTGTAGGGCTTTGTGCGCGTGGGTGAGGAGCCGGAAGGTGATTCTCTTGTTGACCGGGAGCCAGTGCAGATCTCTCAGGTGTCCGGAGATGTGGCTGCGTCGGGGGATGTCGAGGATGAGTCTCGCCGAGGCGTTCTGGATCCGCTGGAGTCTCTTCTGGAGTTTGGCAGTGGTTCCGGCGTAGAGGGCGTTGCCGTAGTCCAGTCGGCTGGTGACGAGGGCTTGGGTGACCGTCTTCCTCGTCTCGGTGGGGATCCACCGGAAGATCTTACGTAGCATGCGCAGGATGTTGAAGCATGACGAGGAGACGGCGTTGACTTGTCTGGTCATGGAGAGGGAGGAGTCCAGGATGAAGCCCAGGTTGCGTGCGTGGTCCGTCGGTTTGGGTGCGGTGCCCAGGGCGGGGGGCCACCAGGAGTCGTCCCAGGCGGAGGGCGTGGAGCCCAGGATGAGGACCTCCGTCTTGTCTGAGTTCAGTTTCAGGTGGCTGGTCGTCATCCATTCGGCTACGTCTCTCATCCCTTCGTGCAGGTTGGCTCTGGCGGTGTCGGGGTCGTTGGTCATACTGTTGGCCTATGCTGGGAGTCATATCCACCCACCCCTCATATGTGTGGACACGGCTGGTAGTCCTCTGCACCCACCCCTCATATGTGTGGATACTGCTGGGAGTCATATCCACCCACCCCATACTGTTGGCCTATGCTGGGAATCATATCCACCCACCCCCATACTGTTGGCCTATGCTGGGTGTCATATCCACCCACCCCTCATATGTCTGTACACTGCTGGGAGTCATAGCCACCCACCCCTCATATGTATGGACGCTGCTGGGAGTCATATCCACCCACCCCCATACTGTTGGCCTATGCTGGGTGTCATATCCACCCACCCCTCATATGTCTGGACACTGCTGGGAGTCATAGCCACCCACCCCTCATATGTATGGACGCTGCTGGGAGCCATATCCACCCACCCCATACTGTTGGCCTATGCTGGGAATCATATCCACCCACCCCCATACTGTTGGCCTATGCTGGGTGTCATATCCATCCACCCCTCATATGTCTGGACACTGCTGGGAGTCATATCCACCCAGCACTAATATTTCTGGACACTGCTGGAAGTCATATCCATCCACCCTTCATATGTGTGGACACGCTGGGAGTCATATCCACCCACCCCCCATATGTGTGAACACTGCTGGGAGTCATGTCCACCCACCCCCATACTGTTGGCCTATGCTGGGAGTCATATCCACCCACCCCTCATATGTGTGGACACTGCTGGAAGTCATATGCACCCACCCCCATACTGTTGGCCTACGCTGGGAGTCATAGCCACCCACCTCTCATATGTCTGGACACGGCTGGGAGTCATATCCACCCACACCTCACATGTCTGGACACTGCTGGGAGTCATATTCACCCACCCCTTTATGTCTGGACACTGCTGGGAGTCATATCCACCCAGCCCCATACTGTTGGCCTATGCTGGGAGTCATAGCCACCCACCCTCATATGTCTGGACAATGCTGGGAGTCATATCCACCCACACCATACTGGTGGCCTATGCTGGGAGTCATAGCCACCCACCCCTCATATGTGTGGACACTGCTAGGAGTCATATCCACCCACCCCCATACTGTTGGCCTATGCTGGGAGTCATAGCCACCCACCCCCATACTGTTGGCCTATGCTGGGAGTCATATCCACCCACCCCTCATATGTGTGGACACGGCTGGGAGTCCTCTGCACCCACCCCTCATATGTGTGGACACTGCTGGGAGAAATATCCACCCACCCCCATACTGTTGGCCTATGCTGGGAGTCATAGCCACCCACCCCCATACTGTTGGCGTATACTGGGAGTCATATCCACCAACCCTTCATATGTCTGGATACTACTGGGAGTCATATACACCCACCCCTCATATGTGTGGACACTGCTGGGAATCACATCCACCCACCCCTATACTGTAGGCCTATGCTGGCAGTCATAGCCACTCACCCCATAATGTTGGCCTATGCTGGGAGTCATAGCCACCCACCCCTCATATGTGTGGACACTGCTGGGAGTCATATCCACCTACCCCTATACTGTGGGCCTATGCTGGCAGTCATAGCCACCCACCCCCATACTGTTGGCCTATGCTGGGAGTCATATCCACCCACCCCTCCTACGTGTGGACACAGCTGGGAGTCCTCTGCACCCACCCCTCTTATGTGTGGACACTGCTGGGAGTCATTTCCACCCACCCCCATACTGCCGGCCTATGCTGGGAGTCATATCCACCCACCCCCATACTGTTGGCCTATGCTGGGTGTCATATCCACCCACCCCTCATATGTCTGGACACTGCTGGGAGTCATATCCACCCACCCCTCATATGTCTGGACACTGCTCGGAGTCATATCCACCCACCCTTCATATGTCTGGACACGCTGGGAGTCATATACACCCACCCCTCATATGGATGGACATTAATGGGAGTCATATCCACCCACCCCCATACTGTTGGCCTGTGCTGGGAGTCATAGCCACCCACCCCTCATATGTCTGGACACTGCTGGGAGTCATATCCACCCACCCCTCATATGTGTGAACACTGCTGGTAGTCATGTCCACCCACCCCCATACTGTTGGCCTATGCTGGGAGTCATAGCCACCCACCCCTCATATGTGTGGACACTGCTGGAAGTCATATGCACCCACCCCCATACTGTTGGCCTACGCTGGGAGTCATAGCCACCCACCCCTCATATGTCTGGACACGGCTGGGAGTCATATCCACCCACCCCCTTATGTCTGGACACTGCTGGGAGTCATATCCACCCAGCCCCATACTGTTGGCCTATGCTGGGAGTCATAGCCACCCACCCTCATATGTCTGGACAATGCTGGGAGTCATATCCACCCACCCCCATACTGGTGGCCTATGCTGGGAGTCATAACCACCCACCCCTCATGTGTGTGGACACTGCTAGGAGTCATATCCACCCACCCCCATACTATTGGCCTATGCTGGGAGTCATAGCCACCCACCCCCATACTGTTGGCCTATGCTGGGAGTCATATCCACCCACCCCTCATATGTGTGGACACGGCTGGGAGTCCTCTGCACCCACCCCTCATATGTGTGGACACTGCTGGGAGAAATATCCACCCACCCCCATACTGTTGGCCTATGCTGGGAGTCATAGCCACCCACCCCCATACTGTTGGCGTATACTGGGAGTCATATCCACCCACCCCTTATTTGTCTGGACACTGCTGGGAGTCATATCCACCAACCCTTCATATGTTTGGACACTGCTGGGAGTCATACCCACCCAGCCCCATACTGTTGGCTTATGCTGGGAGTCATAGCCACCCACCCCTCATATGTGTGGACACTGCTGGGAGTCATATCCACCTACCCCTATACTGTGGGCCTATGCTGGCAGTCATAGCCACCCACCCCCATACTGTTGGCCTATGCTGGGTGTCATAGCCACCCACCCCTCATATGTGTGGACACAGCTGGGAGTCCTCTGCACCCACCCCTCTTATGTGTGGACACTGCTGGGAGTCATTTCCACCTACCCCCATACTGTCGGCCTATGCTGGGAGTCATATCCACCCACCCCCATACTGTTGGCCTATGCTGGGAGTCATAGCCACCCACCCCTCATATGTGTGGACACTGCTGGGAGTCATATCCACCTACCCCCATACTGTCGGCCTATGCTGGGAGTCATATCCACCCACCCCCATACTGTTGGCCTATGCTGGGTGTCATATCCACCCACCCCTCATATGTCTGGACACTGCTGGGAGTCATATCCACCCACCCCTATACTGTTGGCCTATGCTGGGAGTCCTATTCACCCACCCTTCATATGTCTGAACACTGCTGGGAGTCACATACACTCACCCCTTATATGTGTGGACACTGATGGAAGTCATATCCACCCACACCCATACTGTTGGCCTATGCTGGGAGTCATAACCACTCACCCCTCATATGTCTGGACACTGCTGGGAGTTATAGCCACCCACCCCCATACTGTTGGCCTATGCTGGGAGTCATATCCACCCACCCCTCATACGTGTGGACACGGCTGGGAGTGCTCTGCACCCACCACTCCTATGTGAGGACACTGCTGGGAGACATATCCACCCACCCCCATACTGTTGGCCTATGCTGGGAGTCATATCCACCCACCCCTCATATGTGTGGACATGGCTGGGAGTCCTCTGCACCCACCCCTCATATGTGTGGACACTGCTGGGAGACATATCCACCCACCCCCATACTGTTGGCCTATGCTGGGAGTCATATCCACCCACCCTTCATATGTCTGGACACTGCTGGGAGTCATATACACCCACCCCTCATATGTGCGGACACCGACGGGAGTCACATCCACCCACCCCCATACTGTTGGCCTATGCTGGGAGTCATATCCACCCACCACCATACTGTTAGCCAATGCTGGGAGCCATATCCACCCACCCCTTATATGTCTGGACACTGCTGGGAGTCATGTCCACCTACCCTTCATATGTCTGGACACTTCTGGGAGTCATATACACCCACCCCTCATATGTGTGGACACTGCTGGGAGTCACATCCACCCACCCCCATACTGTAGGCCTATGCTGGGAGTCATAGCCACCCACCCCATAATGTTGGCCTATGCTGGGAGTCATAGCCACCCACCCCTCATAAGTGTGGACACTGCTGGGAGTCATATCCACCCACCCCCATACTGTTGGCCTATGCTGGGAGTCATAGCCACCCACCCCCATACTGTTGCCTATGCTGGGAGTCATATCCCCCTACCCCTCATATGTGTGGACACGGCTGGGAGTCCTCTGCACCCACCCCTCTTATGTGTGGACACTGCTGGGAGTCATATCCACCCACCCCCATACTGTTGGCCTATGCTGGGAGTCATATCCACCCATCCCCATACTGTTGGCCTATGCTGGGTGTCATATCCACCCACCCCTCATATATCTGGACCTTGCTGGGAGTCATATCCACCCACCTCCATACTGTTGGCCTATGCTGGGAGTCCTATTCACCCACCCCTCATATGTCTGGATACTGCTGGGAGCCATATCCACCCACCCCTCATATGTCTGGACACT
Source organism: Lissotriton helveticus (assembly GCF_964261635.1). NCBI lineage: Eukaryota > Metazoa > Chordata > Amphibia > Caudata > Salamandridae > Lissotriton > Lissotriton helveticus. Next base: position 2,002,452,805 of record NC_136057.1, on the reverse strand, counting down.
GCTGGGAGTCATATCCACCCACCCCTCATATATGTGGACACTGATGGGAGTCATATCCACCCACCCCCATACTGTTGGCCTATGCTGGGAGTCATAGCCACCCACCCCTCATATGTGTGGACACTGCTGGGAGTCATGTCCACCCACCCCAGTGCTGTTGGCCTAATCTGGGAGTCATAGCCACCCACCCCTCATATGTCTGGACACTGCTGGGAGTCATTTCCACCCTTCCCTCAGCACCCTTCCACAACATTCATGGAATGTGTGCAGCTCGTATCACTATTACAATGGTGCCATACGCGAGCGCGTGAAACACACAGTACCCCAACTTTCATGGCGGGTGTGCGGCTCGTATCACTGTTGCAATGGTCGTATAGTCGAGAGTGTCAGACGCACCATACAAGTACACTTCCGATATTGAGGTACTTTGTACTCACTGTCTGCGTCGTCGTCGGTTTCTGTGCACCAGGTCGTAGGTGTACAGGAATAGGATGACACGGACGATGGGGTTCATGGCATGTATGTCGCGTACCGGGGGTGCAGTTTGGGCCGGACTCTGCTTTTAAGGACATTTTCAGCTCCCGTAGAAAAAGGGTCGTACGGAGTGTCGTCGACATGAATCGTACTTGCTGGGCCGGAAACGGCTGCTTGTTTACGTACGGACGCAGCGTACTGCGTGAACCAGATACAAATCGTATGTATTTTTTTGTCGTACAGTGTTTGGTACGATTCGTACGTAGATCTGCTTTGTGTTTGATCGTACTTGATCGTAAGTACAGGGACGTTTAGGCTGTACAAATCATACGGGAAAGACGCTCCGTATGGCGAATCGTAGGGATTTTACCGAATCGGAATCGACCCCTTAGTGTTTCTTCTAGTAGTTTGGCTAGGAAAGGAAGTATAGAGGTGGGCCTATAACTACTCGGTTCCTGGGGTCAAGATAGTTTTTTTTCAGTATGGGCAGGATAGATCCCGCCTTCCTTTCGGACAGAATATGTCCTGTACTGATCGCTTTATTCAGGGTTTTTGTGCGATGTTCTTCAAAAACTTAGGGGGCTTGGTGTACAATTTTCAGGGGGCAAGGGTCTAACGGGGACCCTGATTTGCATGATATTATAAGTTTCAGAACCTGCTCTTTGTTAAGGGAAGAGAACCTATTCAAAATTGTACGGGAGTTGTTCATTGGGGCATAGATACTTAACTGTGATTTAATGTGAAGGAATCGAAGACCTCAGTGACTTTACTTTGAAAGAAACTTGCGAGGATATCACAGAAAGTCTTATTTGCTGTGCCATCACTTTTTGTGATCATTTTTGATAATTTTGTTATCGTGCTAAACAGTTCTTTAGCTGAATTTTCTTCTAGGAGAATTTTTTCAGTGAAGTACTTTGTTTTCTCTCTTTGTATAAGAGTTTTGTATTTGGCAATGGCTTTTTTGTAGGTCTCTCTATCTAGAGGATCCTACTTGGATCTCCATGCTTGCTCTAGTGTCTTGCATATTCGTTTCTGAGCCCTCAGGCACTCAGAGAACCAAGGTTCAGACCGGGTACTGTGACGGTTTTTCTGCACTTTTTCAGGTGCTAAGATATCCATGGCCTTTTTTTTAGCCAAAATTGTGTATGTATGTGTGTCTGTTTCAACATCATCATCAGCTACATTGATTGAGGGAAGCGTGTCTAGCAGGGTCTTTTCGAGCTCGTCTGTGTTTATTTGGCCCGATGCTCTGACTTTTTGGGATCCAGAGGATGATGCCATAGCTGCTTTTTGTGGTTGTGATGGGCTGATGGAGACAGAAACAGCCTTATGGTTTGACCATGACAGGGGAAGAGTACTTTTTACTACCAGGTATGTATTGTATGTGAAAATCCCGTCCAGTGTGTGACCCCCGGGTTGAGTGGGGCCCTCAAGTCCCAGAGTCTCCATGAGCTCTAACAGTTGGATAGTATCATTGTCCATTCTATTTTCTAGCTGGAAATTAAAGTCCCCCAGTACAAAGTAATCCGAGCTAGTAACACTGTGCTCTAAGAGGGTGTTTATGTTGGAAAGAAATATGTCCCATGGCACCGGAGGGGGACAATACAATATTCCAAACAACAACAATTCCATTTAATCAATAGTTTGTGATTAATTCAATTATAAATGCGATGTTTTTGCAATTTGCGACATTCGTGCCTGGAATGTACTTTACAGTCATTGAATCTCTAAAGATAATGGCTAATCCTCCACCTCTTTTTAACTTCCTGTCAGCGTGCACTGTTTTGTAACCTGAGGGTATGGCTTCAATCAGGTCCATCATCTTGTGTGTTTTGCTATTCACCCTATGTGGGAAGGTTATGCCCAGACGTGGGTCCCTTGCTCACTAAGCCACTGGAGTCAAGCTATCCTGGCTGAAGACGGCTGATAGCCAGAAAACCGGTCCTAGGATGCTTGATTCCGGTTCAGTGAAGACATGGCTTGGCAGTTCCAGCTGGACTGTTCCCATGAGGCACAGGGTCAAAACTGATTTGCATACAGCCATGTCTGAACTGGGGTGGCTTGGCAAGCAAAATAACGATGGATTAAACCCAGATCTGTGACTGAGGATGAATGTTTTGCCATTGTGCAATATTCCGTCCATCATCTTGAGTGTTTTGCTGTTCACCCTATGTGGGAAGGGTATGCCCAGACGTGGGTCCCTTGCTCACTAAGCCAACGGAGTCAAGCTATCCTGGCTGAAGACGGCTGATAGCCAGAAACCGGTTCTAGGATGCTTGATTCCGGTCCAGGGAAGACATGGCTTGGCAGTTCGGGCTGGACTGTTCCCATGAGGCACAGGGTCAAGACTGATTTGCATACGGCCATGTCTGAACTGGGGTGGTTTGGTGAGCAAAATAACGATGGATCAAACCCAGATCTGTGCCTGGGGTGAATGTTTCGCCATTGTGCAACATTCCGTCCATCATCTTGTGTGTTTTGCTGTTCACCCTATGTGGGAAGGGTATGTCCAGACGTGGGTCCCTTGCTCACTAAGCCACTGGAGTCAAGCTATCCTGGCTGAAGACGGCTGATAACCAGAAACCGGTCCTAGGATGCTTGATTCCGGTCCAGGGAAGACATGGCTTGGCAGTTTGGGCTGGACTGTTCCCATAAGGCACAGGGTCAAGACTGATTTGCATTTGGCCATGTCTGAACTGGGGTGGCTTGGTGAGCAAAATAACAATGGATTAAACCCAGATCTGTGACTGGGGGTGAATGTTTTGCCATTGTGCAACATTCCGTCCAACCTCTTGTGTGTTTTGCTGTTCACACTATGTGGGAAGGGTATGCCCAGACGTGGGCCCCTTGCTTACTAAGCCACTGGAGTCAAGCTATGCTAGCTGAAGACGGCTGATAGCCAGAAACCGGTCCTAGGATGCTTGATTGCAGTCCAGGGAAGACATGGCTTGGCAGTTCAGGCTGGACTGTTCCCATGAGGCACAGGGTCAAGACTGATTTGCATATGGCCATGTCTGAACTGAGGTGGCTTGGTGAGCAAAATAACGATGGATTAAACCCAGATCTGTGACTGGGGGTGAATGTTTTGCCATTGTGCAACATACCGTCAATCATCTTGTGTGTTTTGCTGTTCACCCTATGTGGGAAGGGTATGCCCAGACGTGGGTCCCTTGCTCACTAAGCCACTGGAGTCAAGCTATCCTCGCTGAAGACGGCTGATAGCCATAAACCGGTCCTAGGATGCTTGATTCGGGTCCAGAGAAGACATGGCTTGACAGTTCGGTCTGGACTGTTCCCATGAGGCACAGGGTCAAGACTGATTTGCGTATGGCCATGTCTGAACTGGGGTGGCTTGGTGAGCAAAATAACGATGGATTAAACCCGGATCTGTGACTGGGGGTGAATGTTTTGCCATTGTGCAACATTCCGTCCATCATCTTGAGTGTTTTGCTGTTCAATCAGGTCTGGGCCGGAAGCTTCATCAGCCCATGTTTCTGTTATAAATATTATGTCTGTCTTATCATTGTCAGTATGGAGTTCGAGTTCATGTCTATGCTTGATTAGGGACCTCACATTTATTAAGGAACTTTTAAAAAATGTGCCTTTCTGTGTGCCTTCCTTTGTCTTGTGTTTCCTATTAGTAAATTGCCTGACTGGTAGCTCTGTAAGGGATAGTTTGCAGTATGGGCAAGTGGTTATGTTTAGGTCGCGGTCCGGTTCTAATATAGAGCAGTTTGGGTGCTTGACCTACTGCTTTCAGTGCTTGAAGCTCTCCACTCATGTAATGTATTGTGTGCCTCCTTTCTGGGGTAAATTGGGCAGGGGTTCAGTGGTACACTGACTTCCCAGGTAACCACATGCCTCTACAGTAGAGGAAATCTTGTGAGAGCTTCAACGTGACACACTTCCATCTACTGACTGAAGTAAGCACAAGTTTAAGTTTTAAACAAAACACATTTACATCCAAAATAAATAGTTGTCAAACATAAAGTAACCTTTTCTAATATAATAAATTAATAGATATTTGACATACAGCTATTGCCTAACAGCAAAACATTACTCATCTACTATGAACACTAAATGAACGTTTTACATAAATCGGATTTTCTATAAAGGTTAACAAAAACGCCCCAAAAACCATTTCAAATTCAAGGTTGCTTTTTTCACTTTTCACAGGCGTATTGGTGAAAAATTAAAAAACATCCTTAGTTGAGGATTACATATCAGACAGTAAACTGCAATTTGAGTGTAAAAAACGAACTGCCTTGTGCTTTGTTGATCCTGACTGTGTGGATGAATACTACACATCAATTACTGAATCTGAATAATTCACTATAAATGGAGACAAATTGGGTGCCCTTCTAAATTACTTTGAGGACACAAGGATTGGCCTTTTAAGCAGGTCAGGTCACAGGAGGAATACAAGGTTTCCTGTGAAGTGGTGGAACTTTTATATGACCTGCTTAGATGGAGGAGCAAAGAACAATAATGGCATAGAGGGATGGCACAACTCCTTCAATAAATCAATCGGAAAACCTCACCCAAACTTTTATAAATTCTTGGTAATTTCGAAGAAGGAGCAATGTTTCCAAGAAATGAGAATAGCACAATCATTGACTGGTAGACTGACCCCATAAATTTACAAAATAACAAAAGAAATGTCAGAAAACAATTGGGACAAATTCTACAGTTTTCATTGATGGTGGCTTCAGACTACCTAGACAATATTGCACACATACTTCATTTCTAACTATCACTAATACCTATTCCATCTTACTTGCCTGTTTTGCAAATTAATTTTTTTTTTGTATTTTTCAAAACATTTTTCCAAATTTATAAAAAAAAGTCGGGCTTCCTACTTTTAATTGTCTTTCTTCTTCAACTCATCTTCTTTTGTAAAATTCCAAAGTTCACAAACAGTCTGTAGCTCACTTGGGGCCAGATGTAGGTAGCCTAATACCGGTCGGTAACGGCCAAAATTACCGAATTTCGGCCGTTACCGACCGGTATTAGGCTTTTGAGATGTAGGTGGCCAATTTGCAATGTAGGGAGCACTCAAATGAGTGAACTGCATAGTTAAGGATTCGGTATTTACCACCAACTAAAAGTTGATGGTAAATATTGAAAACCTTTGGAAAAGCATTTTTGTGCATTTCCAAAAGTGGCATGTGGCAGACATACATGCCCTTAGGGCATGTATGTGTACCACATGTGTACACATGCACGATTCAGGGGTGCAACAGGGTGTCAATGTGACACCCTGCCACCCTTGAATGTGTTCCCCCATTACCGAATCCCATTAATTCCTATGGGCCTCCAGGCCCATAGGAATGAATGGGAATTACCGAATCGGTAAATACCGAATCGTACCGATTCGGTAATACTTACCGATTTTTTTTCTACATTTACCGATTCTAAAATACCGAATCGGTAAAATTCGGTATTTTAGAATCTGTAAATTAGGATTACCTTCATCCGGCCCCAAATATCCAAAGTAGCAAATCCATAATCCACTATTCAATCCAAAGAGACACAGATTGGCATAGCCATATTTTACAGCAAACACACTGCTGCAAAATATACTGAAGTAAGCAGCAAGCAACGGCGGATGGTATATGTCGCACCTCTCTGCTATGTTCCGTTTGTAATAATCTGTAAGTAGTGAGATCTTGTGTGCACATACAACTCCTGCACCTGCCATTGTTGGGTGCCAACTGCAAAGCAGAATAGACAATGTGAGAGCGTGGAGAGGTGCACTACCAAAGTGTCCTTGCCAATAAGTGAGGCTAACCAATTCCTTTATGTAAGGCAATCCTTTATTTAGTAAAACAACATGAACTCCAGCCTACGCGTTTCTTCATTAAGGAATGAACTTCTTCAGAGCATATATTGGTTGACAATGTGTGGAGAGCCATGGTCATAGGTTGCCCAATATCCAAGGAAATTACGATGAAGCTCATGTGGTATTAAAACTGTAAGTAGAAATCCGTGGGTGAATGTGTGGGAAGGGTGTGAAGTTGCGTCCTTAGCCAGCCTCCTTGATAAGGTCCTGGATTTATGTACCTTTAGCGTGGTGTGTCTGGTGCGTTCCTTCCCGGGTCGTCAATGTGGAATGTGCTAAGGACGCATCATAATTTTCCTTGGATATTGGGGAACCTAGAACCACGGCTCTCTGCATATAAAGGATTGCCTTACATAAAGGAATTGGTTAGCCTCACTTACTGGCAAGGACACTTTCGTAGGGCACCTCTCCATGCTCTCCCATTGCAAAATATACTGTGTAAACTAAAAAAAGTGCATCCCCCCACAAAATTCAGAAAAAAGAAAAAACTTTGTAAAAATAACGCAAAAAGAAATCCATTGTTGCAATACCCTCTCCATCGATTTTCGTTCCAAAGTGTTACAAAAGTCAAAAATCCAAACTTTAACACTGAGAATAAATCCTGCATTAAGTTAAAATCCATTAGCAAAAATTCCAAATTGTCCAAAACATCCGTTCGACCATCCATCTGTGTTCTCCATAATTCCACGTGCTCGAACATCCATGAATTCGCTATTCTTTTTTTTAAAAACGCAACACACCAAAAAGTTTAAAAAAAATATTGCTTCCTTTACACATTGATTTAAAAGAAATATTAATAATTCTATCCACATACTTTCTTTTTTTAAAACCGAAAGTGTAAAAAGAGCAATCAACCCGAAGTGGGCCTACAAATGCTACCAGTATAGGAATGAAAATGTAGTTAAAAAATTCAAAACATACTTTCAAATACGAATATCTATCAAACTAGCTCCCTCCTCTTCCCTTCTAATAAACTATGCCAGTGGACAACTTTTCTTTAAGACAACTTTACTTCTTTTTCTGAGTTATGTTCTTTAGATAGCAATTTCTTGATAAATGAACTCAAAGTCCCCTTCTAGTGTGTGTACACTTCCAAACATCATAATGATATTCTCCCATAATTGTATTGTGCTGCTGTTTTGTTGTGGTGGTTTCTTTTTGGTTGTGGATTCCTCATTGTATGCTGCTGAATTGTGCCTGTATTTCTTTTGAGTTGTTGCTTTGTGTTCTTATACTGCAGCACAGTTTTGTAATTTGTTGTTTTGCAATGTTGCGGATGCACTGTCACTTGCAAGACATTTTGTTTACTAAAAGGGGCTTGAAGCTAGTCCATAAAGCAGAGATGTATTTTTTGCTTGAACTGCTTACATTGGTCGATCAGCAAGATAGTTGCTAAAATGTTTGTTGTGGTACCAACTCTTTTTCTAAAACCAGTCTGGTTTAGGGGGATAATGTTATTTTTCTTTAACCAGACCTTTAAATCTGCAAGTAGCAAGGATGCATAGTGTTTAGCATCTAAATTGAGGAGGGCAATAAGCCCGTAGTTGGCAGGGTTCCTCCTGTTGTCTCCTTTGAATATTGGATTTATGATGGAGCCTCATCAACTTTTTGGTATGCCCCACTTATCTGAACTTCCTTAAATAGCGAAGCCAGTCGCCTGACCAAAATGTGATGTCTTCTTTGAAGATGGCCCATGGTAGGCCATTTGGCCCTGGTGCACCTTCTCGATGCCCCTTAAGGAGTATTTTTCGGACTTGGGCTGGGGCATAGATGGTTTCATCCCTAGTTAGAGTTGAGGTTGAAATTACTGGCGCCTTCCCCATTTATTGCATTTAGGGTGTTCAGCACTAGAGGATTGTTGATTTATAGAAAAAGTGATGGCAAGATAGGTCCCCCATGTTAATTCTGTGATATTTGAGTCGTTTGTTATTCTTACTTTGGAATTAAGATTGTTTATGGTTTTCCAGAATTTCCTTGGGTTGCTCAGCCTGGCATCGAATATTATCTTAGCTGAGAAGGCATCCTTCACGACTTTCTTATTTTCCTATAGTTGTTTTCGTGCTCTTTCTTGAGACATTTCAAAGGGGGAGATTTTAGGGGTGCACTTTTAGTTGCCTGGCAAGTCTTAATGTTTTGAACGGGGTGGTTTCCTATCTTGACTGGTGGGCCAGAAGTCGTTCTGTGTATTGCTAGTGGGGCTTGCACTAGCAATGTGGTTCCTTTATTTCCCCATTTGTTTTTATTAGCAAGATTACATTAATACAATAAATAAGAATAAATTCAGCAGTTAGATCATAAATAGAATTCATCGACCAATCGGCCCGACAGAATAGTACATTATGGGCAACTTAACAAATAGCATGCCCATAATTACCATATATGGCCTTCAACAATCGCTACAACCCCAACCTATACCCTTTACCCTTTACAGGCTCAGTCAAGCAGATACTATCTACTTATACAATGAAACCCAGGTCGAAAATAGTCCCCAGATCTGCCTCCCTTTAGTTTTCGCCTTCTTCGTCATTTGCTCACAAAGTGCTTTTTCTAAATTGCAAACATATAGAAAACACCCCATCAATTGCTGAAATGTTGGGGGTAAAGGATCAAGCCAGGAAGAAGCAACACAAAGCCTAAAAACTGCCATCACTATAAAAATATTCTTAACCCCAACACCTATAGTTAATTCATCAACTCCCAAGCTGCGGTGACGGGGATACATTCACCTTGGGGACTTACCCTAAAAAACCTGCAATTTCTAAGCTGACTGTCTTTAGACAAGGGCATGATGAGAACATGTGGACCAGGTCAGCGCTGGGTTCAAAACATCTAGGACAGGAGGTCCCTGCCAGCCCGCCCCATTTAGCTATTTTGGTGGGTGTTCATATATAGTGTTGCGTATGCAAGTTGGCTGAGCATAAATTTGACCCCCCCCTTCCCCAGCTCCAATGATTTCGAAGAAACAGAATTTTCCAAGACTAGCCTCACCCGCCGTTTTTCATCATGTTTTTCCAAATCATCTGGGATCCCTTCCAAAAGGCACCCATGTATTTTGAAATTGAATTACTAGTGCCCTTTGTTGAAATTTCCACCAGGGCATCCTAGAAAAACCTGATAATCTCTCAACCTTTCTCAATAAGAAATCCCTCATCTGTAAAAAATCTGGGTCCCATTGGTAAATCTGCACCTAACTTCTTCAAATGATGCCATATAATTTCCCATAAGCAAATCACTGATCCTACTGAAGCCCCTTTGTTCCCATTTGGCTAAACAATTGCAGTGGAATATTCCAGGCTGTTAACTGTTCCGCAACAGCGGAGTGTACCAGCTATACCTTCCAACCCCCAGTTTTTTCCGTATGCCCGTCCTATTCCAGAGTGCAGCTGTCAGAGTCTAAAACCACATCTTTTTATAGTAGCTCAGCTCAAAAATCTGCAACAGAGGTCACTTGGCAGCTGCCTCAATCTGTAGCTCATACATCGACGGAACACAACTTGCATTCTCCTCCGCAGTGATGTTATTATTGAAAAAGGGGTCATAAAATTGCAAAGCTGCCACTAGATAACATAGTTTAATGTTGGGGAACGGCCAACCTACCTATCCCTGGGTAAGCACAAAAATGTATTTGCCCTCCTGATCTTCCAGTATGCCCAGATAAATCTGGCCACTGTTCTTTCGATTTATTTGAACCAAGCATTACCAACCTCCAGTGGGATTGTGCGAAAAACATACAATAATTTTGGGAGGAAGATCATTTAATAAGATTACATCTTCTCATTATTGACAGATTTCGATTATCCCATCGAATAAAATCCGTCTTAGTTTTTTCAATAATAGGGGTACGTTTTATTTCGACTAAGCGCTCCACTTTCACTGTAATACTAACTCCCAGATAAGTAGCCTGCTCTACTACATGGCTATCATTGGCCAGCGTGTATCTATTTATTACTGACTGCGTTTTTGCTTTATTTAGCAAAAACCCAGTATATCCATAAACTCCTCTGTTTATCCTATCTGTGGAGCCGACAGCGCTATCTGGATCACTGGTAACTATTGCCATATCATCAGCATAAGCCAATATTTTCGTATCCCACCCTTGCAGGCTAATCAGCAAGATGTCCATAGAGACTTCCAATCTCCTAAGGAGAGGATCTATGTATAAAGCGAATAACAAAGGGGAGGCCAGACAGCCCTGTCTTGTCTTTCTATCAGAAAAGGTTCCGACTATACTCCCATTACCTGTAATCGGGCTACGGGACAAGAGTACATTACCTAAATTGCTTGAATGAAAGGCCCACCCAAGCCACTGAACTCCATTGCCTTCAAAAAGTACTCCCACAACAACCTGTCAAAAGCCTTCTCGGCATCCAGCAGGGCGACCCCAATGGGTTCCTATAGGACCTCGGTGGCATCAAACAATGATATTACATGCCGTACATGGTCCGAGGTCCCTCTCCCTGGGATAAACCCATGCTGTCTAACTGAGACTAGTCTGTGTATAATACCGCCAAGTCTACTGGCAAATATTTTGGCATAGAGTTTAACATCACTGTTTAACAATGTGATTGGTCTATAAGAGCCCAGAGACGCAGGGTCCTCACCTTTTTTTAAAAAAATGATTACGTTTGCGGTACCCCAGGACCCTGGGAGATGTGCCCCATTTCTAACATGCCTAAAAAGCTCCAACATTTCCTGGAGAAGTACTATGGAAAAAATCTTATAGAATTCCAGTGGTATAGAAACCGTTCCCACTGCTTTACCAGATGGGTGAGTCTGGAGGGTCACCTGGAAATCTTCTGGTAAAATGTCTGGCCCTAAATTTGACCTCTCCTCCTGTGTAGCTTTGGCAAACGTCACCGGGTCCAAATATAACTCTAAATCCTCAGGGCGTACAATGAAAAAGGCTTTATAAAGGTCAGCAGAGAATTCACAGAATGCATCTCTAACTTCAGCAGGGTCAGTTACCAAACTGCCTTGCATATTCCTAATCTCATTAATGCCCAGCTGCCTTGCTTTGACCTAACTGCTAATATTCGCCCCACCCGGTCATTATATCCATAGCACTCCTGGTCTCTAGCCACGAATTTCCTGGCGATCTTCTCAGCCGTAAATTTGTTTGACCGCGCCTTAGTTATAACTAGTCAGTTCAGCACAGGGGTGAGGTCTCTCCCAGATGCCATGGCTGCAACCAATTCTGCTTCCTGGCTCTTCCTGGTGTACCAGACCGAAGCGAAAGCATGAAATCCCTTCTAGGGGCTTTAGTGGGCCTCTACTGTAGCCTTTCAGTAGAGTTGCTAGCCACCTCTACCGGCCCTCCTAACACAATTGCATTGGCTGCCCCTGAGCACCTGATTTTATTGTTTTCTCCACCACCTCAGTCTCCTCCTGCAGCTCCAGAGTTCCCCTACACGAATCAGCAGCAATCTGACCTAGGTATAGATCACCTTCTCCCTTATCAAGCACCTTAGAGGTTTCCTGGAGGAAATCCATTCTAGGGGCTTTAGTGGGCCTCTCCTGTAGCCTTTCAGTAGGGTTGCTAGCCACCTCTCCCGGCCCTCCTAACACAATTGCATTGGGTGCCCCAGATGTACGTCGTTACAACGCATGATTTTACCACGCATGCTTTTACGACGCAACTTTTACAATGCAAACCATTACAACGCATAGTGCTTAGGGGTGCTGGATAGTGAATAGTTTAATTTACTATTCCAACTCCAGTCCCCGTGGACACTAGGGAAGGTGTTGGATAGTAAATTAAATCTATTCCCTATCCTAGAGCGCCCCCCAGTGCAATGCGTTGTAATGGTTTTTGTTGTAATAGTTGCGTCGTAAAGGCACTGCGTTGTAAAAGTTGCGTTGTAAAGGATGTTTCCCGCTGCCCCTGAGCACCTGATGTTATTGCTTTCTCCACCACCTCAGTCTCCTCCTGCAGCTCCAGAGTTCCCCTACACGAATCAGCAGCAATCTGACCTAGGCATAGATCACCTTCTCCCTTATCAAGCACCTTAGAGGTTTCCTGGAGGGCCAGACCCATCGCTGTATTTTTAACTAAAAAGAACTCAGTGATTGCTGGCTGTGGGGGCTATGAGGTTTCCTTGCTGGGACAGAAATCCACTACCTCTGGAGCAGAGAGCGTCACTGTTTTTGCACTGCGCTTATTGACCGATCTGGCAGCTTCCTCCTCCTCCCTGCTCCCAAACTTTCAAGCCAGTTTTTAACAGGTCGTCAGTCTGTGTGGCTTAATGGTTAGAGCAGCAGACCCTGATGCAGAGGTCTGGCCCAGGACCAGGGTTCAATTCCCGTCTCGGCGGGTCTTGGGCTCAATTTCCTCGGACCTGATAATTCTCGCCTCGGTACCTATTCTAATCATGGGTGCCACTCTGCAACTCTGGGCAATAGCTTGCTTAATCTCCACAACGGCCCCAACAGCGCTAGGATGCCGGTCTTCACCTTGGGGGTGCCCAGGAGTGGGCACTTCACAGGGAAAAACCAGGAAGGGTTCCTCAGCGGTATGCGTACAAGCGCCTTGAGACCCCTTCGGGGGTGATACGTGCGCTATACAAGTACTACATTTACATTTTATCTGCTTACCTGCACCATGGCCTGATTGCTCCTGAGAAGGCTCCTGTCTTGCCCCAGTACGAGTGAAGCTGCCCGCGCTGCGACAGGCAAAGCATCTCCCATCTCCCGCAATGTTTTTGCAGCTTTAGGGTCCATGAGGAAGACCAAACAAGACCAAACAGCATCTGCTCCGTGGTCGGAAACCACACCAGAGATCCTCCAGTGATGCTGCACATCTGGTTTAGCTGAGCCAGGAGCCCGTCCGATGTTCTGGCAAAACCCTTGCGTTTCCCCCGGAGCTAACACACCGCCACTCTCTGATCATGCTGCGCACGTGACCTGACCAATCTGCTCGACAGCAGACAGAAGACGAGCCCGTACTCCAGTGGGAAGGTGAGGTGAGCCGGAAGGGAGCTCGGCCACGGCACTCCTATGCGGTCGCTATCTTGCTCCTTGGTCCTGCTCCCCAGCAATGTGGTTCCAAAGCCTACCCAAGCATCAATTTGATGATCCATGGTGTTTATACTGTAGATCATTAACTTTTTGGCCAGAGACGCGAGGCCTGCTATGGATTCATTTGACCATCATAATCGTTTCAGGTTGGTTGTGGTAGTCACACCAGTTTTTACTGGGGCCAGTGCATGTATACATGGATACATGGAGTTATTCCTAACAACAGGAGCTGGCTTGAGTGATCACTGTATCTTGTATATTTTATTGAGATGTACTTCACGAAGGGAGTCACTGGCAGAGAGAATATTGTATAGTCAATGATAGATCATGAATTGGGACCATGGTATGTGTAATTAGGTGTGGTGTCATCAGCAAATCTTCCATTCCATTCTTAGGAATTCCAGTGACATGACAAATGTTTCTCCATTAGGATCTCAACGCTTGGCTTTTCAGTTGGCCTGGACCGGTACATTCCAAAATGTATTATTAGTATTGAGTATGTCTTCATTCTCTGTGGTATGAATAAGGTTTGAGATGAAGTCTCCCATCAATATTATGTCCCATGTAGGTTGATCTTGCTTGTAACTGTATATACTGGATGTTTTTTTTTTCTATTAAGGTTTTTTTGTGGATAAGTTGCGATGAATGTAGACTTTGAATAATAGTACAGGCGGTCTGTCATCTTGCGTCGAGTTACTGAGTTTAATAATTTGAAGGCCAGGACATAATTGGGGTAGCTCCTCTGTTATGATATTTAGACTGGCGATACGTAGACAGTGATTCACCCTCTGGGTCTTCTTTAGTGTTTGAATTTTGTTGCACAAGTTTGGTATTGGTATACTGCTCTGGTGGAAGGCCTGTCAGCCCCAGAGTGAACTGAGCCCCAGGAACTTGGGCCTTATACGGCAGAGCTCTTAGTCTTAGGCCCAGGAGGATACTCTAGGTAAGAGCTGTGCCAGGGATAGAAAATGTGTCCCACTCTAGAGAGCTTGAGCAGCAAGCTACTGCACAGTAAAAGGGACATGTCAGTGGCTCCCATAGGATCTATTGGGAGGAGAGGCTTCTGTATGCTAAGGTCACAGATTCCAAACCTGGTACCACTAAGAGATTGGTAGTGCCTCAGCAATACAGAGAGTTCTTACACTCACTTGCCCATGGCATCCTTCCTGCTGGACATCTTGGCCAGGTGGAAGACCTGGAGTAGGCTGGTCGCACACTTCTATGGTCAAAACATGTCCCAGAAGGTGAAGGAGCTTTGCAACTCCTGTGTTACCTGTCAAGCCAGTGACAAGACAGTTGGCAACCAAGGGCCTCCTTAATTCCACTCCTAATGGTTCGGGGTCCCTTTAAAAGGGTAGGGATTGACATACTTGATCACCTTGAACCTCCACTAGCATCATGGAACAGATTTATACTGGTTGTAGTGAATCATGCCACCATATATCCTGAATCAATTCCACTTAGGACTGTCAATGCTCCTGCAGTTGCCAGATCCCTTAGTTAGTAGCTTCATGTCTGGCTACCGAAAAGCCATGTGGTCTGAGTATGGGGTAAAATACAACTTTACCACCCTATGTTACTCAAAAACAAATTGTCTGGGTGAGAGATTCAACAAGACCATGAAAGGTATGATCATGGGATACCCTGAAAAGCTTGGAAGAAGATGGGCTGTCCTTTTGCCATGCCTGCTTTTCACCTGCAAAGAAGTGTCACAGAAAGGAGTGGGCTTTAGTCCCTTTGAACTTCCGGTTACTCATGCTGTGAGGGGACTACTATATTTGCTGAAGCAAGGCTGGGAGAGCCCTCTCAAGGAGCCCGAGCTAGATACTGTAGACTATGTGCTTGGCCTACACTCAAGAATAGCTGAGTACATGGGTAAAGCAACCAAAATCCTTGAGTCAAGCCAAGGGCACCAGAAGCTCTGGTATGACCAAAAGGTTGCACTGGTAGAGTGCTAAACATTTCAGAAGGTATGGGTGTTGGAGCTTTTGGGTCCTAGGTACCCCCAGGACAAATGGAGTGGCCCCTACCCTATCCTTGAGAGGCAAGATGAGGTTGCCTACTTGGTTGACCTAGGCACTTGCAGGAGCCCTCACAGGATCGTCCATGTAAACCGCCTAAAGCCTTTCCATGACTGGGCTGATGAGGCCATCCTGATGGTCACTGATGAGGATCAGGAAGAAGAAAGTGAACCTCTCCCTGACCGCCCCCCCACAGTCCTAAAGATGGCTCAGTTGAAGGAGTTGTCTTCTCAGACATTCTCTGTGCCCAACAGCAAGCTGACTGCAGGCAAGTTCTGAGGCAGTATGCTGGGCTCAATTCCCTAACCCGGGCCAGACGATCTGGTGTACCCATGATGTGGACACTGGAGACAGTACACCTGATAAAAACAAAATATGCAGACAGTCTGACCACGCTAAGGAAAGCATCATAGTGGAAGTCAGAAAGGTGCTGGAGTTAGGGGTGATTAAACCCTCTGACAGTGTAGTGAGGATACGGTTCTGCTTGCACACATTGCTATGTTAGCATAAGTGAGTTAGTTGCTCAAACGCCATTTGGTTGCTTTTGCACACAACACTACATGCCTCTGTTCTTATGAAGGCAAACTGCTAGCTTTTCTTCACATGAGAACGGTTTGTTTTTCACATCTCTAGACTTACACTGTGACCTCAAGTCTGTACATAGTGTTCAAGGTTAAATAATAATGTATGGTGTTGATTCAGGTTGATCGGCCAATGCTCTAGACATAACACGCTCACAGCTGCACATTACTGAAACTCGGGTGCTTTTAATATTGCATTGCATGAATGGGATAGGCACCTTTGGAGAAAACCTTTACTTCGACAAAGAGCTGTGCTAATCTGGGATGTGATTCACTTCACCTGATTTTGGAGGTATGGGGTTCCCCGTTTTAACCTAGAGATCTTCGATAATTATACTACCTAGCTCCTAGCAAGGGGAGGGTTGTACACAATGCGCTATAGACCTGGTTCCACTATCATTATACTATGATTTCTCCCTTTGTATTTTATGGAATTGTAACAATGCTGATTGTATTGATTCTATGCATCTTTTTACTTATGTTAGCAAAGATACTGCATCTTAGAGCACGTAGTTAAAATAAACATTTTAAACTATACCGTGTCTCTGATTACTCATTTTGTGGACATTTATGAGAATAAAAATGAAATAGTGTTCTTGATTCCCACTATTCCTTAGAGTTCACTAAGTCACTTGTTCTGGGTTGTCTAATCATTGGTAGCTTCGCTGTATCACGGAGAACGAATGAGACACTGATGTTAGTCTGATGGGGATTCTAGGCACTGTGGTGGGTTTTTGATCTACCACAATACACTGAGGTCCAGGTTTCCTGCGCATAGTTCTGTGCATGAGCAGAATCCCCGCAATAACATTCCCTGGGCTAGCCAAGTGGGCTTAGTCCCCAAGCCTCTTTCTAAGGGTGGTAAACAAGAGCTGAGGTTTTTGTGTGGACTATAGAGGTCTCAATGCTGTCACCAAGGAAGATGCACACCCTATCCCAAAAGCTGATGAATTAATTTACAGGTTGGGAGTAGCCAAATTTCTCAGTACTTTTGATTCGTCATCAGGGTACTGGCAGATTGGTTTGATCCCAGGAGCAAAAGAGAAATTAGTATTCTTTCTTTTTTTAAATTTTATTTTTTATTGTGGTGATTTGTCAAGAAAACAAATGTTGCAATCAGGTCTGTGTACACGCAGGCATAAGACGAGGAACAATATACAGGTTAGATTGTAGGACACAGCCATTCAGTCCACAACCCTGAGGTCGGACGGCATACCAATAGAGCAAAAAATAGTAAAAGCAAAGCATAACCTGCATTGGACACAGAGAGGATAGTTACACCACTTTTTAAACCCAGCAGAGAGAGTCAAAGTAGCAGATATTCCGTCTTAAGGGTCCAGTTCGGACACTTGGTGTTGCATCAACCCAGGCACTCACTGGTATAAAACAAAATCAGGGGGCTATCACGAGTTTCATAAAAAACAAAAAGAGGTCGCAGTGGAATCAGGCGCGTTACCCCTTAGCGTATCAACCCACCTCTGGATCCTCCACGGGGCATGGCCAGTTCTGTCATAGGAGAATTGCACAGTTCGCCTCGATATGCGTTCCAATGTCCCCATTTCTTGTCCCACACTTCCGGGCAACCTCGTATTTTATACACAGTCTTCTCCGCTATCATGCAATGATCCATTGCAGCCATCCAGCCCACCACCAGTGGTCTGTCCGGGGAGCCCCACTTCATTGCTATGGAGCGTTTGGCTAGCAGATAGCCCAATGCCGTCCATTGCAACTCCGGAACATTTAGGTAATTTGGCCCCCAAGTGTTGAGGACACATTCCCTAGGTGACGTGGAGAGTGGTTTACCCAAGGATCTGCTCATTTTACTCAGCGTAGCCGTCCAGAACTGCTGTATTACTGGGCAGTCCCATAAGATATGGTAAAAGGTACCAAGGAGTCCGCAACCCCGCAGGCACAGTGTGTCTGGGCGCCTCTCAATTCTAGCCAGGGTGAGGGCAGACATGTACACCCTGTGTAACACTTTTAGTTGGATCAATCTATACCTGTGACAGATAGCTGATTCCCTCGGGGACATTAGTGCCGACCGCCAGTCCTCCTCATCTAAGGGACCCAGGTCCACCTCCCATTTGGCCCGTAGTGACAGGAAGGAGTCGGGGAGATTATTGCAGAGCTTACGATAGGTAAGAGAGATGGCTTTTTCAGGAAGCTGTTCTGACAGCAACCTGTCCTCCAGGGGGGAGGTATCAGGTATGGAGGTGAGGTCTGGAAAAGCGGCCTGGATAGCGTGTGTGATATGCAGGTATCTGAAGAGCTCAGTGGATGCGAGGGCATGTTTAGCCTGGAGGTCACTAAAGGTCAGCAATTTACCCTTGTGGACAAGGTCTCCAACCTCAGAAATCCCAATCATGTCCCACCTGTCGAAGCCCTGGGAGAAGCAGAGGGAACCCAAGCGTTGTGTAAACCATAGATGCGAGGCTTTGGTAAGTCTGTCAGCCCATCCCAATCTTCTATTGGCTCTGTGCCAAATTTCCACCGTATGTACCATAGGTCCCACATATCTAGTTTTAGTTGGCTTACTATAGAGGGCCCCCAGGTATCCCTCTCACCCGGTTTGATTTCTATCCAATAGAAAGGCCGGATTCAGAGGTGAGCCGTGTATCCAGTGATTGATGACCATAAGTTGGGAGGCCCAGTAATAAAGACGGAGGTTAGGGAGGACAATACCCCCATCATACCAGCCCTGGAACAACTTACAGAGGGCAATCCGGGCGGCCCCGCCGTCCCAGAGTAGCAGTCGGAGCTTGCTTTCCACTGTTTTGAAATATGAGTCTGGGATGGGGATGGGGCAGTTCTGTAGGACATACAGGAAACGTGGAAGGGCCAACATTTTAAATAGTGCTGCCCGGCCCGGAAGAGAGAGCGGGAGTGATCGCCAATGAGCAACATCGCCACGAAGCCTACGCAGTGGGCCCAGCAGATTACGTTCATGGAACTGTTTGGAGTCGGGTGTAATAAAAATACCAAGATATGTAAAACCTTCAGTGGCTATTGTGATAGAAAACCCTCTAGGCAGGCGAGGCGGCGGGCCATGCAACATATACAGCACCGATTTCGTCCAGTTTATAGCGTATCCTGAATATTTCCCAAAATTGGTAAGGACGTGAAACAGGCTGTTAATGGAGGACTGTGGGCACGACACGTATATCAGTATGTCGTCAGCATAGAGAGAGATCTTGTCCACAGTCTCGCCGCTCCAGCGTAGGCCTCTAATAGAGACATCCGTGCGGACCCAGTGGGCCAGAGGCTCCAGGGTGAGGGTGAATAACAGGGGAGAGAGGGGGCAACCCTGCCTGGTACCTCGATGAAGAGGAAATCTCCGGGACGTGTAATTATTAACCCGGACCTGGCCCAGGAGGCCCGTGTATAGAAGGTGCACCCATCCAATGAAGTGGGGTCCAAAGCCAAAGCGGTGGAGGACCTCGAACAGGTATGGCCATTCGATCGAGTCGAACGCCATCGCTGCGTCAAGGCATAGGATGGCAGCGTCTTGCATCATAAGACGCCGGCGGCTCAACACATTCTGCACTCTGCGGAGATTCAGCGCTGTGTTACGGCCCGGGAGATAACCGGATTGATCGTCGTGTATTAGGGAAGGGAGTACTAGGAGAAAGCGAGTCGCTAGTAGTTTAGCCAGGAACTTGGCCCCAGCGCTGATTAGGGATATCGGCCGATAGGAGCTACAATCAGTGGGAGGCTTGGCAGGTTTTAGAATGACCGCGATCGAGGCCAGTCATTGGTCGAGGAGGAGAACCCCGAGCTCCAGGCTCTCTGTAAACATATTTAAGAGATGGGGAATTATGTCAGGAACCATTCCTTTCAGGAATTCAACAAGGAGTCCGTCAGGGCCCATGGCCTTGCCGGAGTTCACAGCGAAAAGCGCCGTAGTGAGCTCATCTGCGGAGATATCAGCGTCTAAGGCAAGCCTGTCCGAATCCGAAATGGTCGGGAGGCGCATCTCCTCCAATAGTTGTCTAGATTCAGCGGACGAATAGCCATTGCCAGCTGTATAAACCTTTTCCAGATGTTTGGCGAATGCCTCCGCAATATCCTGCGGATCCACTACCACAGATCCATCTGGTCTAGTTATGGACGACACCCATCTAGATCCCTGGTCCCGACGCTCCAACCATGCTGGCATCTTGCCTGCACAGTCTCCAAACTCATAGACCCGATGACGTGTGTGGAGCAGCCGTGCCTGTGCCTTTTCCTGGGCCAGCGCCTTATAGATCAATTGTTGGGCACGGAGACGAGCAGCAGTGGAATCGGAGGGTGCCGCATTATGGGATGCCTCAAGCCTGATGAGATCAGTTTCGGCTTGCGTAATTTGTTCGGCATGTTTGCGCAGATAGCTCGTCTTAAGGGCCAGTGCTTCACCCTTCACAACTGCCACGTAGGCCTCCCAAAGCGTAACAGCCGAGTTCACTGAGCCAACATTTTCCTGAAAATAAAGTTCAGTACGTTCTTGTAACGCCTCTCTAATGTCTGGGATCTGCAATGGCCAGGGATTAATAGCAATAGGTCCCCGCACCACCTGGCGAATATAAGTGAGGTCCACCATAAGTGGCGAGTGGTCGGAGATACCACGAGGGAGACCTCTCGGGCGGACAAAGCAACCGATGTCCGCGCTGGGGCAGAATAAATAATCAATTCTGGACATACTATCATGTGCATTAGAATAGTGCATGAAATATGGTGTGTCCGGAAAGTGAAGGCGCCAGATGTCTGTTAGTCCTAAAGCATGGGTGAAGTCAGCCAAGTCTGAGCTCTGACGGTGTGATTCTCTCTTGGGCCTACGGTCCAGGTCATCACACATTGTAATGTTGAAGTCCCCCCCAATTATGAGTGTACCCGGGGAGAGGCTCAACAATTGAGTGCCCAGTTCCTTAAGGGAGTCTCGTACTAAGGTTGGCGGGAGGTACGCAGAAATGTTCAAGGGACGCCCCTCCCAAGTGGCCTCCACCAATGCAAAGTGACCCAGAGGGTCAGCCCAGCACCGTGAGTGAGTGAGTGCAAGAGTTTTTCTAACCAAAATCCCGGTACCTCGGGACCCTGAGGTAAACCCCGCGTGAATCAAAAGCTTATATCCCCCTCTCTGGAGCGCCTGACAAGTGTTGCCGACCAAGTGTGTTTCCTGCAACAGAACAATGTCAGGGTAGTGGCGCCTGAGGAATTGAAGAACCACACTTCTTTTTATTTTGTGACCTAAACCATTGACGTTCCATGAGAGGATAGTAAGAGATCTAGAAAGTAGCTGTGTCATGATTATGAGAGTGGAGGGTCAAGTAGACGGATCGTCCGGGAAGGAACCACCTATGGTGGCCAAGCCCCGGGATCCCTCGGAGCATGGGACTGAATTGAACCTGTGTTCCCCAGGAACTTGGTAGCAACTAAGGTATCAAGCTACGCAATCTGGGACCCTGGATAGACAAAAAAGCGAGACTTAAGACGACTCTGCTGAAGACAATAGAACAAGTAAGTGAGACTATATGACCATAGGAATCTCTGCCGAGGACAAAATTGAACAATACAATAGCAACAAAACAACGCCAACTCCCCCCAGCCCCCACCCCTACCCCCCACCCTGCTTCCCTGCCCGCGGATTCAGTACTATCCACACCCCCAACTAGGCAGAGTGCCTGTCGCCCTCCCACTCATAATTGGGGTACTAGGTGAGCAGCCAGCGTCACTTACCCGACTCAAGAACAACGTAGATGTAATACACTTGTAAAATCATATCATAAGACTCATGCAACATTCACATAACAGAAAAGTTACTTGTCAGTCAGCTGGTGCGGCCCGATCTCGGCCGAAGGAAACAGGACCCAGGAACATATGTCATTACAAAAGGTGGAAGCCAGTTACCCCGGGCATCGGCAGCAACCGCCCGGGAGCCATGTATCCGAGATCACAGCTTTTTCGGGTATGTTTCGCCCTGGCAGGGGGGATGTCACTCCACTCCATCAAGAGGTCCGGTGAACAGTTCTTGACTTTCTGGCATATGCTCTTCTCGTGGGAGTTCGTCCGGCGTTGAGCGGTTCCGCGGAGATCCTCCGACCCTACGCCAGCCCGCTATCCAGTTCCACACCTCCTCCGGCGAGAGAAAGAACCATGTTTTCCCGTCCATCTCCACGCGTAGTTTCGCAGGGAAGAGCATGGAGTATTTGATGCCCTTATCGCGCAGTGCCTTTTTGACCTCCAGAAAGCTGCGACGCCTCGCCTGCACCTTTACCGTAAAATCCTGGAACATGGAGATGCAAGTGTTTTCTAGAAGCAGAGGGGGGCCGGACCTTGCAGCCTGAAGTATAGCATCTCGGTCTCTAAAGTTGAAGACCCTCGCGATGATGGGGCGGTGGCCCTGGCTTAGGTCTACCGCCCGGGACCCTGTGTGCTCTTTCAATGGAAAAGTAACTCGAGAGCTGCTTCGGCCTGAGGTGTGCCGTAACCAGGGACTCCACAAATAAGTCAGCTGAGGGCTCCTCCATTCTCTCCGGAACCCCTAGGATGCGGATGTTATTCCGTCTTGCCCTCCCTTCATAGTCGTCCAGCTGTTCACTCATCTGCTTCTGCTGTTTCTGAAGCTGGGCGACTTGCTGCTGGAGCGTAGAAGTATCATCAATCAAGGCTGCCGCCTTGACCTCCACGTCCTTGACTTTAGTGTCCATTTTACGCAAGTCGGCACGCAAGAGAGTCACCTCGATGTTCACGGAGTCAATCCGGGTTTCAAAAGAGGAGCGGACTCCAGCGATAGCTTCCATTACGTCCTTTAGGGTGAGTGTCTTTGCCCCTTGTGAGGGGGACGCGAGCTTCGGATCTCCTGGGGGGGCGGCATCCCTGTTGTCCCCTATATTGCCCCATGAGTTCTTGGTAATCTGTCTCTGAGTTGGGGGCCTTGACCCCTTGCCGGACGCCATCTTGCCTGCCTGGTGGAATCCCGGAGCGATCGGGATGAGGTGGAGCCAAGACAGAGGACGGAGACCAGCACTTTCCCACGGCGTTGGATCTTTCCAGGAACGCACACCACAGCACCTCCGGCACCACTCGCCGTGGTATCAGCAGGGCCCACCTCGCAGACGTCCACAGACACAAGCCGCCTCGGTGCCCGAGATCTGGACGGAGATTGCAAGAAAGTTCAGGAGGCACGCAGGGCGGCCCTAAGAGGGGTCAAGCCTACCAG
Source organism: Lissotriton helveticus (assembly GCF_964261635.1). Lineage (NCBI taxonomy): Eukaryota > Metazoa > Chordata > Amphibia > Caudata > Salamandridae > Lissotriton > Lissotriton helveticus. Next base: position 2,002,429,681 of record NC_136057.1, on the reverse strand, counting down.
CGTTGACGAGCATCTGTGCGTAGCATGTCGCCGCGGGGCCCCAAGGTGACGGCAGGTGCAAGAGGGGGAGGGTCGCCACCTAGGCGCAGAGAGGAGGCGCCAATCACCAGGGCACTGAAGGGCGCAGCGCCCGGAGCGGAACCACAGCGGCGGCATAGGGTCAAGTGTCGGGGCAAGTGCAGTAGGTAAATGTCCAGCTTGGTCCAAGTAGATCCCTACAAAGTCCCGGCCCTCGATGGACTTTCCGACGTCAAAGACAGAACTTCAAACCAGGCGAGGTCAGTGAGATCAAATATGCTCCAGGGCCCACAGGGCAACCTCTTTCGATGCCAAGTCAAGTCCAAACTGCGGGCATCAGGCGGGGGGGCCGCAAGGCCTCGCGGGGCGAGAGGAAAGCGCACCAGTGCCCCAAGGATAGTAGGCCCCAAAGCCGGGGCGTTCCGGCGCCCCCTGCAGCCCCTCTCCACTCAGGCCCAAGACCTCTATAGAATCACTCACGGGGGGTTGGCCTCTTCCCAGCAGGAGGAAAAGAGGTCCGACGGGTGGCAGCGAGGCAAGATAGGGTCCAACCCAGATCCGGGTCCAGCCGGCAAGATGAAAGCGGATCAGAGCTTCGAAGACGGCAGGCCTCAAAGCCAGGGCGTCGCGTGAATGGCGCCCCGGTACGCAAGTGACCCCAGCAGTCCTTCACAACTCAGGCCAGGGGTAGCCTCCCAAAAGCGTCCAGGGGGTCCGCCCCACCCCGACAGGGTGGGAAGCAGGTCCGGCGGATTGCGGCGAGGCTAGACGGATTCCGACCCCGGTCCGGGTCTAGTCACGGCCAGCCGAGGCCGATCAGGATGCCGGTCGGAGCTACGAGGTAGCCGCCATCTTGCGGGCCCCGGGGGACCACCTCGTTATATTACGGGTTCTACCTTCCTTCAGTTAGCATCGACGGGGCCTGCACCGCTACCGAGTAGGCACAGTTGGTTCCTGACGGGGTTCTCCCTAGTGGCAGAGGAGACCCCGTTCCGTAGACGGATCAGTGAGGCGGATCGCTGGGCAAGGGTCGGGAGTCGCGCTTGCAAGCGACCATTCCCGCCGGCTGTCGGCCACGCCCCCAGAAATTAGCATTCTTGACCCCAGATGGACATTACCAGTATTATGTAATGCAATTTGGATTAAAGAATACCCCTGCCACCTTCCTACAGCTGGTGAACAAAATCCTTGCTGGGTTGGAGCCTTTTACTACAGCATTTTCTGATGATATTGTTGTCTATATCTCCGCTTGGTAGGATCACCAGAACCACCGTGGCAAGGTTATAGAGGCTCTGCAGAGTGCAGGCCTCACTATCAAGGTAAGCAAGTGCCGTATAGGGCAGGGATCTGTTGTATACTTGGGCTACCTTGTAGGTAAAGGCCAAGTTCAACCCTTCCAGCCCAAGATCCAAAAAATTGTGGAATGGGTAGCTCAAACAACCTAGTCCCAAGTCAGGGCATTCCTTGGCTTAACTGGGTACTGCAGGAGGTTTGTGAAGGGATATGGTACGATTGTGGCAATCCTCACAGAGCTGACCTCCAAGAAGCAACCAAAGAGGGTAAACTGGAAAGTGAGCTGTCGGAAGGCTTTTGATACTCTGAAGGAAGCAATGTACTCAGCACACAATGTAAAAGCTCCAGATTATTCTAAGCAGTTCATAGTGCCGACTGATGCCTCTGAACATAGTATGGGAGCAGTCCTGTCCCAGACCAATGATGATGGCCATGACCAGCCTGTTGCTTTCATTAGTAGTTCGCATCCAGAGAACTGTGTTAGAGTGCCATTGAGAGGGAAGCCTTTGGTGTGCTTTGGTCACTGAAGAAGCTGAAACCATACCTGTTTGGTACTCACTTCCTTGTACAAACTGACCACAGGCCTCTCAGATGGCTGATACAAATGAAAGGTGAAAACCCCAAACTGTTGAGGTGATCCATCTCCCTACAGGGAATGGAATTTACAATTGAGCACAGACCTGAGACTGACCATGCCAAAGCAGACGGCCTTTCCAGGACTCTCTTGGGAAACGTTAGTCTCATTCTCTTTTCTTTGGCGTGGGGTTGTGTCACTCCCACTTTTTGCGTAGTATTTAATGCAATTCTGTCTGAAATACATTGGGTTCCTGCTATTCAGCTCCCCAGTGCCAGTGTTCTTTCCCTAAAAACAAGGTAACTGTTCAATTGTTCCCCAATTGGCAAGACCCTTATTACCTATGCAAGTCCCTAGTAAATGGTACCCCTGGTACCTACATCATGGGTGCTTGAGAGGATCCCTAAGGGCTGCAGCATGTATTGTGCCACCTTAAGGAACCCACCACCAAACTCATGCAGGATGCTATTGCAGGCTGCACGAAATGGTGGAAACAAGTGTGAAAACACAACATGGCATACACCCTGTGTGCCATGTCCACAGACAGTAAGTGACCCTTACAGTAGGTTTTATAGCCCTAAGACAGGGTGCATTATATTACATGTGGGGTCATGTATGCATGAGTAGATATGCCCCTATGCTGTCTAGTTAAATTACTAGATAATACCAGTGAACAGTGAGGTCATCTTAAGTATATTTAGGGCAATGATCACTATAAGTTCCCCAGCTACACAATGACTTTACTGAAACCTAGGGGCAGCTCCTCCATTAAGATGGAGGAGCATTGCCACACTAACCAAATTACCCCCAGCTATGGAAAAATAAAATGGTAATAAAGTTAATACATTACATTTTATTTTTCAAAACCTTGTCCGCGCCATGCTTCAGGACGCGCGGCGGAGCTTTCTGATTTATGCTGCTGCCAATCAGGCAGAAGCAGAAAGCAGTGATGGGCAGGGCACTTTAAGTTTAATGTGTGCATGTCCCTTTGCCCTGGTCTTGTGACGGCCAGCCAGACATGTGCAGATTAAACCTCTCTAACCCAGTTGTCTTAGACAACTGGGTTAGATACAGCATAGTGCTCCAGTGTCCTCGGGAGTGCCAAACGAGGCAGCTCCCTGCAATCCTAGAGCTCCTCTCAGAATTAATGAATAAATGCACAGATCTTATAAAGTGCAAACAGCTGCTCCGAAGAGTATCCTGGCTAAAGGTCACTGAATTCAGGTACAGTGCTCTTCTGTTCTTCCACAGGTCCAGAAGTGTTCAGAAGTGGGTGCCTGGAAGTGCCACATTTATGCCTGGCATTAGCCGGTGGGTGGGAGTTATTCCTGTACTGTGCATGTCCTAACCAATGTGGTAAATGTTCCAGAGGCCAACACTGCACAGTTGGGCATTTTCAATATGGCAAAAGTTTTTAGCCACACTAAACTTCTGGCTTTGAGGGCTGGGAGTGTGTGTGGGGAGTGTACCATTGTAATACTAGTGTCTTCCCACATCTAACACTAAATTGCAGTTTGAAGCAGCCACTGTACCCACAATAAACTCAGAGACAAAAGTCTGATGGGACAAAAGCAGGATTCTTCAGAAACCAGACAGTGGCTATACATGAATTGTCTTGGTATCCTGTTTTCTTTCCTTTCAAGTGTGCCACAACTATTAAATATGAACCCAGAAGAACTATCAAGCAGGATTTGACACTGTAGTTTCAAGAAGGATGCCCATAGGCCACACTCTGCATATTCGGAGGATTAAAAAAACAAATATGTTATGTTATGTTATGTTATGTTATAATTTTGTTAAGCGCACAGCTGCCCCAGCTAAGGGGCGTCCCGGCGCTGACCGTCTAATTGTACAAGATAGCAGTATAGGCCGAAAGGATGGAAACCCTAGATCTGTGGAAAAAGAAAGGTCTTAATGGCTTTTCGGAATAACAGTAAGTCATCAATACTACGAATGGAGACAGGCAAATAATTCCACAATTTAGCCGCCAGGAGCCGAAAAGAACGGCCTCCGGCACGACAGAGTCTAATCCTGGGTATGGTCACCAGATGTTGACCCAAGGAGCGCAGGCTACGTTGGGGATTATAGGGAGTTAGAAGAGGGCGAAGTAGCTCAGGACTAGTGCCTTTTAGGATTTTAAACGCCAAACAAAGAGTCTTAAACTGGATTCTTGTTTGGATCGGTAGCCAATGTAAAGCTCTGATAGTGGCTCTGGCAGAACATCTACGTGGGAATCCCACAAGAGCACGGGCTGCCGAGTTTTGAACTCGTTGGAGCCGCAAAATCTCTGCTTTGTTTGTGCCTAGAAGTAAAACGCTGGCATAGTCCAAGCGCTATAGGACTAAAGCTTTAGTGAAGTATTAACTATATCTTTTCACCTATCACCTCACCTCCGGAATGTTTTTCAAATATCAACCAATCTATAGTTTTTCATGAGTGATGTAATATGAGACGTAACTAGCAGTGCATGTTAAAGATATAGTTACAGGGGCAGGTAGGCAGGTTATCCCTACTCTGGCCCTTTAAATGTTTTTTGGAAACTTTTTGTCAGGACAGGGGCCTGAGTTCCTAAAGTCCTACAATTGATGCAGCCACATCTTTGTTGATGTGGTAACAACCAATAACATCTTACCTTCTGTTGGCTCTGAAATGTACAATTTTCTTTAAAAATTGCTGAACAGAGGGGCGTGGCCAAGATGGCGACCTAGATAGACGTGAAAGCTTGAGGCTCCTCGCGCCGGACTCCTTCCCCCAGCCAAATTGTGCATAAGAGTCCCCAAAAATTGCACATACTTGGCCGTAGGGCGAGAGGTGGCGAGGAGCTCTTTCTGGGAGCAACTTCTGCAGCACTACATTCCTGGAAGACGCCGATCCAACCCAGAACCACGAAATGGCGCCCCGACCGAGCGGACGCTAGCGCGGCCACGACCAAGCCGCTGTCAGCAGAGACATCAGCGCTTCTACGGTAGCCTGCTGCCCTCTGCCCAGACAACAGAGAAGGGGATGTGAAGGTGTAGGGGGGGTGCAGTGGAGATCCCTCTACAGAGCTCGCATCGTGTACCAGAGGGCCGCCCGCTACTCCCGTGCTGCGGTGAGAAAAACGAGGCTGAGGCTGTCAGGCTTGGTCGCGCACGAGCAGGTGTCGCTCCCCTCAGGGGCGAGGCTGGAAGCCCCCGCACAAGACCTTCGGCGTGGCAGGGCTGATGCTGCACGGAAACCCCAAGATCGGCTGCCCCCGGCAGAGGGGAGACGGGCTGAGCGCCAGAGGAAGGCCTGCACCTACGCCACAGCGGAATCAATGAGGCGCTCAGGGAAGCGGGGTGAGTCCAACCCTCCCCGATGACTCCCCCCTCCTCCCCCCATCCCGAGACAGCGCTGTGTGGGGAAGAAGGGACAACGGAGTCTGCACACAGCGGGGGGCGCCCTGCATAGTGGCGGCAGAGGCATTTTGTTGGAGGACCCAGTGGCGCAGATGACCCAGGGCCATGCAGCAAGATATTGGTGAGGCTACGGGGAGAGCAGTAGGAGGGGCCCCATAGGTGACAGCGGGGGCACAGCAACACTAGTACCGGCGGACAGACAGCTCACCAGGGGCCCACAACAGAGGTGCAATGCGGAGGGCATGCAAACCCCCCCCCCCCCTCCCCACCCCCACGGTCACCAAGATACCAAGATATGGGGGTAGGTGAGGCCTAGAAGACTCGCTCAGGTGTGGATGGAAGGCTAAACCTCTCCCACGACGCGTGTGTCAATGGATCTAGCGACGGGGGTGCATCAGAACTACAGAGCACACTAACAGTGCGGGGACAGAGGACTGGGCTCGCACTCGCAAGGCCTACCAGGGTGTAGTGGGTGCAAGGCCACCATTACTAACGCTGACACTACAGGGGGCACGGGTAGAGAGGAGGAGAGTGTCATTGACGCTGCCAGCGCACGGCCACATAGCGAACACTCAATGGCGCTCATATTAAGTGCATCTACCGGGACTACCGGGCCCCAACCACAAAAGAGGGCCACACACAGGCGACAAGAGCGCACACCTGCAGCGGGACTGCACCTACCCACCATCCCCCCTGACAAAGCGGGGCATGCCCTAGGAACTCTATGATCCCCTCCAAAAGCGGGCACAACCCCGGCACGAGTCACAGCACGGTTACAATGCACGGATCTGCAGGAGGGCGATCATAGCAGTCGCAATTAAACAGGGCCTCTAGTGATAGCTCCCTTGAGGCGCCGGCAAGCTCCGGGAACGGGCACCCCAATTGTGGCAACCTACCATGGCCACAACACGCAAAAAGGGGAGCGCACACTGTTGGACATGCTTCTCAAGGGCCCCAACAGGGGGGACAGAGGTCCCTCCTCCACCTCCACCTCCACCCCAATGCAGCAGTCAGACCACGGGGATGGGGAAGTGCCGATCACCCGAGCGTTCTTGAAGACACTTTAATTCTTTGCGCAAGAACTTTCACACACTCAAACAGTAGGTGGCAGGAGAAGTGAGGGAGATACGTCGCGAGGTGGACGGGCTGGGAGAGAGAGTTGCCACCATTGAGGATAATGACCGCACCAGAAGCGAGGAGATGAAACACCTCCAACAAGAACTCATCTGCCTTAAAGAACAGCAGGTGGGCCTTCAAGCGCACGCTGAGGACCTAGAGAACAGGTTGAGGCGCAACAACATCCGGTTCCGGGGTGTCCCATTGAAAGCAGAGGGAGCGAAGGTAACCCACTATCTGCAAGGTCTTTTTAGGGAGATACTCGGCGAAGGCCCAGACTTCGAGATATGCATCACCGCGCGCACAGAGTAGGCCTGGCGTGACGTGCGCCTGCTCCTCCCCCAACATCTTGGCCTTCCTGCCAGACTTTCCACTAAAGGAGCGGATCCTACAGGAGGCAAGATTGAAACAGCCTCTCCAACATCAAGGACACTCAGTGGCACTATTCCAGGATCTGTCCTCCATCACCCTTCAAAAAAGAAAAGCGTTTAAAGAAGTCACTTCTTTCCTTAGAGACAAAGGGATACCCTACTCCTGGGGATATCCCTTCCACTTAATCTTTAAATGTAACGGGCGTTACATCAACTGAGATCCCTCCAAGAGACTTGCGTTCTTCTGAGCCTTGATCACATTGCACCAGACGCTTCCCCGGACCATTCCCAGAAGTCGTCGAGGGAAGGATGGCAAAGAGTGGGCCGTAGACGCCCACCCACAACAGACCTGAAACCGGACCACACAACTATGTCACAGGAACGCGCATCGGCCCTAGATGCTGTGACCAGAGACACCTCGCCTCTTGAATGAACTGATCTACAAATGAGGACACATACACACTAACTCACAGCTGGCTGGGGGGAGGGGGGCGGGGGGCCGGGGTTGCTGGGGTTGCACGCTCCTACAGGTAAATTTACCACATGTCTGCAGCACAGGATGGCAGGCATTGGACTATGGTAGTTTGTTGGGGATGTCAAGTTGGGGTTAGGGAGGCGGGGAAAGGGGCTTGGGTTAGCAGATTGCTAATGATGTTTTGGTTCTGGGGGGGGTGGTTGGGACTGGGGTGGGTTGGGGGGGGGGCGGGGAACAGTGGGCGGGGGAAAGGGAACCAGTGTGCCATAAGGGGAGAGGGTCATGTGAGATGCCTCGTGGGGGTAGTCCTCCACTGACAATGCTGTCCCTTGGTACGCAGACAATATGACGAGCGCCACTCTGAAAGTTATTACCCTAAATGTAAAAGGGCTCACATCCCCAAAATTCAATAAAACAAAGTTAAACAAAAAAAATTGCTGAACAGATTTACTCCAAGTCACAAAAATCCTGCTTTCTGGACCAAGATCAAGTTTTTTGCTGAATGTAGTGCAATTCCATTCAGCAGTTTGTGTGGTTTCGCTGTTCGATTTCCCTAATGAAAATTGCATGGGGAAAATACATTTGAGAGCCACCTTTTTGTCTTGGCTCCTGCTTGACGGATCATCCTGAAACTCCTCAAGGATGGAGCTGAGGTGGCTGAACTATTTATAGAAAGCTTTGCAAAGGTTATTCATAGGGTGCAAAAGTTATGAACAAAACAACAAATGCCTTACCTATGAAGAGGTGGTCATAGTTAGAACCATGTTTCCATAGAAAATGTGTTTTGACTTGCCTATATCTTTGGCGTCCTTTGACAAATCTTCATTACAGTTTCCTAAAACAGTGTCATAGTGAGTCTTGTTGTGCATGGAAAGTTTCAGGGTGATTCATAAAGTGGGGCTGAGAAAAAGGGGGGTAATAAAATATGATTTCCAATATTAATTCCCTTAGGAGCTTTGAACAGAGACGGAACCGCTGGATGGGATTACACCAAACTGAGCAGGAAGGTAGATTTTGGTTCGCAGATCACACTTTAAGTTCTTCTGTATCAATCCATTCAGTAGTTGTTGAGAAATGTAAGAGAAAGCAAATAAGGATTTCTGGGCCGGGCATAAGCACAGATCTTATAGGTAGATCTGATTGGCTGTCAACACTTCAGCCAGGAAGTGTAGGCAGCCATTTTAGGATTCACCTTCAGCCGTAAGACAAGGGGACAGGGTAAGAATTCCATGACCCCCTAGGTGGGACAGTGCGGTCCCCCTGTGGCCCGAAAGGGCCAGAATCACATTGTAACAAATTTTCTGCAAAAACATGAGCCGCGATTCCAAGGCAAAAATAAGATGTAAGATAAAAACAGGCCTCTGCACTTGTTTTGAATACAGCCCCTGGGTGGGCCAGGTCCTGGGGGCATTTTTAGAAAAAAGAAGGGGGCCCGCAGGGTTCCCCCCGATGAAGGCTCATTGAGCCCCAGGGACCACCACTTCTCCTGGGCTTTATTGATAAAAAGGAGGGGGCGCATGGGGCCCCCTCCATAGGCTTTATAAGATCCGTGGACCACTACCTCCCCAATGCTAAAGAAGGATTGATGGGGGGCGCACAACCCTGATCCCTGGGGATCATCACCTCCCCGTGGCTAAATAACACCAAATGGTGAGCCCTGCAGAGCCCCTTGGGCCCTGAGGACCACTGCATGCCCATGGCCAAATATTTAAATATAAAGGGGAGAAGGGCAGCGTGCCCCCCACCCGGGTCCATATACAGACCCGGGGACCACCACCTCCATGAGGCCTGCCTGTGCAGATCAAAGTTGGGGAGCCTCACGGCCCCCCACCTGGAGCCAGTAATGGCTCTGTGGACCACCATCCCCGAGAGCCGGCTTCTGCTATGGGTGCTGACACCCAGGACATAGCTGTTTGCTCTGACTTGGTGGGAGCTTTGACAGTTCCTGCCATGTCAGAGCAAACATGAACTCCACTCTCAGCAAGCAAGAGCTGCAAACCACTTCTCCTTGCTGAGAGCTGAGTTTGTATCTGTTTCCCCAAGTGGGAATGAAAGCAGATTAAAAGATTGCTCTGACAGACAGGGAGTTGCATGTTTAGCAGCTCCCGGTCTGTGAGAGCAATGCCGGCTCCCACAGGAGGTGGGCAGCTGTCTGTGACAGCCGGGGCCTTGAGGCTCCCCTGCGGTCTGTGGGGGGAAAAAGATGAGAAAGAGGCAAAATAAAGATCGAAAAGGAGAAAGAGACAGAATAATGGTCAGGAACAAGCAGAAAGAGGCAGAAAAAAGGTCAGCAAACAGGAGTAAGAGGCCACATAAAAGTGAGAAATGAGCTGAAACAGGCAGAATAAAGGTTAGAAATTATCAGAATGAGGCAGGATAAAGGTGAACAACAAGCAAAGACAGGCAAAATAAAGGTCAAATGCAGGCCAAATATAGGCCAGAAATTAGCAGAAAGAGGCAGAATAAAGGCCAGCAATGAGCAGACAGAAGCAAAATATTGGTGTGAAACTAGCAGAAAGAGGCATAGTAAAGGTGAAAAATGAGCAGAAACAGGCAGAATAGAGGTGAGAAACGAGCAGAAAGAGACAAAATTAAGGACAGAAGCGAGCAGAAAGAGGCAAAATAAAGGTCAGAAATGAGTTGAAAGAGGCAAGATCTCACTGAGAAAGGAGAAGAAAGAGGCAAAATAAATGTCAGAAACAAGCACAAACAGGCAAAATACAGGTCAGAGTTGAGCAGAAAAAAACTGAAAACTAGGGGTGTGTGCTAAACTCTGCTCTGCGTGTAGAGTTTGCAGGGGTTTGCTGCTCCGTGCTCTGTTTGGGATGCAAAATTTAGCAAAAACTGTTTTTACCGATGCGCTTACCCCTAGACTTCACCCCTAACCAGTAGTGTGCCAGGAAGCCCCTTTGCAGAGTGGTTGAGAAAGGGGGCAACAATAGGGGTTCTTGGGCCCCAACGAACTCGCAGCAGCCAAGGGGAGTTTATTCTCAACCAGTAGTGGGTCATGAGGACCCGTGCAGGGTGGTTGAGAAAGGGGCCGGGGCTTCTGATGAGGTCTCAGCAATCCTGCTGTGTGGGACTAACCGGTGGCACCAATAGGGGTTCTTGGCCCCCAACTACATAAGCAGCCAAGGGGACTTCATTCCCAAGCCTGTAGTGTTCCAGGAGGTATGTTTGCAGAGTGGTTGAGAAAGGGGGAGTGCCGCCGATGAGGTCTCAGCACTCCCACTGTAGAGGACTTACTAGTGGCAACAATGGGAGTTCTTGTCCCCCAACAACCCTCAACAACAGGCGACTTCATTTGGGTGGCTGAGCGATACTACTGCTCACGGAACTTCGTAGAATTTGGTGGCGTTTTTGGGTAACTCTGTGGAATTCTATGGAGTGAAACTTCACAAGCCAGCCCAAGCCTACAGAAAATTAGCAGAACCCACTCAGGTACTCATGCACCTACTCATAGAGCAACTCAGATGCTTCCAAAGCCACTCACAGACCCATTCACTCATGCACCCACTCACAGACAAACTCAGACACATACACCCAAACACAGACACAGTCAGACATTCATGAACTAAGTTATAGAATCACTTGTACTCTGTCTCACCCACTCATAGATCTACTAAGAGACTCACACACTGACACACAGACCCTCTCAGAGACTCACACACTCACTCAGACACTCATATACCCACTTACAGCCTCATTCATGTGCTCTCTCACCCACTTATAAACCTACTTAAACACTTATACACCCACTGGGACACTCATGCACTCACTGTAAAAGTTAAAAAAACCTTACAAATTCACTTTAAAAGGACAAAAGATACAGGGGCATTATAGTTAGGAAATAGAATTTTTATTTAACTGTAGAAATTTACAAAAAGAGGCTACATGGACTTTAGACTTAGGAAATAGAATTATAAAACTTAAAATTTCACTGAAAACAAAAGGTTACAGGGACATTGTAGCTCAGATTTCACTCTTACAAAACTGGTGAAATTCAGTAGTTATAGTTACCTGCGCTAACAATAACATATGCCCCTGCAATGCTCTGCTTATGGCCTCACATATTACATCACTCATGACATGCCCATTGACATCACTGATGAGATCTTAAATGACATAACTGATAACTTCTCTGATATCATCATCCACAGGACCACTCACACACCCACTCACACCCCTATACAACCTCTCATATGGCCATTCACACACCTACACAACCACTCACATACCCATTCACAGACCCATAAGAGTACTCACACACCCACTCACTCAGTCATAGAGCCTGATCATGCAGCCAGCCAGTGGAGAAGTGTGGCTCACTGGTTAGAGGAGGCAGACCTGGAAGCAGAGGGCAGCCCGGGACCAGGGTTCAATTCCCAGCTCGGCGGGGTCTTGAGTCCTAAAATGTCCATGGACTCGACAATTCTCGCTCCGGTGCCTAATCGATTCATGGGTTCACACTCTGCGACTCTGGGCAATAGATTGCTTAATCTCCACAACGGCCCCTCGTGGCGGGATGTCTGGCTTTAACCTTGCAGATACCCTGCCGGGGTATCTCGCAGGGGAATACCAGGACGGGTTCCCTAAGCAAGCGCTTAGAAACCAGTGGTGATTTGCGCTATATAAATCCATGTACATTTACATTTACATTTACTCACCCATACAGCCACTCACAAGGCCACACACTCATCCATACAGTTACTGACACAGCCTATTATTTACCTATACAGCCACTCACACATCCACTCACTCACCCATCGAGCCTCTCAACAGAGCCACTCACTCATCCATAAAACTCCTCACATACTCACTCACGCACCCACACAACCACTTACATACCCATTCACACATCCATACAACTGCTCACACAGCCACTCACTCATGCATACAACCAATCCCACAGACACTCGCTCTTCCACACAGCCACTCACACACCAACTCACTTAACTAAACACTCAATCAAACATCCACTCACCACCAATACAGCCACTTACACACCTAGTCATTCACTCATATGGCCATTCAGACACCCACTCATTCACCCATACAGTCACTGACACATCTACTTACCCACTCATACAGACACTCACACAGCCACTCACTCACCCACTCATACAGCCATGGACACACCCACTCACTCACAAATACAGCCACTCACACAGCCACTAAGTCACCCCCTCAGCTACTCAGACACCCACTTACACACCCATATAGCCACTCACACACCCACTCACTGTTCAGTCACTCAGACTCCCACTCACACAGCGACTCAGGTAAACTATGTTAAAAAATGAATCACTCATTAGTAGTACACAAAGTATACTAATTTAACTTTGGTGGTATCTTAGTAATTATGTTTAACACACACAAACTTTTAGAAAACACTCACAATCACTGGATGATGTCATCAGTGATGTCATTTGAGCTGGCATGAGTGATGTCACTGACCATGTCATGATTGATGTAATATGTGAGGTCATAAGCAATGCATTGGAGGGACCTAAGTTAAAGTTAGCACAGGTAACTATGACTGCTGAATTTCACTGGTTTTGTTTGAGTGAAATCTGAGCCTAACTATAACGGCTCTGTAACCTTTTTTTTAAAATTTATATATTATATATATATACATATATATATATATATATATACACACACACATACATACACACATACATACATACATAGATGTATGTCACTAATAAAAACAAAGGTTAAAGTGACATTATAGTTAGATGAATATGCCAGTTAAAACATAACATTTTAAACTCACTGAAATTCATCAGTTATAGTAATTGAAGAATCTATAACTCGTTCTCTTGTCACACCCTGTGTGGTCTCCAATGATGTAATTTTAGATGACATCAGTGATGTTATAAAAGATGTCATAAAACATTTCATGAGTAATGTAATATGTGAGATCATAAGCAGTGCATGGAGAGGGCACAAGTATTGTTTTAGTTTCTTCAGTTAACTAAATCTCCTGAATTTTTGTGTTTTTTGAGTTTGAACTGTCACTTTTTAACTTACATTTTCACCTAACTATAACATCACTTTAACCTTTGGTTTCTTCACTGAATTTCCACGTTTAAAAAAAAATGTAATGTAAGACATTATTACAATACCTACTTTAATGTCACTTTAATCTTTGTTTTTTATTGAACTTCTATGATTTGGTAATATAAAGTAAGATTTTATTTTCATACGTTACTATGCCAAACCCCTGCTGAGCAAGGTCTTTCGACAAGCATGGCATAGGGTTGGCTAACCCCTGCCTTTGGATACGCCCGAGCCCCCACAGGTGGCCAAAATCTCATTGTGCAAAGTCCTTTATTTTTTATTTTTATTATGTTCTTAATTCCAAGTGACTTTTGTGAGAGGCACTTGGAGACAACTTGTCTGCCCACCCTTCCCAGAGGCTCTCACAGGAGCACAGGGGATCGTGCTGGTTCGAAAGAGACTCCAGCAGGATTGTAGCACCCTAAAAAACCCCACTTTTTTCAAATTAGACCCGGGGATCCCTCTTGGACCTCTCCTGCAAGAGCTGGGGGTCAAGGTATTACTACCTAACTCCATTATATAATGTTTGGGATATTTTCAGTATATAGAGACTGTGACCCTGAGTAATGTATTGATGGATGCAGTTTTTCTGTTTTTGTTGTAGTCAGTCAATCAAAGTAAATGCAATGATTACCACCAGTAATTATGGTGAGAATCTCCTTGAACACTGACACAAACAATACAATAAGGACTGAAAAGATTTGGTAAGAGGAAGTCATTAAAGACAGTCCCAATACCTACTGACTTCTCGATTTTCATTCAGCAGAGGAATAAGATTAGGACAAAGGGGTATCATTGCTCACAAATGGGAAGTGCAAAGCAGAACAGAACAAAAACTATTGGATAATTAACCTTATATTAAAATAGTAAAAGAGGAGAAAAATCATCCTAGACTGTGACTGTTGGAAACAAGGGTAGGTTGTCCAAGTCACCTGCCTTTAAAGAAGTAGGGAGATATAGGCACTCTGTAGTGCATGTACCAAAGACGTAAGATAATCTGCACTCGTGCCATCCTGATGCTCCCACATCAGGCATACTATTACAAATAATCATATAAAATGAATATTAATAACATTTGGAGATTTCCTATAAGGCAGTCCTTCACATTGACTGTGACTCATAAATGGCGGAGTGATAATAAACGAAGAACTTGCCTGAGTTAGTTAACAGATTAAGATCACCCTTGAATAAATTATGCACACTCAAGAAAAAAATACACTGTCTTATTAGCATTGAAAAATAAGTTGAGAATATGTTGTAGGAGGACTTTTTTTTAATGTGACTAAATGAAACAGTGAAAAACAGCATGAACCACTGAAAGTATCATTACAATTCAACCCTGTGACGGAGAAAGGGGCAATATATTTGAAGCCAAGAAAATCCAAATTGGGATGGAAGTCATTGCTTTAAAAAACAACATATTAAGCTTAATTATATAATCTGTAGCAGCCATCTGTTACAGGGCCTCACTAAAGCACTAAATGAAAGCCTTGCAGTGAGATGGGCATCTAAAACATTTTAATAAAATTGTTGTGCTAGGTAGCACATTTCGTAGCCACCGAGTGAACTCTAAGATGCGATGAGAAGCTAATGCTAAAAAGACCCCTTTACCACCTCCTTTTAGGTGGTCAGTACTATCTGACCCTGGGATTAGTGCTCAGAGTGGGAAGTCACTTGACTTAACTTCAACATTACCAGTGACAGTCTCAGACTGACTGCACACAGAAGGATTGAGAGCCAGAGCAGAGACATAGGTATAGATAAAGGGTTCCCTCTATCCATACTAATATTATAAAGAGAGAGCGCAAACCTTTGAGGCGGGTAATCTCAGTAACCACAGCACCAATCACAACACCCAATACAGCGTTGGAAAGGGCAGTTGCAGCAGAAGGACATGGGCTATGCAGACGGCCACCATATACATTTTTTTAAAATAGTTTTTAATAACTTTTCAAGAAACAGTGGTGTTCATCACAATCATACAGTGCAAGACATATAAGTGTACCATAGGACACCATATACATTTAAAAGGTAAAAGAAACATGCCAGCAAAGTAGTCCCTTGTGGGCGTGTCTGCGTTGTGCTGTGGGCGTGGGCTGGGGGCGTGACTAACGCTGGGGGCGTGTGGTACGGCCATCACATCGTGGGCTGTGGGCGTGTGCTGGGGGCGTGACAAGCGCTGGGGGCGTGACAAACGCTGGGGGCGTGTGCCCGCTCTTCATGCCATTTGAGTCGTACATACAAGCGGCAATTACGTTGCTGCGCAGCATCAAGGGGCAAGCTGGGGGCGTGACACGCTGGGGGCGTGACACGCTGGGGGCGGAAACGCTGGGGGC
Source organism: Lissotriton helveticus (assembly GCF_964261635.1). Lineage (NCBI taxonomy): Eukaryota > Metazoa > Chordata > Amphibia > Caudata > Salamandridae > Lissotriton > Lissotriton helveticus. The sequence goes on along the minus strand of NC_136057.1, from coordinate 2,002,414,052 downwards.
GTGTGTCCGGCCTTCATGCCATGTGAACGCAATTGCGCCGCATCAAGGGGCACGCTGGGGGCGTGAGAAACGCTGGGGGCGTGTGCTACGTTCTGCCCTTCATGCCATGTGGTTCGTACATTAATCAGAAGATCGTCTGCTGTGGCCGTGTGCTGGGGGCATGACAAATCCGTTTAGCTGGAGGCCTGGTAAGTAACATTACTGCAGCCTCTCCTGCGCGCTGTTACTGAACTATCTCATTCAACGAAAATAGACACCCTGCTACCATCAACCAGGGCTCTAGCCGGGCTCAGTAGGCGGATCAGTACACAAATTACACGCGTCTGATAACATCAACCAGGGCTGCAGCTGGGCCTCAAGCGGGGGAACACGCGCCTGCTAACATCAAACAGGCCTGCATCTGGGCTTCAAGCGGGGGAACACGCAAATGAGCGTGTCTGTGGGGACAATTACTGCAGCCTCTCCTACTCGCTGTCACTGAACTCTCTCATTAAACGGATTTACCCGCGGCTGATAACTCTCTCATTCAACGACATTACACGCGCCTGCTAACATCAACCAGGGCTGTAGCCGGGCTCAGGCGGCGTATCACTACACCAATTACACGCGCTTGCTAACATCAACCAGGGCTGCAGCTGGCCCTTCTCCGTCCTTATTCTAATTAAACAAAAAATGTTGTCTACCGCGAGACATTACACACATTCTATTTCATACCCGACAACGTCGGGACGGGCTGCTAGTGAGTGATAAAGAGGATCATGAGGACCTCCAAGAAGATGCCCCTGCCTTTTAGCCACTTAATTTCAACGCCCTGTACATGAGGAACAGTAACTGTCCATTTACTATGAACACTGGCCAACGGCCAAATTGTAATTCAATAGCTTCCCGAGTTTAGATAGGATCCCCAAAAATATAAGAACTCCAGACTATCAGTGAATGTTATATTCCGAATAAACGACTAGTCACTGAGGATCATGACACCTGTGGATGTTAGAGATGGCTGATAGTAAAATCTGCATGACCACAATAGACCACTTCTGATGATACCACTTTGAAGACAGTGCATGTTAATGCGCTATTGAAATATGCAGAACCAAAACAGTGGCGTAACAATATTTGAGGGTCCCCCTACAAAAGTACCCAGAAGGAAACCACCCTCCCCTGCCCATCACCTACCACTTTTGCCACTGCACTGCAGGTCAGCAGGAGCTTATGCTATGCCAAGCACTTAATTTGCAAAAAAATAAATAAGTGCCAGGGCCCTCGTCAGGAGGCCACCATAGCTTGCACCACTCATTGCCACTGCCAGCGCTGCCAATAACAGTACCTGCACAACAACTAAATATCACACTGCTACAAGTGTGACATTTCAAACTGTTCTAGTGCCCCAAAGCTATACGAATGGCTTGGGTGGCTGGTATTGATTGTTTTCAATGTATAATGAATGAATGAACTGTTGTTCTACTCATCTTTTATTTGCCCAAACAGCTCCACCATGTGGTAGCTGTCATAGGAGTCCATGTTGACAATTAAGTGCCAGTGCCGAACACCGGAAGCCACTGCCTCAAATTAAGCACTTATTATGCCGTGGAACCAAAACAGACCGGACAAAATCAACAATTCCAAAAGAATAAATAGAGAATACCGTGCTGATCACTTGGACCTATTGAAATGCATATTTGGCCAACATTCAATATGCAAATACTTCAGAAACAATGGCAGAGGCTATCGGGGGAAGCTATAGGCCAGGCAGGAACGCCATAAAATTCAGGACCAATTACCTCTCATTTGTGTAGGAAGGCAAACTAAATCCCTATGAACTATTGTGAGTAGAGAATCTCTCCCTAGCCCCTAAGGCGTAAATGAGAGCCCAGAGGGGGACAAAACCCATATCCCTGCAGATGCAGTCATACTACACAGAAAATGGAGAGGATAGGGTGGAATGGGGCAGGGCAACAGAAGGTTACACCTATGAACAAGTATGTCACTCGAAAAGGGACTTATTGAATTGCCTCAGGTGTCACAGGACAACCCTGAACAATCCAGCTTTCTACCTCCTCTTCCAAGGAAGTTCCCTCCCTCCTCAGATAGACAGTGAGAAGATGACTGCCCCATCTACATCTTAATCAGTAGATCAAAAGGGTCAAATGTTGAGTACCTTACCAACAGTAGGTCCTCTCTATTTCTCATTGATACTGGTACCAGCCGATCTTCTTTAGAGAGTTCTGTTTACCATCCTCTTCCCATTGTGTGTTTCAACAGGGCCCGTGTACAACAGCTTTCATTTTAAAAGTTCACATTTAAACTTAACATCTTTTTAGTCAGTGACTTTTAAAATACTTTGCACGTACATGATAACGTACTCAGACAGTGTTCTGCTTGCAATGCACATTACTTCATAAGCATTTTATCATGACACTGAACATTATGATCGAAGATAAAGTACACTGAGCACACTGCTCTTGTCTGATGTTGCCCGTTTGGAGACAGCTCTGAATCGGAAATACAAACAATGACCGCAGACACAATGCGAACAAACACAGTGTTATTATATAAATTGTTTATGAGCTTTGGATCGTCAAAGGAGCACGTCCATGGATTATCCTGGACGTTCGCCTATGAATGATTGTCAGCCCTGCTGACTTCCATCACTATTCTGAAAGGGATGGTGGCCTGTTCTACACCAAACTGGCTCCTGGATACATCACACATGGAGATAAATGGGGAGTTTAGCTGCTCCCAGAGATCTGGTAGAATGCATTTCGTATTTCACTCTCTAGAGTCAGTGTTAGATTGGGTCATCATTATGATATATATTTATATAATCACTGCAACGTTATAATGGTTGAATTATTCATCTTCTTCACCATTCTTGTAATGCTGCCAACAATGTATTTTACACAAGAATCCAGTTGCATCAATAAATATTTGAAATGCCAATGTGCGTATTTCTTGGGCCTCCCCTTGGACATGCCTAAGGCAACCATGAAAGGGTAGTTCTGTTTCCACGATTTCCATGTGCAGTTAGGGTGGTCATGTTCTTAGGTTGCAGACACCATTCGGCACCCTGTCAGGTTTAGGTGTCCAGATGGTGCCCTCGGAGCTAGCCAGGAATTTCGCTAACATATTTGAATGAAATGCATGGACTAAGTTCCCAGAGTATGACGCAAATGTTCTTCAGACGCACAGTCTTACTTGATTAGCAGAGCCGGACTGGCCGTTGCAGGCACTGGGCAATCTCCTGGTGCGCCGCAAGAGTGGGAGTCGGTTTTGGGCCCCTCGGACAGTTTTTGTTACAGGGATGTTTTTGCAGCATAGCTGCAAAATCTGCAACGACCTCCTGAAAACATTCCAGCACGCCTGCCAGGAACGGGGGATCACTTGAGGCAAGGGGCATCATCGCCATGGCGATACTAACCGGTGCTGAGGGCAGATGCAGCCCCGCACCGCTCTCTCCCCCGCCCACTCACCTCCCGCTGTTACAAGACATGCACCCCTGGATGAAGATAATACCGCATCACCGCTCTACACTGGACACCTTTGGGGCACTGAACGCGCGCAGCTACCCTGGCCCTGACATGCCTACGCCAACTGCAGACACCCCAAAAATGGGGATGCAGCCCCCCTCCCCCCCGCCTCCCCCCCTCCCATTCTCCTACAGGGGAATGACTAGCACATAGATGGCCTGCACCACCACCCCGCGCACTGCAGACATACACCATGACCCTGCACTGCGGAAGACGCCCGTCGGTCCTTGACTAGGACGGGGGACTCGTGCCCCCCCCCCCGGCTGTTCCTATACACTACATGAAGTCTTGCTGGACCCCACTTTACAATAGATGCTCCACATCGGAACCCACACTGATCTCCCCCCTTCCCCTTCCCTTCCCCTGTCTTTCACACTTGCCCTACCCCCCAGTTTTCCCAGCCACTGTATGAGCGTAGGGAACAGTTTGTTTGCTGGTCAAGTTCCCGGACCAGACCCCTTTCCTTGCTTTACATGAAGACACTAGAGGTACCACGTCACTAACAGGAGGCAATCCCTCGAGGGCCTCATGCTACCTGCGGATTGCGAAAACGCGATGTCACTCACACACTGCACGAGGTACACACTGACACTTGGACACATAAGTGTTAGACACGGGTTTGATGCTCTGTTCATTAGATGCTGTCATGTCCCTAGCGCCCTCCCAGCGATGTAACTGGGCTGCCACACAGGCACCCTACTGCTGGATATTTGAGCCTTGCCCAACATGGCTGCAGACTAACCCTGCTGAACACACCTGCTTGCTCCTGTGCCTCAGTGAGCTATACTAATACCCATATTGCCAATTCACGGACAGCAACACTGACTCGGCATTGGCGACACATCTATAGCCGACTCCCCTACCCATTTTTGACTAACCACGGCTGACTCCCACACGACCCACGGGAACTTGGGAGGTCACATTCATGGCGCCACTGCTGGGTGAACATTGCGAACTGAACTTTGATGATAAAATGCAAAACCATGAGATCTAATACTTATAACATGAGTCAACAGATGGTTACCCATGTTACCACATGGAATTCGCCGCCGGACCTCCGGGTTGTCGGCTGAACGGCTGTGTCATCCTGTACAGAACCTGACAGACTGCTATACGTTCACGCAACAATTGTGAGACGTAGATTGTGAAATGTATGATAACCATTTACTGTGCAATAAAGGTCTTTTAAAAACCAAAAAAATAAATAAAAAATAGCTGCAAAATCTGCCCTGTAACAAAATTGGCCGAAAACCGGTCCGGCAAAGAGCTCGGTCGCACCGCCAAACTCCCCCCGGGGGGCCGGCCGAGCACTTTGCCAGGGCCGGTTTTGGTTCCCAGTCCGACCCTGTTGATTAGTAGGAACAGTGCGACATTCCCTTTCAGACAAAATTATTATTGTAGTTGGCATTTCCAATTGGAGGGTGCAGCACAGTGTTACTGGTGCTGTCACTAAATCCCTAGGTCCCATATCCAATCATCAGTCATTTCCTGCTATTCTTGTATGATGAGATCGTTTGTGCAAAATTGATTGTACTGCATGTTGTACCACTCATGCTATTATTTAGTTATGGGAGTTCTTATAAATCTTGTTTCAGGACAAATACTCAGGCCCTGTTTTAAGCAAAAATAATGTAAAATCTCTATGTGTATACTCAAAGATTTCCTTTATTAGTGAGTATCCCTAATATTGTTTAAAAACACACAACATTTTTCATCTGGTGAAGTGCAAGAATTCATATGTCAATCTTGTATCCATGAGTTACCGACATGTTTTGACCTATAAAACAGCCTAAAAAGGTGTAAGGTATTCTTTAGGATATAAGGACTGACTAGCTATACTATCCAGTCAAACCAGTTTAATCATTCAAACAAAAGGAATTATTAAAACCCTACCTGTCCCTGCTTTGGATTAGTTAGAACCCGAGTCATATTAAACTACAGGCCTCGTGGGTGAGTGTGAGGATGTCTTCTTCGTAGTCACACATCCATCAGAAGGTAGACCTTATCTCTGCACCCAGCAGGGCCACCCGCCAGTACTATAACGTTCCTTCGTTTGAGTATGCTGGAGTGGCATTGCTCCAATCCCAGTGTGAGAGGTCGCCAATGAGGAAGCATGCCTTGATATGTTAAGGGTGAGATGACCTCTCAAATATCTCTTGATGACCCTATTGTCTCAAGTCTGAGCTGTGAATTAACAGTAGTGACTCTAAAAACATCAACAATTTTTTGTGTGTTGATCTTTTAGCTAGCCGGATATACTTGAGGATTCACCTCATTTACTCATGGGGACTGATTAATTCGTTATTCCTGTTGAAAATTCAGTTTAGGCTTGGCTGAGTGAATCTCCCCTTCAGAGGGATATTTTCCTATTTTAGAAAGGGTTCCCACTTCCCTGTGGTTCCCACATACTAGTGAAGAAGGGCATATCCTCACTGCTCAGCCCACAACGATTTATTTGAACCCGGTGAAAAACCTTCCCCGTCTGCCCAAGAACACCTCTTGATTTGAAGAAGAAAAAAGAAACTGCTGTATTATAGCTATATTATTTCAAGGTATCCTCGCCCCCACCTATGGCATTTACAACACTCCTGTCTTATGTAAAAGTCCAAATAGAATGTGTATCCCTTTGTGCAGGATTTGTGAATCCTAAACCGTTATTGCTGTCCAGTTGTCACTGTTATTCTGAATCTATTGAGCATTCTAACCTGTACACCACGTATTTCTCAGTGGTTGATTTGTGTTCTGCCTTCGGTCCCATCCCCATACATCCAGATAGCCAATTATTTCTGTTTGCCTTCATATTTGAAAAGCAAGAGCTTTCTTTGATGAGAATTCCCGAGCCCTACACAGAATTGCCCTCTGTATTCTCCCAAAGCCTCTAGAAAGACTTTGATTCTCTCTCCTTTCCTGGTGGTTCTGTTCTTAGTCAGTGTGTGGGCAACCTGTTGATTGCCTCCAGTTCTTAGTACCAATGCCAACATTATTCATTGTGTTTACTCAGTGAAAAATACAAGAATGGACACAAAGCATCTAAGAAGAAATTGCAGTTTTGTCTTTCCTTTGTATGTTATTAATTCATAACATTTGGGCAGGAGAAAGGCATTATCCCTGTTTTGCATCTATCCATGTTTTGCATCTAAGCTTGTCTCAAAACGTCCCATTACTTTGTCCTAAATCTATACCCTTTGTGGATGGCTGTTTGTTACCAATGAATTATATTATGCTGGTATTGATAACTTCTTCTGGACCTCACTGGAAAGCCTTTGCCCTGGTTTAAGGAAGTTAGGGACACTTTGGCCTCTCCAAAGACCGCTCCATCCTTAGCACCATGCATTAGATTTGCTTGTCTGTTTAAAGACTTCCACATTGTGCCCTCCTGAAAGAGGGAGTTTGCCCTTGGAATGTTGGTTCCAGAATGTGGTGACAGAAATCTTTGTATTGCTTATTGTTATTCTGCTCAGGCCCTGTTGCTGCTGGATTACCTCCATATTTATGAGAGGCGGCTACTGCTCTCCACTTAATTGATTTAAGTGTCCTAAAATATTGTCTTGGGTTCTCCACTTACAGCCCCTGTTCCTTATTATTTTGTTGCCCTCTTGTTTACTACTAAAATGCAAAAACGGTCAACGTCAAGGTTCTCAAATTCTGAAACTTTACTTTTGTCTGTTTCTCATATTATTCTTGTATGATGCTCCTTGTTTAATCCTTCCTCGTTGTTCCCAAATTATGCCTTTATATTTACCCATGGTTTTGGCCAACTGTGGCTGAAAACATTTCTCCATATCTGCAGACACACCGATCATGAATGGCACATAAGTAAAGAGACTGCCTGATGTTTGCAGCTTCACAAAACAGGTAGCGTTAGCAAAGTGTTCTACATAACAGCAATTGCAAGATGAATTGTATCATGAAAAATATCTTGCTGATTCAGCAACAATGTATCTCTTTTTCAATCCTGATTCCCCTATGCTCACCCTGAATGATCATGCTATCCCGAACAAGTTGGTTTGAAGGAAAAATAGGTGCTTTCTGCAACCAGACAAAATGTGGAGGTCAAAGAACAGTGAAATAGTAGCCACCGGATGCTTTTATAGTAAGAGAGAGTACTCCCAGTTGATTTGAGGTCCAGAGGGGGGAGAAACAAACCAAGCAAAAAATACAAAACCTCAAATATGGACCTATATTCCTTTTAACATTGAATAAATCTTTAAGATGTTTAGAAACGGATGCCAAAGAGAGAAACTTCACAGTGTTATGAAAACATATATATTTATTAATTTTTTTTAGAAAGTTATTTCTTTAAGAAAAACATTTATGCATCTGTACATATCATATCATTTTATCGTCAGTAAGAAATTCATAACTTTTACAAACATAATTTTTTTCCACAAAAAATCTGTGAGATATAATGCTAAAAGTGTGCCCTCTAATAGCAACTATTCTTACCACTCATACATGCATACTTATATGTCAGTCATACCATTCCTATTTGTGAGAAAAGACAACCTATCAACATAAGCACAAGGACTAAATATAACAAAACATGAAACAAACATAAATGGCAGCTCTAAGGTGTACTTAGTGGGAAGCTCAGAGAGCCTGGATGATAAGGTTCTGCTGGTGTAGGTGGAGTTAACCAGTTTGTATCCACAACAGGTAGATGTTAGGCCGACGTACGTTTCAGTGAATGTCACCTTCCTCAGGGCCAAGGACAACATGTGCAAAGATATTACATAAATATTTATAGTATTTAAAAAAAGTTGGAGGGCATAGTACAATTTTCTATGGTGTGGGTGCTACAAGTATGGGTTGAACTGAAGGGCAGATGTTGGTCGTTCCTCTAGGGTATGAACTCAGTTTCAAGGTTAGACAGGCCTTTGAAAATATTAGGTGCAGGTCCTTTCGGGTGTGAGATTCAGGAGACTGCTGCGTATCAGGGGTGTTTTCTGATCGTTAATGTTTTTGAGGCGTTATACACTATGATATTGTTGCTCTGCCAGCTTGCTTATCTGTTTCAAATGTGCTGGTGCCGCGACAAGGGGTTCCGGAAATTCGGCCCAAAACGAAGATTCGTAAGAGCGATGCAGAATGTTTAAAAATTGCCTGATTCTCACTACGCTGTTATCGCGACCGGGGGTTCTAGGGACGTGGCCCAAATGCGTCCCTAGAACATTTGGGCCACGTCCCTAGAACCCCCGGTCGCGATAACAGCGTAGTGAGAATCAGGCAATTTTTAAACATTCTGCATCGCTCTTACGAATCTTCGTTTTGGGCCGAATTTCCGGAACCCCTTGTCGCGGCACCAGCACATTTGAAACAGATAAGCAAGCTGGCAGAGCAACAATATCATAGTGTATAACGCCTCAAAAACATTAACGATCAGAAAACACCCCTGATACGCAGCAGTCTCCTGAATCTCACACCCGATAGGACCTGCACCTAATATTTTCAAAGGCCTGTCTAACCTTGAAACTGAGTTCATACCCTAGAGGAACGACCAACATCTGCCCTTCAGTTCAACCCATACTTGTAGCACCCACACCATAGAAAATTGTACTATGCCCTCCAACTTTTTTTAAATACTATAAATATTTATGTAATATCTTTGCACACGTTGTCCTTGGCCCTGAGGAAGGTGACATTCACCGAAACGTACGTCGGCCTAACATCTACCTGTTGTGGATACAAACTGGTTAACTCCACCTACACCAGCAGAACTTTATCATCCAGGCTCTCTGAGCTTCCCACTAAGTACACCTTAGAGCTGCCATTTATGTTTGTTTCATGTTTTGTTATATTTAGTCCTTGTGCTTATGTTGATAGGTTGTCTTTTCTCACAAATAGGAATGGTATGACTGACATATAAGTATGCATGTATGAGTGGTAAGAATAGTTGCTATTAGAGGGCACACTTTTAGCATTATATCTCACAGATTTTTTGTGGAAAAAAATTATGTTTGTAAAAGTTATGAATTTCTTACTGACGATAAAATGATATGATATGTACAGATGCATAAATGTTTTTCTTAAAGAAATAACTTTCTAAAAAAAATTAATAAATATATATGTTTTCATAACACTGTGAAGTTTCTCTCTTTGGCATCCGTTTCTAAACATCTTAAAGATTTATTCAATGTTAAAAGGAATATAGGTCCATATTTGAGGTTTTGTATTTTTTGCCACCGGATGCTTTTGCCCTAATTTTGCCCTTTTATATAATGGTATTGCGTATGTAAGGAAAGAAAAAACATTTTGCAGCTAATGGGCAGTGGTTGCTCTTCATATTCCTGCTGTGGCCAATGGTAATATCGCTTGTCTGCTCCCTGTCTGTTGTATAATTTTGTTAAAAGTGTCAAGATGCCCAGAGATGCACATTGAGTTACAAGGGGCCCTTACATTTGTGTTCAATTTGACTTAATTCAGATATCCTAGTGCTGTTCTTACCAGTTTGAATGGATCATTGCTTTTATATTTTCAGCATGGGTTGAGGCTTTCCGTGTACAAGGGTAGAAACTCTCAATGTAACTAAGAAAATGAATTGGAACAATATCCTAAGATTCACAATCCCCTTCAAAATCGGAGGTGGCAAGGGCGGACACTTTGGGGTCGATTCCGATCCTGAAAAAAAAACGTCCGTACGATTCGTATCCGGAGCCCTCTCCGTACGAATCGTAAACATGCCGTACGACCCGACGAGTACGATCCGGACCGGGGTATGAGGACACGATTCTTACGGTCCACGTCAGGTAAGGGCGATTCGTACAGAAAAGCACACAATCACATACACACTGTATGGTCCGTACACCACATGATCGCACGGGTACGGTGCGTACCCGTGCGATCATGGGGTGTATGCACCGTACCCCATGATCGCAGGGTGTACGCACCAGACACCCAGCGAACATGGGGTATGGTCCGTACACCCCATGATCACGGGGTATGGTGTGTACACCCCATGATCGCAGGGGTACGCACCGTACCCTGGGGGGGCCGTTCCATACCTGTTTCGAGGCGAACTCTGCTTCTCCAGATGTTTTCGGCTCCCGGAAAAAAAGCTACGTATGGTGCGTACCCGCCACGAATCGTACTTGCTGGGTCGGAAAAACCAGCCGAGAACCATACGGATGTCGCCTACAGCGGGTTTCCGAGGGAGATCAGTACGGGGATTTGATTCGTACGGTCTATGTACGATTCGTACGGAGTCCAGCTCCTGGTACGAATCGTACTTCGTCGTACGTACGGGGGACGTTGCAGGGTACGATTCATACGGGAAAACCGCTCCGTACAGCTATTCGGAGCGGTTTTTCCCGAATCGGAATCGACCCCTATGTGTCGTTGGTAGTTTTAGAAATATCTAAAGCTCTTAGTTTGCAACAACACTTACAACGCGCCTACCATCCTTTTAGTAGGGTTGAATGCTTCAGTGGAACACTAAAAAAACTAAATAAAAAACTGGGTGCTGAGACTGGTTTTGAAATAGGCTGGTTTCTTACTCATATCCTTAATATCAAAGAGAATCACCACCAACCAAATAGCTTGATTGGTCATGAAATGTTGATGGGAAGACCCATGGTTCTCTGCCTTCAATATCTCCAGCATTGCTAATTATACACCCATCCTGATGATGTTGTTGTGAGCTAAGTTAGGCAACAGACTAAATGTCTACGGTTCAAGACGCCTTGTCAACAAGACCACTAAGGCCATCAATGATCTACAGCCTAAAAATGGGGCTAGTTAAAGTTTACCAACTCACGCCATCTCTCCAGCGGAGGTGCAGTGATCCATTTCAGGTGCAGTTCATACCAACATAGCTGTGAAATTCAGATGGAGGAGGAGAAATGGTGGTTCTTGGCACATGAGCAATATCATGAGTGGCTCCGAAAAGATGTTAAATAACAGCATGAACAAGGGAGCAACCTGTGAACACTTCACTCTTGAATGGAATGGGACATGTCAAAATATTAATTAAACAACTCTAGAACTAAGTAAGGAGAGAAAATTATCTGATATGTCCATCTGGGTCAAGAGAAATAAGACACTCTCCCCAGTTACAATCAGATTATTTTACAGCACCATCACAAGCAGAGTTTCAGTCTGGAACATTCTCTTATGTATCTCATGGGAGACATAAGAGAATGATGGAGGTCCAGGTCCAGTAGTTTTTATTACAGGTGAATATGTTCTCCAATTTAATTAGCTACACATGCAAAGAGCTCATTGTATTTTGAACATGTGGGGGCACAATACATCCAACTGTTGAAATATATATGGCTTTCAACATGATGAAAAGAGATTTTTCTAATACAGACTACTGGTTGTACCTTTAGATGTGTTGATGGATTAACCTCTTTCATGCTGAATCCCTTTGTTGGTTTGGCCTGCTAATTTTGCTTCTGGCTTGAGTGTCTAGTTGGTGGTGAGGTACATCCTCACTGCAAAATGGGGACTCATTTCAAGGACTAATTGTACTTAACTTGTTCCCACATGTAATAGCTGCCACGCCAATGATTACTACTCCTGTATGATATTTCTAGAAAAGTGCAGACAAACAATTAATCTTTCTTCTTGCTAGATTTGCACACTCTTGCTGTGGATATAGGGGATAGTATTCCTTTTTAGGTCTTGCCTATGAAGCGCGCATGCGCTGCATAGGAGGACCTTTAGATGTCGCTCTTCACTTTTCAAGCACTGCACTCGTGCTTGTGGCGGCATCCACCTTACGAGAGTGAGCAGGGGCGCGCCACAAGCACGATTGCAGTGCTTGAAAAGTGAAGCCTGTGCACGCGCACCACTCCTGGGCTTGTTTCTTTTTCTTGCAGCACTCCTTTGGAGGGCATGTGTTGTCTCACACTCTGCCTTTTGTGCTGCTGCCCCACTCAAATGCCAACCCTCCTTGCGCTCCCTGCCCCATGTACGTTAGGACCGCAGCAAAGTTTTGGAAATTTCCTGGTGAGAGCCTGCATTCAGACATAAAGGTGCTGTACACGTTGAATTTAAAACTTGATTTTTTTTTGTAGCCCCCGTTGCACGTTAGTACCACAGCAAAGTTTTGGAAGTTTCCGGGAGTGCGCCTGCATTCAGACATAAAGGTGCTGTACACGTTGAAATTAAAACGTGATTATTTTTTTTGTCCAGCATAGGTCATCAGTATAGGCTGGGTTACTTCTCTCAAGCGGTTGGGCTTGTTCCCTTGGTCCAGTGTGCTGCTGTTACACAAGGTCCTTCAATGGCCCATTACATAAGGAGCAGAGGCTGATCGTGTACGCTGCGGAGAGGAGGGTGAGTCTGGCATTAGTAATGCTGAGCAAGAACATCTATGCCCGATGTATGCCAAGTCAAGGTGTGCCCATCTGCTCGGTGCAAAGCTTCCATTGCACCTTACTGTTCGGACACAGCCTCGTGCACAAGCAGCTTTCCTTTCCTCCTGTTCATCAAAGCGGAGGTGTTTTCATCCTGTTGTAGAGTCCTGGTGCATTCCTCGTCCCACCATAAATATAGTCCTGACATGAAGTGAGTGTGTTCGGTGAAAGGAGTGTGACATAAAAGTGTCATTAGAAATCTTACAAGAGACGTGAGTTAAACATGTAAACTAATTTCACATAGTATGCTTACCGACTAGTATCTTAGTGCCTGTGTATGGGCTCTGTTAGCGCCTCCAGGTATATGATGTACAAACTAACACACCCCTACAACAAGCTAGGACTAGTTAGTTTAAAAGTAGTTGGTAGCTGTTTAAGATAAACGCGTTCCAATACTTTTTGTGTAAATAATATTGAACAGTTTCAATACTGAACATATGAGACTATTAAATTTCACTAAGCTCATTGGGAGGAGCAGTGTTATTTAGTGTGTCTCAATCACGTACGTTCTTCTCTTCACACCACTTTCCTTTGTAGACACTTATGTTGCCCTTTTTCTAGGCAATAGCGTAATGCTGTAATCATGCTCTACATAATACGGGCACAGTGATTGCAGACCTGATAGCTTGCCATATGGCTGCCGAAGTATTCATTAAAAAAGCATTGGCATAGCCAAATGTGTTTCGCCTTTGGGACCTTATAAGTGTTTAGCCATGCAACACTTGATGTTGTTGCACCAAGGATATTGTGCTGGATAACTAAACACTTATAAGGTCCCAAAGGCGAGACCTACTGGCTATGCCAATGCTTGTTGATTAATGTGGACATCAGTGACAAAGACACTTGCCATCATTTCTTCTACCATGGGCATCGACTGAAAGTGTTTGCCAGCATATCCCCTACTTCTTCTTAGCAGGACCTTGAAAAGTTTAACAATTCTTTCAACCAAAACATGCCAGATATGTCTCATCTTGCTCTAACTGAGCATGGGCTTATTCGTGAGCCCTGTAAAGCATACATCTCCAGGATTTTTGTTGGAAACTGTAAATGTGACTTTATTTTGTAGAACATTCCTTTCGAATTGCCCCCTTACCAATTCCGTTTTCCTCATCGGCTGCTGTTTCACAAGTGTCATCAGCAGGAAGAATATGCATACTTCATTTTTGGATCCCGAGTCTATCCGTGATTGCCCTTAGATTGGACTGGGGCTTGATATCCAGATTATATTATTCCTGCTAAGAGATACTTTGATGATCACCCTTTGTAACGAAGGAGGGGCAGGTGGACTTCCTCCACACTAGATTGTTTTGTGCCTTAATAGAAATGTATGTGTGACTGGGTGGATCCGTCGGCCCCACAACGTAAATCCAAAATGGACTGGTGGACCGCTATACCTCCATGTCCCCCTCTTTTTCCTTCTCAGCAGGACGTATGGAACTGGGAACCTACACCATTATTTACCTCACAGGAGGTAAATAATGGTGTAGGTTCCCAGTTCTTTTTCCTTCTCAGCAGGACGTATGGAACTGGGAACCTACACCATTATTTACCTCACAGGAGGAAGAAACTGAAGCCGGCGCCTTTAACTGGGCCTTTCAGTACGACGAGGCCCCGCCCCCAGCAGACGCCAGCGCGTATTCAATGGTAAAAGGAGAGGAAACACGGAAGAAGGTGTGCATCGACACCTGACGGAAGACGGAAGACAGAGGAGTTGTAGCGGTTGCAATGAAGGAAAGAACAGGAGAAGACGAGGATCGTGGGAGGGACGGCAGATCGATTCCAGGAGGAGCCCGGGCTGAGCCAGGAGGCCAACATCCACATGCATCGCCGAGCAACGTTCCTGGAGGAGCGTGGCTTCTGCAGGTACGAGAGAGAGTCTCTGTGAAGTGAAGGTAGTCAACAAGATGTAGAAGGTGAATATAGCATTTATTCGAAGTAAAAGTAAATAACAAATGAGAGCCAGGGAAGCGATGTCATTCTCTCAGCAGCTCTGTACAATCTCCGTTCCACATGGAACTATCAAACCATTACACTCTATGTTCTAACCTCGTGGACTTAAAGGAACAACAACATAACACATCCCCCCCCATACAATAAAAGGAAATTGAACATTAGAAAAAAAGAGTAGTAAAGGAAATAAAAAAAACCAAAAAGAGAAATTAGCCATACTACACAGCGTAGTCTTTAAGCCATTTAGGCACAGATCTTGTTCTTTTATCAAGTAACACACTGGTCTTATTCTGGGTAACACTTGTGTCCAAACTTGTAGAAGTAGAGGCATTGATGTTTGCTTGGACCTTATGACTGCAACCTTCGCCCACTCCCCTCTCAATATGCAAAGGAAGGCTGGATTGCTTAGGTTCAAAAGAAACAGACGCAAAATCATTACCAAGTTGAGACTGAACATTACTATTCTCGAAATGATCTTCTACCCAATCAAAATTGTAGACATTGGAGTCAGGAAGCACCTCTACACAATTCTGATCAGGGTTAAAGGCAATATTCTTAAGATTCCATACCCTTCCATCCTCCAATCTCACAGAATTTCTTAAAACTTCAGCTACTTTACATGGTGGTTCAAAACGACTCACATCCTTAGGTACCTTAAAAGGTTTCTTAACCCTTACCCAATCTCCAACTTTGATAGAAACATCTTTGGTGTTGTGATGAGAGTCATAAAACTCTCTGCTCTTCTCGTGATTGGACAGTAACTTATCTTTGACATCTACTGGAGACCAACATGCAATTTTTCCATCAAAAAGCCATCCAGGATTAAATTTACATCTAGCTGTTCTGCCTCTCATCATGGTGAACGGGGACATGCCAGTGCTGTTCTGCACAGTAACCCTATATGACCAAACCGCTTTTTGTACTTGTACTTTCCAATCGAGTCTACTATGCACAGAGGCCTGAATGATACCTTTTATCACTCTGTTGAACCTTTCAACAGTGCCGTTCCCACTAGGGTTATACAATGCAGTAGTCTTATGTTTGATGCCACACCTGTCGAAATACTCCTTAGCCTGCTTGGACGTAAATTGGACACCATTATCAGACAGCACACAAACCGGCAAACCTTCCACCATGAATGTTTTATCCAAAAATCTAAGTACTGTTTGAGTGTCAACCCTTTCTACAATTTTGACAATAGGCCATTTGGAAAAAAGGTCAATTGCCACCAAACCATATTCTTTAGAGTCCCCAACAGGTCCAAAAATATCAATGGCGATGGTGTCCCAAGGAAAGTTAGGAATTAAACCATCACTCATCTTAGGCTTAAATGTCCTAAGAGTCTTGTCAGCGGACATGCAAACCACACACTTCTTGACAAACTACTCGACTTCACCGTCAACTCCTGGCCACCAAAACATCCCTTTGACAATTGATTTGGTTCTCATAATCCCAAAATGCCCCTCATGACAAAGTTGCAGAATTTTCTTTCTTAATGACACAGGTGGAACGATTCTATCACCTCTAAAAAGCATATCATTTTCAGAGGACAACTCCATGCGGATTTGCCAAAAAGCATCCAATCCAGGAACACTCTTCTTCTTGGGCCAGCCCTTGCAAATATATTCTAAAACATTTTTCAAAACAGAGTCTTTCTCCTGTTCAGTCAACCATTCCGTTTTACTTATGGCAGGCTCACCACAATCATGCACTAAAGCCACACAGTATTCGCTCCAGGGATCATCTTCACATTTCTCAAGAGGAGGTGGAAGTCTCGACAAACAATCAGCAATGCGGTTATCCATCCCAGGTAGGTAAACCATTTTATAGATATATTCTTTCATCCGCATAGATAATCTAGCTAATCTCGCGGATGCACCTGAAATGCCTTCACATGATAATATGCGGATCAACGGTTTATGGTCAGTACGAATGGTCACAGGTTTCCCCCAAACAAATGCTCGGAAATGTTCCAACGCCCATGCACACGCATGGGCTTCTCTTTCGATGATAGGGTACCTACTTTCAGCAGGGGAAAGGGCCCTAGAAGCAAACAGAATTACCTTTTCTTTACCTTCCCCATCATGTTGTGACAATACAGCACCCAAACCCTTGTCACTTGCGTCAGTTGTTAACAAACAGTCGATATTGGGGTCAAAACTGGCAAGAGCATTTACATTTTGCAGTTCATTCTTGATTAATTTAAATTCTTCTTCACATAACTCACTCCATATGAACTTAGTGTTCTTCTTCAATAGTGCACGCATATTGTAAACCTTTGCAGCAAAATTTTTTATAAACTTGGCACAATACTCGGCCATGCCAAGGAACGCTCTCACCTCATCTTTTAAAACAGGTGCAGAGAATTTAACTATATTCTCAACTAACATTGGTTTGGGTTCAACACCTTCCTCACTTATGATATGTCCCAAATATGAAACACTTCTTTGACTGAATTTGCATTTGGATAACTCTACAGTCAGACCAGCTGACTGCAAGGTTTCCAAAACTTGCTTTAACTTAGAGTTATGGCTCTCTTTGTCTTTAGCCGCGACAAGGATATCATCTTGAAAAAATGAGATATTCTCCATATCTCCAAAAAGTCTGTGCATCAACCGCTGAAAAACAGCAGCGGCTGAGGCCAACCCAAAAGGCATACGCCTGAACTGGTAACAACCAAACGGTGTTATGAACGCCGTAAGGTTCTTAGAGTCGGGATCTAACATCACCTGGTGGTAAGCGGCAGAGAGATCAACAGTGGAGAACCATGTAGCACCTTTAAGGGAAGATACCATTTCATTGATTCTGGGAAGGGGAAATTTTTCAACCACGATGTTATTGTTCAAGTGGCGCAAATCAATGCATAGACGGATTTTTCCGTTGGGTTTCCGGGCAACCACAATCGGAGAAATCCATTCTGATGTTTCAACTTCCTCTATAATGCCTTTGGCAAGCAGTCCTTGAATTTCCTTTTTAACTTCCTCTCTTATAAGTATAGGTATTGGTCTCACTTTGTGAACTTTGGGTTGTGCGTCAGCTTTTAAAATTATCTTATGTTCAAACCCCTTCAGAACACCTAACTCCTTGCTAAACACTTTGGGAACATTTTCAGACAGTGTTTCTTCCATTCTACTACAGTCATCTAAAATCAATACTTTATCCTTAGAATTAGGATCTAAGATGATGTGTAATTTCTTCTGATCGAACCACCCTAACACAGATGGTCCTACCTTTGCCACATACAACTTCGCTCTCGTGGACCTGCCTTTAAACAAAAAGGTAAGCCATCTAAAACCAATCATTCCAATTCTATTACCTGTAAAACTGATTGGGCAAACATCTGATGGATACAATTGCTCACCAATCTTATTTACAAACTTCTTCCGCCAAACTTCCTCATTTATAATCGTGTATGGGGAACCAGAGTCCGCATACACACTTATGACTACCCCACCAAGGGATATCTCACAAATTGGTTTTCCTTTTAGCGAATCCTCGGAAATGTTGATAACATAGTTTCCACGAACACTTTTTATGCAACATTCATCCTCAGTTTCTATTTCATCCACATTCTCAAACTCATCTTCATACACATACTTCACATTACTGCGTCTGCGACACATCTTGCTAAAGAGACCTAAAAGTCCACAAATACCACACTTTTTCTTTAACGCTGGACACAGTCTACTAAATGCTAGATGTTCTTTACTATCACATCTATAGCATCTCCTATCTTCCATGTTCTTGTTCTGAACCCTTGCAGGCTGACCAGTCCATCTCCCTTGTTGCTGCTGCTGACGAAAATTTCTATTGGAAGCCTGAATCTTACAAACAGTTCCCGAAGCCTTGGACAAATCTTTCTCAGTCTCCTTCACCACTGTGGCACACCTCCCTGACATTTCAGATTTTCTCATGATGGCTACAACATCATCAAGAGGTGCATCACCATTAACCCAAAGACGATCTTGTAGGGCAGAGTTGTTGTTGTGCATTACCAACTGATCACGTATAAGATCATCATGCAAATTGTCAAATTTACAATCAATGGCTAGTTTTTTGAGGTCATCCATCCATTCATCCACAGTTTCCTCTTTAGTTTGTTTTCTTTGGAAGAATTTGTGTCTTATGACCCCAATGCACACCTTGGGTGCAAAATATTTGTCCATATTTTTTATCGCGTTTTCAAACTCATCTAGACTGGAGTCATCAGACTTACTCATTCTTGAAAATGTCATTAATCCTATGGGACCTAAAGAATGTAATAAAAGTCTCTTTCTTTGCTCGGGTTTCATTTTCTTGGTTTCATCAACGGCTTCCAAATAATTAACGAAATATTCTTTCCCTTCTATCCACTTTAAACTCGGTTGGGTACCTTTAACCCAAAATGGTTGAGGAGGACTAATTGAAAAATTTTGTTGTGCCATGTTTCTGTCCTTAACCACAGTACTTACACTGGAATCACCTTCTTCCATGCACAGTGAAGTGCAAGTTAAATTAACAAAAACAACCTTCTCCCGACCTTCTCACCTGTTATAATGTTCCACACACAAAAAAAATTATTAAATAAAATATCTGTTTCACCTTACTGTGCTGTCCGGAATGTATCTTCTGTGAAATGTAAAAATTGTCTCTTTCGCGTTGCACCACACGACCTTAGACGCTTATTTCAGAATGTGCCAGATTTTTTTTTTTTTATTACTTTCTGAGAAGTACTCGATGTAAACAATGGCTGCAAAATGGCCACCACGTTGGGGTCACGCTGTGTGACCTGCGTCCGACGTCAGATCCTGAGGGTATTGATGCAGTCGCGTTATGAGTGACGCGCGCAGTCCCCCTCGCAGTCGGCGCACGCAGTGGAATGGCAGGCACAGTTGAACAATGCAGGTAGACGCTGATAAGTAACGGTTGTTTTTAAGCGGCGCTGTGTCTACAATACACAGTTAGTAATTTATTTAACGCGTAGTCGGCGAGTGGTGGCAACGTCAAGGTAAATGTAAAAAAATTAACTCACAGAAGTTTCTCGTTCCAGTCCGCTTTCTTTTCTTTACTTTTTTTTTTTTTTAATGAAATTTCCTTCGAAATATTTCCAATAAAATAGTCTGTAAAGATGACCAAACGCCAGTTTCCCTCGTCGCCAATTTGAAGTGAAGGTAGTCAACAAGATGTAGAAGGTGAATATAGCATTTATTCGAAGTAAAAGTAAATAACAGATGAGAGCCAGGGAAGCGATGTCCTTCTCTCAGCAGCTCTGTACAATCTCCGTTCCACATGGAACTATCAAACCATTACACTCTATGTTCTAACCTCGTGGACTTAAAGGAACAACAACAGAACACTCTGGCTGGGTTGGGAGGCGGGGTAACCCGTCGGTGTAAAGCACGACAGCCTTTTATCCCCAGTACCGACTCACGACCTGATTTACCTACCCCTGTGCACTAATCACTCACTCTACAGGTCCCCCCCTACGAAACCTCATTTGTTTTTGGTATATACTTTAAATATGTGCAGAAAGTGGGGATCCCTTCTCTCCCCAGTCCCTAGGCTATATATGTCCCATTTGGACGCCGTCCTGACACTATGTTTCTTTAACCCTACATGCCCTTGCTACGGCTGGATTACTAAGAGACCTGACCAGACCCTAGGAAGCGGAAGACCAGGCAAGACAAACGAGCCAAGAACACCCGGCATCATGGATCCTTGCCTAGTTTGCTACTGAGAGACTGACAAGTCGCCATAAGCGAGTGTTTGGAAAAATAAAACCTTATCTAACTTGACCTGGCCTCCAACCTATCACTTCTATCCCGCCACAGTATGGAATAACAGTTGCCTTAGATAAAGAATGAACAAATACACAGATCATTGAACAGATTGCCAACTCCACTGCATTAGCTTTAGGATTAGTTATAGGCCAAGTAGACACCCATGCCAAGATGCTGGTTCAGAACTGGATGGCATTAATTTACATATTATTGCTGGCGGCATTAATTTACATATTATTGCTGGCGTTGTTGCAACATGCTTGGATTGTATATTTTAAATTGTTATACTGATTGCACTTTAGAAATCTTAGTACTGTACAACAGGGGGAAAAAAGGGGGAAAAAAACGTTTTGAAAAACAATGAAAAATAAGTTGATATTTCTGTCTTTAAATGCGAATGGGCTGAATAACGGACGCAAGAGAAATGCTATAGAATGCTGGTTAAAGAATGTCCGCCCAGACGTAATTTTTATACAAGAAACCCACCATAGGATCTTAGCAGACTCTGAAAAATTCTTGAAGAATTGGCCAGGGTACAGTTTCTCGTCAGTATCCGGGATGGCACAGAGGGGGTTGAGTATCCTCATAGGAAAACACGTCAGATTTGAAATTGAAGGGTCAAACTCAGGTCTGAGTGGTAGATGGGCTTTTGCCTATGGGAAAATAAATCAGGCAAATATAATACTTGCCACAATATATGCCCCAGTTATAGATGACCCTCTACCTGTTTTGCAACTAAAACAAGCATTGACGGGCATACCAGGTCAAATAATATGGGGGGGGGGCGATTTTAACTTTTTACAAAATCCTAAAATCGATTAGACTAAAAAAGATCGGCGTCAGAATAAACCGCAAATGGCCATTGCCCTGCAGAGCTGCAAAACGGATTTGGACATTCTGGATGGCTGGCGTCTTCAAAACCCATATAAATGTGAATATTCCTGCCACTCTGCGAAATATAACTCAGCATCCAGATTGGACTTTTTTCTAATCTCACATGGTCTCGAAATTAGTAGCTATGAACATTTCCCAAATGCATTTGCAGACCATGCGTTAATTAAGATGGAAATAATCTTAGGCAACTTGGAAAAGGAAGGATCTAAAAGATGGTATTTTAATAAATTGAATCTTGCAGAACCGCAATGGTGGGCAGAAATTGAGGAGGAGATACAGGCTTTTTTTAAATCTAAACAGAGGCTCAGCCCCAATTAATGTAGTTTGGGACGCCTTTAAGGCTACATTAAGAGGCATAATCACCTCCAAAGAAATACCGAAACAAAAGGCTAAGAGCGAGGAAAAAGCTGCTCTACAAACAAATCTGTTGCACGTAAATCAAGAGCACTATAGAATTAGATCCCTAGCTACTAAACAAAAAGTACTGAACGCAAAAAAAAAGGAGGGAATTCTATTACGACCTAGGGGATGCAGCTAGCAGTCTATACTCTCAGAAGTTATACGAAGAGAGTGAGTATACAGGGAGACTGCTAGCTTGGCAAGCCAAAGAAAATCAGGTTCGTAATAGAATTGACAGCTTATATGATCCAGTTGCCAAAACCCACGCAAAGACTACAAAGTCTATAGGCGAGATGTTCCTCAAGCATTATAAGGGGATCTACCAGGCCTCTGAACAGGCTACAAACTAAACAATTTTTGATTTTTTAGAGGATTTACAAATTCCAAAATTAGGAAATGATTATAAAAGGTTGCTCATCGAGAAGTTTACAAAAGAAGAATTAGATGAGGTAATAAGCTCCCTACCCAGCGGTAAAGCCACCGGGGAGGACGGAATCCCAGGTGAGTTTTTTAAATTTTTTACTGAAACTCTGCGTACAGAGTTTTTGGAACTTGCCAATTATCTGTTGCAAGGAAGACCACCGCCTGAATCCTTTCGTACTGCAGTTGTAGTCAGTATTTTAAAGAAAGAGAAAGACAAAGAAAATGTAAACTCATATAGGCCAATAAGCCTATTAAATACTGACTACAACATTTTTACCAAACTCCTTGCTAACCGATTGAATAAAATGTTAGGATTACTTATCGAACCAGACCAGTGCGGCTTTATAGCAGGGAGACAGCTCCACACTAATACAAACTTTTTACTGGAGGCTTTGGATTTTTTTAATGTCAATAAGGTAAAAGCACAGATTTGGTTTTTAGCTGCCGAAAAGGCCTTTGATCTTGTCTCATGGAATTGCCTCTTTGCTATCTTGCAGAGTTTTAACTTTCCGACCGAATTTATATTTTTATTGAAGCAACTCTATAGGCATTCCCAGGCACAGATTGTAATTAACTCAGTAAATGTAGGGATATGCAATATAAACAGAGGCACTCGGCAAAGCTGTCCCATTTCCCCAATTTTATTTGCCCTATTTATTGATCCACTAGCTATTGCAATTAGGGGAAAGAGTGCTTATACAGCACCAATATCTGGAATGACTAATATAAAACTCTATGCTGATGACATCGTTTTATTTTTAAATCCAAAGTCAGCAAGCCAGTTGGAAATCTTACAAATATTCACAAATTTCCAAAAACTAGGTGGCTATAAAATAAATAAGACCAAAACAGAAATTATTTTATGTAATTGCACTGTAGACACCTTATTAGCTGAGTTTAAGCCAACATATAATACCCGCCCTAAGAAGTACTTAGGAATTTATATTACAGAAAAATTGGAAGACCTTTACCCACTAAATTATATACCACTACTAAAGAGGGTAGACTCTCAGTTAGCACGGTGGAATCAACTCCCATTCTCAATTATGGGACGTGCCGCCCTAATCCGAATGTCTATTCTTCCACTTTTTAATTTCCTTTTCAATGCTGCTCCTTGTGCAATACAGGCTTCTTTCTTTAAGCAAATAGATGGTATGTTCTCTTCCTTTTTATGAGCAAACAAGCTACCGAGGTTGGCACTTAGCACTTTAAATTGCTCGATTACAGAGGGAGGATTGTCCCTCCCAAATATCAGAGATTATTATTATGCGACATTTGCACATTACAGTTTTAGTTTTTTTTTCTTAGATGATCAAGAGGCAGATACTTTTTTTATAAAAAAGATCTTATTTGAACTCAATATTAGTGACCCAGTAAGAGTAACAAAGTACCCTAAGAAAGTACGATATAAGACCATACAATGGATATTGAAACAAAGGGCCCAGATGCAGAAATATTATGATATTTTAAGAATAAATAGTACAACGAGATTAATGAACTTACATATAGGAGAGATGGGCACTTTAGATAAAAACACATTGAGACGGTGGGAAGAAAATGGTTATGATAAAATCCAGGACTTCCTCACGGGGGATAGTTGGAAAACTTGGGAAGATATTGAAATGGGGCTTCGGCACTCTAATACAATTTTAAAATGGTCTTTTGTTAGACTTCATGCTACATTGCCCGAACTTGATATGGGTAACTTATTCTATAAAACTTATATAAGCGAAGCCCTAAATAGCCCTACAAGGAGGAAGGTTAGCGCTTGGATAAAAATCTTTGACGAGGGCAGATCTCTCTCTTTGTATGAAAAGATTAGGGACAGATGGAGAAAAAGAGAAGATATTGAGATTAATAGAGCAACCTGGGATAAATTAAATAAATATAATAAATCTATATTCCGAGGTGTTAACTTTAAACGGATGCAACTCTTCTCAAAATGGTTCATTTATAGAACACCTTTGTTTCTTCACAACATTTATCCTCAAGTAGAGGATAAGTGTTTTCGCTGGGAGGAAAAAGGCAATTGGAAGCTCATTATATGGGAATGCTCCAAAATACAGACTCTATGGACGGATATTTAAAAAATATCTTTGAAACACAATAGACACCCAAATCTCATTAAATGAATCTATCGTGGTTTTCGGTTGCTCCTCTGTTTCCTCTGCCCATGATGAATCCTTATTCATAGCAGCCCTTGGAGCAAGATCTCTTATCCTGCAACTGTGGAAAACAGATGAAGTTCCGACTCTTAATGCATTGAAATTAAAAATATCAAATATTCAAGGGATGGAAAAGAAATATGAGAGATATTGGAGTGTGTTCGAATGCTAGCCCCTCTGGTATTTATTTATGTATGTGTATGTGTATGTATGTGTATGTGTATGTGTATATGTATGTATGTATATATGTATATATATATATATATTTATTTATTTATTTATTATTCTTTTTTTTTTCTCTCAGGATTGGTGCTGGGTTATAGTATGAGTGCCAGACCGCTCGGGGTCTCTTTTAAGTTCTTATTCAAATAATATCCTGTATACTGCACATTGCACTTTAAAGGATTTTTTGTTATCTAATGATCATAAACTGTGTTTGCACTTTGAAGTATTTGTAATCTGCCATGTATGTACTTGGTATATTTGGAATTTCGTGTGTAATTCATATGTATTCTATATTCTATATTTTGTGTCTATGAACTCTCAATAAAAATAAATTAAAAAAAAAAAGGCGAACGAGCCAAGAACACCTGGCATCATGGATCCTTGCCTAGTTTGCTGCTGAGAGACTGACAAGTCGCCATAAGAGAGTGTTTGGAAAAATAAAACCTTATCTAACTTGACCTGGCCTCCAACCTATCACTTCTATCCCGCCACAGTATGGAATAACAATTGCCTTAGATAAAGAATGAACAAATACACAGATCATTGAACAGATTGCCAACTCCACTGCATTAGCTTTAGGATTAGTTATAGGCCAATTAGACACCCATGCCAAGATGCTGGTTCAGAACCGGATGGCATTAATTTACATATAGCAGCAAACGGGGCTGCTGTAGTAGGATCTCAATGATGCATTCATCTTCCCAGTACCTCACACAAGATACATGAGCAAATGGACCACGTCAAGGACAGCGCTAGGAAACTGCACTAGTTACAGAACAGGCTAAATGTTAATATCATTGGCATCTTGATGTCGTTAGGTGGAATATTTAGGCATTGGGGAATGTAAACATTTGAAAGAATCATTCAATTCATTTTAATTATGGATATTCTGTATGTATTAATTAAATTAATAATGTGCATCATCATACACTGGCACAAATAAAGACATTGCCAACACCATTCCTATTGATGCATCTATTTGCGATCAAATAGTTGGAAATAATTTTTGCCGCCCAGCAAACAAATGTGTGGGGAATGTGAAAATATTGTCTTATATCCCTATTGCTTTAATGGCAATGTCCTTCGTACCTGCATATCACAACATGCACAGATTTTATAATCCAATATGAATGCTGTTTTCTTTTCAGTTTGAAGTGCTCTTTAGCCCCAAAATGCCAGTTACATTTCATGATGCTAGCAGCCCTACACGCCATATTGGTCGAGGTAATACATATGCATATTTCCCGCTTCTTATAGTAAGTCAGAGCCACACATTCAATATTTGCACCAGAAGCATGACTTCAAGAAAATGATGTAGCCAGAAGAGAAGATCCTGTCACCGGCTCTTTAGATAAATGTTGCTCCACATAACAAGTTTCTTTCTTGTGTTTGCACAGCACAGACTTGTACTGAGGGATAAATGTATATAAATAGTTCACATGTTCATTCATTTTAGGATTAAAAGTTCAAACTGACAGTTCTGGGAAAGAGCATCGGTCAATTGAAATGACGATTGTCTCTTGATAATTTGCTCTGGTGCTTTCTATTTTTGCTTCAAAAAGTTAGACTTTTGGCTTCCTGGAGTGTTGAAATTTCTTTTGACATGGACACTTCACTTGTAAAAATGCTTTGCACTAGGTACAGTCTACTAGCATACAGTTAAACATATGTATTTTGAAAGCACTCGCTTAACCTTAAACCGGAAATGTTGTTGCACATTTTGTGGCAGACTATCTTATAATATGTGTAATAAAATTTTAAATAAGGATTTACATAGAGTGCTTTCTGTTGCAGGCCGGGACCCCTTAGCAATGTCAGTATGATACTATTCCCTACTGTGCCAACCAAAATTCAGTTTGGTGAATCTCTGGTTACACATACACAGACATCTGCAGTGGTTGCACTAAGCATTTGTGCTTTCATAGCAAAAAAGATGCATTTCCCATTGATTGGTTTAGCTTTTATTCATTGAAAGGCGTGTCTTATATTTAGTATGTAGTTACCTGAAGTTGAAAGGCCAGCAAAACAGTTTCATAATATTTTATTTTATTTAGCCATGTCAGCGATGCGATCCCCATTGCTCTGAGGATCACAGTTCTCGTACTTTTTTTTAACGACTCCAACTACTCCAAGCGGGAGACAACAAACATCATAAAATGCCTGTTTAATGGTTGATATCAGCACATTGTATGCTGGCATATTTCAATCAAGCAAACTCAAGGAGATGATGGACGGAGCGCTGAAACTTTTCAAACACTCACCCCCAGTCACAGATCTTTTGGCATATTTAAACCGACACTTATAATAGTAAGTGCCAAACTACAAATACTGTAATATAGACTATTGTTAGGTAAATATCAAGAACCGGCTGAAGCATATGACAAGGAGAAATTTGGTATTTCCTATGTTTTCTTTTAGTGTAGCAGGTGATACATGCTTTCAACTTTGCTTTGGTTTTGCTGCTTTATATTTGAAGGCCATAAAAGGGTAGGTGGCAGCGAGTGTGATCAGTGACTTGCAAGTATATTTGCTATATTTGTTCATATAGCGGGAAGGCACATACATGTATTTAAAAAAAATGGGGAAGCTATTGAACAGCACTACCCACCACAATCGTTTGAAGAAACTCAGAGTAGAAAAACAATTTGAGTTGCCTAAGATATTTCCAACCTTAAGCAGCCCTACTCCTCCTGTGATAATGCCCACGTCGAAATATGCCAAATGTGTGTTTGGCAACAAGGAACAGTCAGCTGAACTGGAGCCCATTCCAGTGATTTGAGAGGCCACACCTGCAACACCACTGTGGCATACACTTACCACATGCACAATACAGTTTACAGGTGCTGCCCCTTGAGGGATGACTGTGATTGTGGTTCCTATATTCCCAAGCGTGTATTAGGAGACACGAAGTGCATTTCAAAGATGCTAGTGTAAGGAGCATAGGGTTAGATGGTGTTGTCACGTTTGAATTCAAAAGCTGTTAGTGTAATTAACACAGGTCAGACTAATGTTGCTTATGTAAATGTTGCCTTTGAAAAGCCCCACATTTGGTGGCAGTCACTGCAGGACTGAACAGGCCTTTTTTTTTAGGGTTGAGCGTGCGAGAGAATGCCTAGCACATGTGCTCTCACTTGCAAGACACTATTATTTACAGAAAGACTTCACTGTTACTTTTATTTGCAGGCTCCCAAATTGGCTAGTGCAGGCAAAACGTCACTTCTGAACCTTTCTGTGGAGCAGGGACCAAGCACAGATTGATTCAAGTTAATCAGTGCCCGTCTGCTGCTCCTGATGTGAGTGAGGTACTATTTCTATTTCTTGCCCCTCTTGCCTACTCCATCTGCTTGCTTCTTCCTCCACACAGCTTTTTTCTTGTTTATTGTGCATTCTTCAGAGTCATATTCTGAGCCAAAGAGTGCTTGATTTCACTGGAGAGCGTCCCTCTTATACCTTGGACTAGTTGCCGCTATATGAACAAATATAGCAGATATATTTGCAAGTCACTGATCACACTCGCTGCCACCTACCCTTTTATTGCCTTCAAATATAAAGCAGCAAAACCAAAACAAAGTTGATAGCATGTATCACCTGCTACACTAAAAGAAAACATAGGAAATACCAAATTTCTCCTTGTCAGTTGCATTCATTTCATATTGCATTAGTTTGTAGATAATCGAAATGTTTTTTAAATATAACAACTGTTACGCAGGTTAATGTACCAAATGTCTTGTTTCTTCTCCTAATTCAGACATGAAGAAAGTATAGTAAGATGTACTCCACATCTTAACATGGTTTACCTACTCGCATTTAATAAAAAAATTAATCACACAGCGCTTGTGCTCCAAGCAGCAATTCACAATTCAGCAACCATTCTTACTCCAGCCTTTGTCGTGAAGAATAGCTAAAATGACAAGCGACTGCAAGGGTGTCCGATGTAGATCCAGGAAACCCATATTCCTTTCTGGTTTTCTTGTCGTCCACATAAAAAATATACTTACATTGATATGAAAGACAACTTATGTAATTAGTCAGTGGTTAAGTTATCCTTTAACTATGGTGTGAATCCAGCCCATCTGGACTTGTGTTTAGCATCCCTGCATGCCCCATATTTATTAAAGACAAAGCAGTTCAACACAGCAGCTTCACTGCCTGGCAACCTATCATTCTGACCCACCTCTTGCATTATGTTGCTTGTTCCATACCCCTCCCATGTTGCGTTGCTTGTACCATTCCACTCCTGCATTGTATTGCTTGTCCCATCCCTATTAGCAGAGAAAAAAGTGCTATGACGCAACCAGCACTGGCAGCACTATAGAGCTTTTTATTTCCATGAGCCCCGCTGCTGTACAGCATGGCTAAAAGACGTTGATAAATTAAATAGGTATCACATAGGGAAAACCTATTGGCTTTGCCAATGCTTGTTCCATTGGGCCTTTCCCCGGTGTGCTGAAGCCCTTGGATGCTGGTTTTGTAAACCCAGGGCTGCTCTTGGTGCCTGTCACTTTCCTCAGCTCCACAACTGCAGCAAGCACATGGGGACTTTTAAAGAGAGAGAGAGAGGAGTAAGGTGGGGAGAAAGTGATACGAGTGAGAGAATGGATGGAAAGAGTTAGGCAGAGAGGGGAGAGGAAGGTAGCGGGGTTGGTTTGAGCACTTGTGCCAGGGCAAGTTTTCACTCCCGAGTGAGGCGCTTCCTTCCGTATCATGAGGAATGATCCCAAATTCCTGCCTGCTCTAGAGACGGGTTAAAGCTTGCCTTTCAAATGTACTGGAAGTGGCACATACTGAAACACTGTTACCAAAAACACATTGTAACTAGTTCTACTCTTTAACCCGTCTTAAAAAAAATAATTTGTTGCCAGCCAAATCGGTTCACTGCTTTGCTCCTCCCTTACCAGTTTGCAGTTTAATTACTGGGCTGTGGTTTTAGCAAAAGTAATGTTACACGGAATATTACACGTTCGCGTTAGACTGCTACCTAGGACGCGCAGAAACATGAGGATCACAAAAATACGGAAAGGCATGGCAGCGCAATGTCGCAAAAGGCCGTAGTGCGAGTTGCAGCGCGACGGCGTGGAAGAGAGCCGGGCTGGAAGTGGGAACACTGACAGCTGTCACTATCATACTATTCCAGCTCCCAGGGTACACTCCTCGCTGCGGGGCTCGCGCTGCTTCCCGCTGCCCCCACTATGCTCTACCTGGTGGGCTTGGGTCTGGGCGACGCCACAGACATCACAGTGAAAGGGCTGGAGGTGATCAAGCGGTGCAGCCGGGTCTACCTGGAGTCCTACACATCCATCCTCACTGTGGGCAAGGAGACGCTGGTAGGTCTGTGCACTGAAACCTGCTATGGAGCACAACGTCTTTGCTAGTTTGCAGTTAGGTGCTACGTGTTCTACTGTCCTGTGAAGCACGCCTAGGCGCTGTGTACCACCGAGCGCGGAATAAAAGTAAACAGTATATTATTTCCGCAATATATAAACACAAACAAAAGTCCATTTCAATTTCAGATGTTTCGCAACATAAAACGTATACTCCCTTTAGGTGATGATGCTTTGTTTCTTACCACGTATCTGTTTTAAAAGTTAATGGAGCTCATTTTATTCTCGCCACACACCTCTCCATGTACAGGCACATCACTGGCTGGCTTCCTTCACGCAGCCGCACCTGCTGCATGCACTTCAACACAGAGCGCACCAGCTTCTAGGTCCAGGGTGTGCTAGGGAAGAAGGGTGACCGGAAGTTATTTTTCCTTTCTCTGTGCCTCCTGGCACGTTTAATTGTTGGGGGAATAACAATATATTGTGCCACTTTGCCAAACAGTGCTATTTTTAACCCGTTAGCAGTGAGATGCTCTGATTAGCATCTGAAAGGCTGTCTCTGCGCTCTCACCCACTGGACTGTTTAACCCCTGTTTGTCAGGTGAAAAAAGGCAGAAAGCTAGGAACGAAATGGTATTTTCTATTTCACAACTCAGAGCTATTCCACTCCAACATAGGGCTCAATTACCATTTTTTAGCCAACTGCATGTTGCATTGTGGGGCTTGTAGTTTTGCTTTTAACAGATTAATTATGGGTTAAAAATCCTAATATGCATAGTATTGTTGACCAAAATAGCAGAACTGGCTTGAGATATTACATATAATATAGACCCGCTTGTAAGCTATGGTTTAAAATTTTACAAATCTGCCTGTCTCATGCCTAAAATACCAAGCGTCACAACACAATAAAGGTGCAACACGAACACCAGTGCAACCTACCCTAACACAAAGAATACGTAAAGGACGGGTGACAGATGCAGTTAATGCAACCCCTAAATGGCGCAAGCACAGTGAACGCAGCCCCTACGTAATCCATGAAGATTTTTGTAGCGGTAGGGGTCCCGAAATATAGTTTTTTACAAAACTGGCTAGACTATGATTTTTTTTTTTACTGCAAGGATCTCAAAATGTACCGGCTTAAAAGCTGTGGGTATTACGAACAGCCCGAAGAGGAGCTCTTTAAATATCTCAACACTTCGGTGTACCCAGGAACAGTATTCCTCTGCAGCAAGCATATGTCTATTACAACATTGAGTGCTGTGCTAAAGGTGCATGATTTATGAACGTTCCTTGTCCTGCTTACTGTCCACTTAACACAGAATTTTAATCTGCTGCTGTAAGGAAATAACAAGCATTGAAAATGCAACAGGTCTCACCTTTGACTAAGTTTAAAGCCATTTGCTTCGCTAATGGTATTGTAAAGCAAAGCAAATGGCTTTAACTTAATAAAAGGCTAGACTTATTGCATTTTTAATGCTTGTTTTATATGATTGGGCAAAAGCAGTAGAAACCCCCTTCTGCAAAAAACAGCTACACCTTGAGTAAAAACATCCCTCCTTCAGAGGACAGGTATAGCTAGGATACCATCAGCACAAACTTTTCCCATCACAGGACTGGTACAAATTGGGTATTTATTTATTTATTTATTTTGAGAGTTTTATATAGCGCTACTGAACCCGAGGGTATCAGAGCGCTTTACAAGGTCAATATACATACATTAGCAAGTTCACAGCGAGTATTAATCATGAGAATTCCCCCCAAATTTTTACAGTAGAAACAGTGCAAGCATCCCCCCTTCAGAGGATGGGTATAGCTAGGGTACCATCAGCTTAAGTTTTTCCCTCCACAGAACTGGGACAAATTGAGCAGCACCAGTGCAAGCTTTACTTTCTCAAAGAACAGTAATTGCACAGCTGGAGAAAAACAAGCTTTGTTGTCTCACACAAGGCAACAAGTGCAATGTTCCATTTTCCGAAGAAGAAATCCAACAAGACCTACTGGTAGAAGCTTGTATCACTCATAGAACATACACAGTTGAGGCATGAGTGACATGTAGGTTACAGACAGATTGTTGGAGCCCGTGGTTTACTCAATGAGGGCAATGCATTGGTAGATGAATAAGCGAATGTACGAGTGCTGACACCATTCCTTCTTAGGTGATTTTCCAAGTGAGCCTTGTGAAAGTCCTGCTGCTGTCTCTTGGAGACCTGCTGTTAGTGTTGCTTCTTTGTTGTTCCATGTATACTAAGTGGGAAGGCAAATCGTGAGGGTAGCTGGAAAGACCTGCAAGCTAACTGTCAGGTGGACCATTTGTTGTCTGAATCATCAGCTGCAAACGATGCCCTATGTTTGTGGTAATTGGTCTGGCTATTCAAAATAATTCCTTGGCTTTGATGTAGTAATTTATACTACCATCTTGTCATTTCTGGGCCCTCTAAATGAGGGATACTAGAACTAATTTAATTGGCACTGTGTTTTGCTTCCAGAAGGTTGAATTACTGGGGTCCACACTTGTGAGCTGTAGGCCACATATGGATTTCACTAGCATTGGTTAGATCGCTGAAACCTCTGAAGGTAGTTTTTGAATATCAGTCAGTCAAGAGGTCTTTATTCGATTTGCATCATAAAAGACAAATACATATAAAAAAACAATTCATACACTTTTACATACAAGATAATAAATACATTACATTTTAAAACCATATTAAAAATAGTATTACATTTTTAGACAATGATGAATGAAAAGACCCCTTGCTAGATAAAAACAATGCTACTTTAAAGCTAATAGTCATAAAAGCTGTACAATGGGAACTTCATTTGCCAAGGTTGCGAGTGCGGATTGACCACGCCCAGCTCACAAATTTTGCTACACCAATAGCGATGGGGGGGGGAAGTATCAGTTTTAAGAATCCTAAACGCTGCAACAGCAGATCTAGTGCCTAGTAACCGACAAACTGGTAAAAGCCAGACTTTCCTGGGTATCAAATACTTGGGGCAGCAGAAAAAAAGATGTTCAATGTTCTCTACTGCTGTTACACAGAAGGGGCACTTATCACTACCACCAGTTGTCCATGAGTGTGTGAGCCCCCGCACAGGTAACAAGCCTACTCGTAGTTGGTGGTACAGTTTGCGATCGTTTGGCTTGGTGATTAAGTCCCAATAGGCTTCGTATTTAGGGACATCTTTTACGACCAAAAATTCCAGTGACATAGTAGGACCATCAACCATAGCGGATCTCCTCTCAGTGATCCAATGCCAGTAAATATCTTTAAGTGCCTTTTTTGAAGGAAAGGTCGCGCGTGCTGGATCATCCCATAATGCCTCCAGGTTCAAGTTTTTCAGGAGCATCCTGATATGACAGAACCAGGGTACCCTGTGAGACCCTTCAAGACCCCTCACATCATCGATGGCCTCAGCGAACAGGGATAATTCCGGTGTAGTCCATAGGCGACGCCAGAACGCCAGTGGTCTATACCGTACCTCATCCTCTATGGATTTGACACCTAGATCTAGCTGCAGGGGTAAGCAGGGTGTTGATTGTGGTAGGCCAGTTGCCATTCTCAGGAACCTATTCTGAGCCACCTTCAGAGAGGATAAATCACTATACCCCCACAGTTCAGCACCGTAGATAGTTGCAGGAATTACCTTGGAACCATAAATTTTAACCAACGGTGCCATGGGTTTAGTGAGAGATTTTGCATACTCCTTCAATAAGGCTCCCCCAAGTTGCGCATGTTTCAGGGTCATAAGATCCATTTGCGGTTTCCAGCTCAAATTCTCACTTAATGTGACACCCAAGTATGTGAAAACCTCCGTTTGATCCAAAATGGCTCCGCTCAGCGACACCTTGGCCTTCACAGCCTTGGGGCCTCGCAGAACCATAAATTTGGTCTTATTGACATTCACCTCTAACTCGTGCTCGATGCAAAAACACTAAAAACGGGCCAGGGCAGACTGTAGTCCCTGCCTCGTTTTAGAGATAATAAGAGTGTCGTCCGCGAACATGAGGAGGGGAATTTTTCTTCCAGCAAGGATAGGTGCATCCGTTGGATAGTTGGAGAAATACTTGGTCACCCCATTAATAAACAAAGAGAAAAGGGTGGGGGCCAACACACACCCTTGTCTAACCCCCTTAGCAACTTTGAAGCTGTCAGTGACTTCCCCTGGACCACCCCATCTTACTTTAGCGTAGGTATTTGAATGCAGATTGATCAGCAGCGCCACCAGCTCTTTGGGCATGCCTAAATCCAGCAGAACTTCCCAGAGCTTAATCCTGGGTACAAGGTCGAAAGCTGACCTGAGGTCCACGAATGCCGCAAACAACAGGCCTCCCCAAGATGGACCACCTTCCAATATAGTAGCATAAATCTAAAAACCTGCTCTTTTTGAATATCCTCTTAAATGTATTTGATATGTAAAGTGGGATAAGAAGGCAGAACCAGTAGACAATCAGACTGGAGATGGAGAAGTTAGAAAAAGTAAGGAACAATAGGCCTCCATTTGCATCTAGGTTCAGGAACAAAATCTCCATATCCAAGACCGCTGCCTCAACCCTGGTTCTTTTTAGGAAAGAGTGAATATAAACCGCTTTAATTTACACTACATAACATCACAGTAACACTGCACTTCCATTCTTCGAACATAGCTATGTCTTCAATAGCTTGTTCACTGCATCATTTCCTTTGACCCACCACAGCACAGCTGCCTTTTGCCAAAGTACACACAATCCAACAACCATCTATACCCCAGAGGCTGTTCATGGTACACCCCAATTGAAAATGGTCAAAACTTGTTCCTGTGACCCAGGAGAAAAGGTCAATATAAGTGTTCTTTGTATGATAGAAGTATTCACATGGGGACATACTGATTTCTACTTTTGTACTTTATTTGTAAAATGTTAAAAGGGTTATGTTAATCTATGTTTTTAAGGAGTTTTGTGTTGCACAAGGTTGTGATGGAGACCACACTGCCTCTTTTGTACAGTACGGTATGCATGCATATGTGAAAATTTAGTGTTGGCCTTTATAGCATGATGGGCACCCTATAATAGATTGTAGGGCTGCTTTGTTATAACACTGGGTGTGTAGAAGTGGAGGAACGTGGCACAATCCAGTCGGGCACTGTGGCATGAACATGGTTATGGATGCACAGTGTTTTGCATGAGAACGAGAGAAAGACAAGCTCTGAGAGATTGTGTCTGGGTAGACATCCAACAAGCAGTAAAGCACAATAATAATAAAGCATTCTGGAAAATAATCTCTGCGCAGATGGGGATTTGAAAATCGGTTGAAGCAACTCCTGTATCATCATCAGATTGGGAAAAGTATATCTTAAGGCTGTATAAATCCAACCATCAAGACCTTTTAAGACAATGGAAATCTCAGCCGCTCAGATCTCTACTTTGATTTCTTCTGCCAGGTCTACATCGGCAATGGGCCCAGATAAGATTCCTATCAAAGTATTACAAAAAAACTCTGACGACTGGGGAACATTTTTAGCCCCTCTTTTTCAATATTGCTTGGAAAGTGGTGAAATTCCTGAATCTTGGCGAGGGAGCGTGGTCGTACCCCTTTTAAAAAAAGGCGTCTGAACAAACCCTGCAAACTATAGGCAAATAGCACTCCTAGACGCTTCCGGCAAGATCTTTGCTGCTTGTATTTTGGAACACTTAAAAGACTGGGCTTTTTCCAAGAAAGTAATTCCTATGTATCAGGCTGGGTTTCGCTCAAAGCATTCTACATTGGACAATATTGCTGTGTTCCAAACTGTGCTAGATAAGTTTGTAAAGTCAAATGGCCAAATTTTATATTGTGCTTTTATCGACTTTACGACTGCGTTCGATAGTGTAGACCGTCCGACACTATGGAGAAAATTGGCTAAATTAGGGATACCCAAAGATCTCCTAACAATAATAATCGCCCTACATACATCTACATGGTGCAGAGTTCAAATGGGGGGCGAAAAAGGCCTAACCAAACCCATCCCTTTGCAGAATGGGCTAAAACAAGGATGCTTATTAGCTCCTTTATTATTTTCTATTTATATCAGCGATCTCCCAAGGCGTCTCTCTAAAAGAAATAATTTTCCTCCAAAATTAGCTCAAGTAGATATACTGTGTTTAATGTACGCAGATGATATCGTAATTCTTGACCAGACCCCGATAGGTCTACAAAGATCTTTGAATGAACTAAATCTCTATGCAACCGAAAACTTCCTGATGCCAAATCTCAATAAAACTAAAGTACTCCCCTTTAGGGGCAGAAGGAAGCCTTCGCCTTATACTTGGTCTCTAGGAGACAAGCCAATAGAGTCCGTAAGTGAGTACGTGTATCTGGGTCGAATATTCACTTCCAACATAAAGACCACCTTTGCCACCTGTACCGGAAGGGAGATTTCCATGTTGGGGCTCTACAGAGATTGTATCTTTCCACAGGAAACAGACACTTTAATTCATTGCTGGAAGTCTATAATATGAAAATCCCCCGATCTTATCATATGCCATGTAATATTCTCAAATGAAAACGTGGCAATCGTTAAAAGTAAAAGAAGGGACCATTCTTCGAAAACTGATAAAAGTGGCACAGTCGGTCCCAGTTCAAGCCCTTCGTCTTGAGCTATCGGTTACGGGAATTTTTGCCAGAGTAATTTGTAATATTATCAGGTGGGCATACAATCTGCTACATGCAGCCCCAGACACCTTAAGACATTTGTTAAAATTTGAGTTTTTTAGAGAGGAAGCGTCTGGGTACACCTTTAATACGAATATGGTAAAAGCCTTGGAGGTCTCACAATGCACGGTTGCAATTTTACAGGATTGGACTCCAGCACATCTGAAACTGTTTTTGAAACATTTGGCCCCTAGAATTAGTTTTGAATCTGATAAAGATCACTGTTGTCAATTGAAGCACTATAAACGGTTCGCTGAACAAAAGGAATTTAAAACTTCTGTCCCTTACTTGTTTTTTCAATTAGAGCATGGCGTAAGGCGGTGTATTTTACTTTTACGTTTGGGCATACTCCCTTTAGCTACTTTCTCAGCTAGCTGGGATAGTACTAATAACCCTAAAGGTATATGTGAACTTTGTAAAGGCGGGCAACAAGATTTGCTCCACGTTCTATTAATCTGTCCTAATGAGAGCATAGTTAAGGCCCGCCGACGTTACATAACCCCAATTCAACTAAAGTATAACGCTTTCTCTGCTCAAGATTTGATTACATTGTGTAACTCTCCAGTTAATGAATATGTTTGTCATAACCTGTTTAAGTTTTTAAAAAGCTTCTAGAAGCTGTTTTAAACAAGAAGTACAATCCAAAGATTTTATTCTATTCTATCAAATTCACTCTAATGTTGTCTGAGTTGGTGGCTGAACATCAACACTGTACCATCTTGTAGCGAGTTTAAAAAAAGCAAAAGTGTTTAGCTAAGCATTTTTATGAGTATTTGAAATTATTTTAATTTTGTATTTGTTGACCTCAGTTGAGGTCTGGATCAAATAAAGTTTTACTACTACTAAGTTTACATGAGAACACTACAATTTGGGAGAAACTGACCATTGATAATAAAATTATGATGTGACCTGCAGAGACAAATTGTCAGTGCTAAATCAAATGCTGGAAGATGGGGATGAGTTTTTTTCAGATACGATTTTTTTTAGCTCAGTGTTGTGAAGGTCTTTGCTGGTTACTATCATCAGAGCCTTTGTGTAAATATAAAGGCCGGGGAAGGTGCGTATGATTAGGTTTAGGGTGCAGGAGTCTTTGTATCTATTATCCCAACCAATTCATGATCATTGTTTATTTTGTTAATTTTGATTTAGTGTGTTATTTTGGAAGGCATACACACTGTAGTTGAGCGGAAGTGTAGTTTTAAGTGAGGTGAAGAGTAGTATGGAGGACCGACCTATTCAGAGTGGAAGCAGCTGCCTACTTGCCAACTCGAACAAAAATCTCACTGTGTGAGGAGGGTGATGGGGCCTTGGAGAGGGCGGGGCCTCATGCTGAGAAGTACCTAAAAGGCAATTTTGAATCCCACCCTGCCCCCAAGCCCCCCCTCCTAATAAAAACAAAGTTTGCTGAGGCTAGTGCCAATGTCCAGTGGTTGTCGGCTCATTTTCCCTGCTACCATGTGGTATCGGCTCCTCACCGTGTGATGGAAGCTGATATTGTATGTCACACTGTGGCATTATGTGAGTT
This sequence comes from Lissotriton helveticus, assembly GCF_964261635.1. Taxonomy (NCBI): domain Eukaryota; kingdom Metazoa; phylum Chordata; class Amphibia; order Caudata; family Salamandridae; genus Lissotriton; species Lissotriton helveticus. Next base: position 2,002,375,837 of record NC_136057.1, on the reverse strand, counting down.
GGCAGGTATGCAGCTGAGCATTTTTACTGGACAGCATCTTTGGAAGTGATAATAAATAAGGGGTCACGATATAGGACTTGCACTTCTTTAATAATAATAATAATAATCCTGAGCTTATACAGCGCCTGGTTACACTAACCAGTGTATCCCAGTGCTAGCCATTGGCCCCAAAGTCCCACAGTCACCACCACCTCCAGCCCGGTCAAGAACAAATCCCTAAGAAATAAGTACGTTTTTAGATCTTTCCGGAAGACCACCTCAGAGGTTTTGATGCGCAACCTCAGGGGCAGGGTGTTCCAGTGACTGGCAGCCAGTAAACGGAAGGATCTATCTCCCATTCTAGCCCTTCTGATTTTGGGAATCTGCAACATGCCAGCCCCCTGTGATCGCAGTAGGCGGGAAGGAGTATGCACTTTAAGCAGGTTGCGCAGAAAGCAAGGACCCTTCCCTTGTGCAATCCTGTGGCTGACACACAGGGCTTTAAACAGAATACGTTCCCTAATGGGTAGCCAGTGGAGTGTGTCCAAGGCTTTTTTTGAGGCAGCTCTCTTAGGCAACATCAGCAACAAGCGGGCGGCAGCATTCTGAATATGCTGTAGTCTCTGAAGACACTTTACGTTAGCTGCTAAATAAAGGACATTCCCATAGTCCAGCCTGGAAGTGACCAGGGCATGGACCAGGGCTTTCCTTGTTGTCACAGGGAGCAAATCGAGTGTCTTTCTATGGCTACGCAAAATGCCAAAACAGGTTCCGGCCACACGTTTGGTATGGTATTCATAAGATATTTTCGAATCAATCCAGATTCCCATGTTTTTAACTTGATCCTTAGGCCCCGGTAAAGGACTTAAGGACTGTGGCCACCAAGCCGATGTCCAGACCGATGGTGACTTGCCCACAATCAACACCTCAGTTTTGTCACCATTCAGTCTGAGGCAATTATTGGCCATCCAAACGGCCAATCCTTGGAGGCAAGACGCAAACTTACTGGCTGCCTGCTCAGCCAGCTGTGTCAGAGCCACAACCAGCTGTGTATCATCTGCGTACGTTACCACTTCCACTCCATATTGCTCAGCTATCAGTGCCACAGGTGCCACATAAAGGTTGAAAAGGGTGGGGCACAGGCTGGAACCCTGAGGAACCCCTTGCTCCCGTTTAAAAGCCTCAGACCTATGGGGTCCTTGATCAACGCGAAAACTAGGTTCGTGGAGAAAAGAGTCCAGCCAGTCCCAGGCCTTCCCAACCACTTTACCCCTTCTGAGACACTGCAGCAAGGTGTGCCACAGTGTTGAATGCGGCACTGAGATAGAGAAGAATCGGTGCTGCGGTCTGGCCCTCGTCCACATGTTTCCATAGAGCCTCTGTGGAGAAGAGCAGGGCGGACTCCTTAGAGTGACAAGCACGAAAGCCCGCCTGAGAAGGATGCAGGAGCTTATGGGGTTCAATGTGGGCTGTAAGTTGCTGATTAACCAGCCTTTCAGCTATTTTAGCAAAATAAGGGAGGAGTGATATAGGCCGCAGGTTGCTCATCTGGTCCATACTAACCTGTGGCTTTTTCTTTAATGGAAGGACCACCGCTTCTTTCCATGTTGTCGGCACCTTACCAGATCCATAAGACAGTTCTAGCAAATAGTTAATATAAGGTGCTTAGGACTCAATATTCCCTCGCAGAATTTTAGCAGGAGCTGGGTCTCTAGGAGAGCCAGATTTCACGCCCCTAGCCACTTTAATCAACAGCCCCTTATCTGGAACCATGAACACCTTAAGGCAATCTCTTTCCATTAGGCCATTTAAAGATATCTCCTCACTCCCGGCGCAAGCCCTAGCCTCCTTCGGGAAAGTAGAGTAAATATCCTTCACTTTGTTGGAAAAAAAACTAGCTATCCGAATACATGATTCTACCAAACCCGCCTCCTGTTGCTCAAAAGAGGCCAGTGAGGATAATTCTTTATATACCACAAACAGTTCCTTAGCAGAACAGTTTGCCTTGTCAATCCGCTCAGTATAATAAGCAGAACGAGTTTTCCTTATCAAGGCATGGTACCTCCTGAGGCCTTATTTATATTCCTTTTCCGTAGCTGGCAGGTAGCCATTCCTCCAGCTACTTTCAAGCCGTTTGCATCCAGTCTTCGCCTCCCTTAAGTCAGCATTGAACCACGCGGCGGATTTAGTTCGCCGCAAGGGGCCCATGCTGGACCAGGGAGCTGTTTTGTCTAGAGCGAGCTGTATGCGATGGTCCAGAGCCTCACAAGCGCCATCGACCATAGATCCTAATCCTTCTGGGGGCCCACCCTGCGCCAGGGTAGTACAAAAGTCTTCAGGAGAGAACTAAGCCCATTTTCTCTGTCTTTTATTAGTGCCTCCCAGTTTCCCAGAGGAGGCACCAATGCTGTAATCAATATGGAAAGGTACCAACAAATGGTCCGTCCACACCATAGGCAGAGGAGGATCAGTTCTAAGAGCTTCCCAATTGCCGAAGATAGAATCTAAAAGATGTCCCAGCCAGTGTGTGGGAAGCTCAGATTTTAATGTTAACTGCAAAGTTGAGAGATCCTGTCGCAGCTCCTGAGCTGGAGCATTCAAGGCATCCTCAAAATGCAAGTTCAAATCCCCCAACAAAATGAATTTCTCGTATCGCATAGCGGGGGCCAGTAAGTTCTGTAAAAGACTCACTGCAAATTGAGTACTGCCACCCGGCGGTCTATAAACTAACAGGCCTTTAATTATGTAATCATTAGACACTGTTATAGAGAAGGCACCAGCTTCGCTATCCGATATGGTCACTGGCTCCAAGGTGCATTTAATATTGCCTTTATTGATCACAGCGAATTTCCCCCCCCCCCTTCCGTAGGGTGTATCCAGTCTGCTTATCCTATAGCCCGGGGGCAGAGCCTCCAGTATTTCAGGGGTCGACTCCTCATCCAGCCAGGTTTCTGTTATAAAAAGAACATCCATCTGCCTGTCAATCAGCAGATTGTGTGTTTCCATACTATGCTTTTTAAGAGATCTGCTATTGATTAAAGCACATCTGAGCTCCCTATCCGTCCCTCCTATCTGTACAAAGGGCTTAGTGCAAAATCCACAGTGCCTACAGTCCTTAAAACGGCATCCAGCATTAGGGTACATACTGTGTCTACATTCAACCAATGTTCCAGTGCGGAGAGCCCACAACTCCTGTCTAGAATAGGCAAGACCTGCCCGAGCTCCTCCACGGGTCTTAGCCCCAAGCCCCGACCGGGCACGGACGGGCTTGCCTTTGGCGCGCCAGCGGCGCACCCGCTGCGCGATTCCGCTGCGCAGTCGCTGGGGCATGTGGAATTTAAGCAGGATTCTCCCCTGCAACTAGAGCGCTAACCCTCCAAACAGGAAGTGCCTGACTCTACCTACCACGCCCTCCGCGCAACGGTACTGTTACCTCGTCGGACCAGGGCGGGTAGGACAGGTCACCGAGCTCAGGCCTTCGTTCCTGCGAGGTAAGACTAAAGCGCCCAGTGAGCGCGTGTGTCACAGTCTAAATATTCCCCGTTACGCAGTCAAATGTCCACTTCACATTTAAAATGCACAATCACTAAAATTACATAGAGGTAAAAGCAGTGCAAAGCGGGAACACCTGAGGCCAAACGAGTTTAGGAGGAAGCTGCCACCAACCCCTTTACCTAGTAAACCAAAACTTCTGGCATATACGTTTCACTGGGGAGCTGAAGCATTACATAGAAATATGTAAACTCTGATTTTATTCTTTTTTTTACTCAAAAACCATTTAGTAAAACATGTAAAAAACATGAATTCCTTAAGGTCCATTAATAAAATCTTCCTATCATGACACAATACATATTAACAATCCTACTCAGCAACACGTTTCGAAGCTATGATGCACCTTCCTCCGGGCTGTATGGTAGTCTGTATTGCAATAATTGTCCTTTTTCTTAAAATACTATTTTCCTTATCTAGACTGTTTGTTCTGACTTCAGATTGTCATCTTGTCACACCTCTAATGATGGATACTCATAATTTAAGCTCTGCATGCCACCATGGATACATTTTCAATAGTCCCAGGCCTGGTGCTATTGAGAAATAATGCATGATGATATATAGAGTTCAAATGAAAAACCATATAGAATTGGTGGTATATGCAACATTCAAGGAAAAGAGAGAGCTGTTTGCAATGATAGATAAGAAGAATCATTAAGAAGGAATGAATAATTTGTATGAGTATCAATCATTGGACGTGTGACAAAATGATATTCTATACTTAGAATGATTAATCTTGATGAGATATTACGCTAAGAGGTCAAACAAGACAAAGGAAAGTGATAGAAATATATTTTACCATGTAACTCTGAGAAGGCTGCATCATAGCGACGAAACACGTGTTTGCTGTACCTTGTGAGAATTAGCCGTACTGTGGCTTAAAGGCCCTTTTATAACAACTACAGAGAAAACCTTCAAGGTATAGGATGATTGTCAAGATGCAAGAGTCACCATTGTTATATTGACTGTGTTATGATAGCAAGAGTCACCATTGTTATATTGACTGTGTTATGATAGGATGAATTTAGGAATAGACCTTAAGAGATTTATGCTTTAAGAATGAACTTTAAGAGAATCACGCTTTATTTGTATTTTACTACTTTTTTTAGACAAAGGATTAATTCATGCAATTAGAGTTTACATATTTCTGTGTTATGCTTCAGCTCCCTACTGAAACCCATTGTAACACTGGAAGAGAAACCAGGACTTTTTTTGCATATTTGATAGCTATCCAGACACAATTTTAGTTAATGGTTGTTGAAAGGGGATGACATTAAATGTGTTATTAGTAATTCCATTAGGTGTCATCACTTTATTGGTAAAGATACCTTTCCTGTTGATTACTGAGGGTTATTCCAAGTAACCTTTTGTAAATATTTGGCAACATTAATGTAAATACTGAGCCTCCAGAGATGCCACAAGAAGTAGGGTTAGACAGGAATCTGGACTGATCCATTTCAACATAATGATTAATTGAGCTATAAACTATCAAATGGAGTGCTACGTAGATGAATTGCCATTGGTTATGATTAAGTCAAGCAAATAGTGCAATGTTTGACTGTCTTCATGACTGACCATGTGTGATGTCATTTGTATGGCATGTGTGAAATTAAATGCTTACGGTTACTCATATTAGTTACAGTTTTACAATGAATTGTACTTGCATTGTTACCATAGCCTCTAAAATGAGAAACAGTTATTGAAAGGTGTGCTGAGGTTCAGTTGATCCACCCGTTTGCAATATATTCTTCACACTCACTCAATGAATCAAGAGTAGCCAATAAAAGAGTATTATTATTACCCTAGACATTTTTGACTGTACTTACAGTTTATTTATTTTTAGACTGTAACTATGCTCCTGATGTGTAAAGCCATTTTGTGATTGCAAACCATGTGATTTACAAAATCACAGAATTTGTGACTGCAAAATGACATTTTTCTAGTTATTATACCCATTTTGTGAGTCTGAAAAGCCTTTCCAAATCGCAGTTAGGAGGGAGCATGAAAGGGGCATCCCCTCTGTTAGAATTGGGGGTTCTATTTGGCACAGGTACTTGTGACAAATAGGGACCCTCTCCTCTAGTCAGGATAAAGGGATTACACTCCTAAAATAACCCCGGCTCACCCCCTTGGTGAAGAACCGGGGTTTAAACCAGCGGCGTCAGGGACACGCCTAAGATCTTCGAGTTCACCTGTCTTGGTATTCAAAGACACGGAATACTTCTGGATGGCGTCAGAGACCAAGTTTATTCGCTGCAGCTAGTAACAGTGATCCTAGAAATACATCACGGTGTAAATTCTCAGGAGACTGCTCATTTTACTAAGGCGAGACGTCTCCTTTTATATCCAATATTCACATTATAAATGTACACCCACTGCACAAAATTCTAACCAATAAGATACATTTTCAAAAAAAGTATTCACATAGCAAAAACTCAATTTACAGTATCCCAACCCAAAAGTTAATTATTAGGAATGTCCCAAATTCAATCTCTACTAGCCGGACAAACCTATAATTGAAAGCATAACCCATGTAATGAAGAAACATAAAAAAAGAAACAGTAACAGATGCTAAACAAGATAAAGCATGTGCAAGGAAACTAAAAAGTTAACGATGTCCTGAACATTGATTGGCAATCTCAGATAAAGATCGATCAGGGAAATTGGCTTTGCGAGCTCAGTTTCAGGTGAAGAGGTCAGTTTCTTACAGTTCATTTCAGAGTCAAAAAGAAACCTAGTTAATGTATACATGAACTAAGAAGGCCAGGCCACTTCGTTCGCCAGGTTACCTTTACAGGCCTACGTGAGGTCAACACAAAATGGTGGCACAGAACAAAATGGAGTAAGACTCGAGAATTACAGAACCTCAGACCCTCCTTTTGCCATTACGTAGGCAATAACCTAAGACTTATGTTAATCTGAATCTAGGTCTATATCAATATTCATTAGGTCATCAAAGTGTTGCTGTAGCATCATTTTATTATTCTCTACTTCTCTCGGGACAGATCTCCGAACACACATAGTAGCACAAAGACTACAAATGGCAGGACCACACTGGATGCAAAGACAACAAGAGAAAAAGATGGCTAAAACCATACCAAGGAATGTCAGAATCTTCCATCCCCATTTGGACAGCAGTCCCCAAAACCATCCCGTCAATGACCAGTCTCCTTCGTCTACATGGATAGACTCAGAGATCTTATGCAACCTAGAGATGGCTTGGTACACTGTAGGGGCATTATGTAAACACAGCAACTAGATCCAATCAATTTACATACTCCTCCTCGATCTGCAAGTATGATGTCTAATACCGTACGATTCTGCAAAGTCATAAGGCGGTCCGCTTGAAGCTCAGCTGTAACATTACTAAGAGCACCTGCTGTCTCATTAATAGTAGCTTCAACAACGCGGACAAGATGTCGAATATGCCTACTATTGATCATAGGACCCCAAAAGGGCAGGAAGCCCTTGAATAAATCTCCTACTTCATGTGCTGCAGTATCTTCCTGATTGAAGACACCTCTACCATATCTCGTTCTATGATAGTCTGAAGCAGTAGTGTATGTAGGGGGAAGCAAAAACGCCACATAACATGTTCCTGAAAAATCAGGTGGCAACCATGTGTAGGCTCTGTCATGACAAACAAAATATGTACCTTTAGCTGGCACAAACAGTGGAGAAGTCCGGGATGAATAGCCATAGGTTTGAGCACACACACTCTTACCTAGCTGAGCTTTCGGATTCCGACCAGTACCTTGCAGACAAAAATGGCCTCGGTGGGGTACAATCCAAATAGGGGAGACCTTTTTCCTCTCTCCTTCTCTGTCAAGCTGGTACTATATCCAGTCACGTTCCAACCAACATAAGCCTGCACCTCATCCTTAGGGATAGCATTATAAGCATCAATATCTCGGATCATAGCTACTATTCCCCTTATCAAGGCATTATTGCTGGAGTTATCTTTAAGGGAACGTAAGGGGCGTACCTCATTTGCATAGATAAACATGGTCTGTAAAGCCCACACAGACCCATTAAAAGAAAAAGGCAAAACCAAATATGGCATACCTTTATCTGTCGTATGAGGCATAAGACCACAAACCCAACAATTAGTGGTATTTACTGCTAACTGATGCTGATGCAACAACTGTATGAACGAGTTGTTGACAAATTCTGATCTCCTTGTTTGCTCATGTTCAGGCAACGTATAAAACTGATGCAAAGAAACAGTAGTGAAAGAAAGCATAGGTTGGGAGGTGGGTGCAGAGGTCTGTTGTGTAACATAGACAATCCAACCCACACAAGCTAATGTGATACTTAAAAACATCAAAAAGCACAATATTATAAAACATTTGCTACATATCAATGTACAAAATCTTGTCTTAAGATCTATTCTCTTAACATCTCTTTCAGTTACAACAGACTCCATTCTCTAACGTGCTGCTCGCGGCAATTTTCCTTCTTCACTCAAGTGTGCGTCCAGGCGTCCTAGACGTCCCTAGAACCGCAGACCTTTTGTCAATACGCGGGCCTCCCCTTAAGTCTTATACCGCGACCCTGCAGCTGAACCTGGATGGTGGTTTCAAAAAAGAAAAAGAAAAATAGTCTTTTGTCTGAAAGAGTGTAATTCACACAAAAATTCAGATTTTATTTGTCCTTTTTAGACCTTAAGTTGTAGCGTTCTTTACCAGGCACAGTTTGATCCTGAAAGAGTGTCTCTGGATACGTAGTATCAAATCTCAAACACAGCGGCACAGCTTCTTGCAAGACTTCATTATCCGCACGTTCTGACTGAGTCCATTCCAGATGTGCATCGCTAAAAGGTACAAATCTTGGAACCCTTTCACTCTCGGAATCGGCAACACCTTCCCGGACCCACTTATCGTACGGTAAGGGCAAAGGTATCTTCTTGCAATGGGTACCATGTATCCAGTTTTTCTTGCCGAACACCTTAATAGCAGTCCGAGTTGATAACAGGACTCAGTATGGACCGGTCCATCTTGGTTCCAAGTTCTTTGACCTCTGGAAATTCCTGGTTAGAATCCAGTCGCCAGGTTGAATCGTGTGGCCTGCGTCTACAGAAACTGAAGGCAAAGTGTCATGGACCTGTTGGTGAAGAACACGCAATTTAGCAGTCAAATCATGTAAGTAGTTAACCAACATAGGGTACTCGATATCACTGTAATTCTTAGGCCTCGGCACACCCCAGACATTCGCCGGGCATCCAAAAACAATCTCGTATGGGCTAAGTCCCACACGAGAATGTACTGTCGTTCTCGTGGACAAAAGTGCCAATGGTAAGGCATCGGGCCATGTAAGACCAGAGCTCGCTTGCACCTTGGCCAACTTCAGCTTCAGTGTGCCATTATAGCACTCGATCAGGCCTGCTGACTGGGGGTGATTCGCAGCGTGAAATTTCTGTTTGATACCCAGACCCGCACATACTTTCTTCATAATCTGACCCACAAATTCACTTCCATTATCACTCCATACCATCCTCGGCAAGCCATATCTGGGAAAAAATTCTTTGAGCAAAACCATGGCTGTAGACAAGGCAGTATTATCCTTTAGGGGGTAGGCCTCTATCCATCTGGAAAAGGCACAAACAACTACAAGGACATACTTCAAGTTATTGCATCTTTCCATATGAATGTAGTCTATCGGCAGCACCTCGAACGGATACGTTGGAGGAGCAAAATGATCCGCTGGAGTTGGGGTTCCCTTTCCAGGATTATGCATCAAGCAAATCATGCAGTGTTTAACCAAATTCTCAGCACACTTAGGAATTCCACCATTCTGCCATACCGGAGCCAACAACTTACATATCCCTTTTGAACTAATGTGAGCCAGTCCATGAGCCATAGTAACCACCGGAAGCACATATGCATCCGGCAACAACCATCGCCGGTGCTCTGACAACTCAACCCAACAGCCTGTTGAATCCAACATTCCCGTACTCTCTCTCCACATACTCAATTCTTTCTCAGTAGCTTCTGCCTGGATCATCTTCACACTTTCTGTTGTATCTTCACACATTCCTCCTTCCACAACCCATCTGGCAGGACCTGCAACATACATCCGACTCGTGACATCTTTCGCTGTTTCTCTCGCTACTTCATCCACAAACGCATTCCTTCGACCCACATCATCCGTAACCTTCTTATGAGCACTACACTTTACTATCGCAATTTGAGTCGGCAAAGTAAGTGATTCAAGAAGTTCACTCACTAATTGTCCATGCTGAATTTTTGTACCATGGGAAGTAAGAAATCCTCTCTCTTTCCACAAACGACCAAAACTGTGAGCCACGCCGAATGCATATTGGCTATCAGTAAAAACATTCACTCTCTTTCCTTTTGACAACACACACGCTCTAGTCAATGCTATCAACTCTGCTGCCTGTGCTGAATTCTGTGCAATACGTGCTGTTTCAACAATCGTGTGCAAAGTTGTGACAGCATATGCTGCAGTCGTCTCTCCATTCGGAAGCTTAAAGCACGAACCATCCACCCATTGGGTACCATCAGGATTCGAAAGAGGAGTATCTTTCAGATTAACTCTACCCTTCGTTTCCTCCTCTGTCCGTAGAAAACAGTCATGCTGTTCCTGAGCATCTGTCTCTTCAAAAATTGGCAACAATGTAGCTGGATTCAATGTGTTGCACCGCTTGATGTGCACATGACTAGCCAAAAGCGTCAACTCATAACCTGACAAACGTGCACTGGTAAGATGTTGAGTCTTTGTTCTATTCAATAGGGTATCCACTGCATGTGGAACCATCACAATCAATGTATTATCCAATACCAAACCAGCAGACTGTGGAATAGAAACAGCCGTTGCCGCTGTAGCTCTTAGACAACTAGGCAATGCCCTAGCTACCGGATCTAAAGTGGCTGAAAAATACGCACATGGGCGCTGCTTGTCTCCAAATTCTTGAGTCAACACTGACAACGTACAACCTTCTCTCTCGTGTACATAAAGTGTAAAAGGTTTACTATAGTCGGGGGTACCCAACACCGGAGCAGAACACAATGCATCACGCAATTTAGAAAAACTCTTCTGACATTCGTCAGACCAAGAAAGAGGGTGTGGTGTGTCCTTAAGAGTAAGTGCCAACAAAGGTTTCGCTAGCAAAGAAAAATTCGGAATCCACTGTCTACAATACGAGGTGATCGCGGGCACCGCATCGGCCAGAGCGGTCGAATGGGATGCCTTCAAGGTGGTGGTACGAGGCGCGTGCCTCTCATCCTCGCCCAGGGTGCGTAGGACGCTGCTGGCTGCCGTGGAGCGGGAGGAGGACTCGCTCCGGCGAGCAGAGAGGGCTGACCACACGGCGAGGGGCGATAGGGAGGAATTGTTGGCGGCTAGGGAACGGGTAGCCGTGCAAGTGGAAAGGCTTCGCTGCCATGACTACCGGGAGTACATGGTTCGGGCCCACGCCGAGAGGATTCGAGCTGGATCGTTACTGGCGTGGATGGCGAATCCTCACTCTGGGAACGCACCGATTCTATCCCTGTGCACGCCTACTGGGACGCTGGTATACTCCCAACGGGAAATTAATGGCCAGTTCCTGGCCTATTACTCAGAGTTATATCGGGGTAGGCTGTCGCTGCCCCCGGAGGGATTGGCTGCCTTCTTAGAGGAGGCCCAGCTGCCGCAGCTGACACCGGAGCAGGGGAACGACCTGGGCGCTGCTGTTACGCAGGGGGAGATTAGGGCGGCGATTAAACACATGGCCCGGAAGAAGACGCCGGGGGGTGATGGTCTCCCGGTGGAGTTCTATGTTGCATTCCTTGACCTTCTGACACCTCGGTTGTTGCAGGTCTATGGAGAGGCATGGGAACTGGGCAGGCTGCCGGAGTCTACGAGGGAGGCGATTATTGTGCCGTTGCTGAAGAAGGGCGGCCAACCCACGGCACGAACGGCGTATCGTCCGCTCTCGATGCTCACTGTAGACTATAAAGTGCTGAGCAGGATTCTGGCCACGCGACTGTCGGCCCACATGTGTGCCCTCGTGCACTCTGATCAGGCGGGCTTTATCCCCACGCGGAGCACCTCGGCGTGTATACGGCGTTTGATACGGGTTATGGACGTTGAGGGGGAGGGTCCTTCAGACGCGGCTGTCCTTTCGGTGGATATGGAAAAGGCGTTCGATAGCGTGGAATGGCCGTACCTGTTCTGTGTGCTGCGTCGGTTTGGGCTGGGGGACGGTTTCGTCCGGTGGACGCAGCTGCTATATGCATCTGCTGCTGCTAGGGTCCGCACGGGCCGTACGATCTCCGCGGCATGTGCGGTGACGAGGGGTACTAGGCAGGGTTGCTCCCTGTCTCTGCTCCTTTTCGCTTTGGCGATTGAGCCCCTGGCGGCGCGGGCGAGACAGGGACGGCACTACGAGGGGGTGTTGTTGCGTGGTGTTCAGCACCACATCTCTCTGTACGCCGACGACCTCCTGCTGTATCTGGCCGATGTGGAGACCTCGGTGCGGGGAGCACGGGCCTTGCTCCGAGAGTTTGGTGCACTGTTGGGCCTCCGTGTCAACTGGCCTAAGACCTGCCTGTTCCCCCTGACTCCTCGGTGTGCACGGCCCACAGAGCTTGGGGAACTACGTTGGGAGCCGGAGTGTCTACCGTATCTCGGGGTACACGTTTATCATACCCATGCGTCCCTATATGAGGGGAATGTGGGCAGAGCGTTGAGAGGCATCAGAGGCAATATTGGATTTTGGCGTACCCTTCCCTTGTCTGTGGCCGGACGAATAGCATTACTGAAGATGGTGGTTCTCCCGCGCTTGCTTTATTTTTTCTGCACACTGCTGGTGTGGATTCCGCTCTCCTTTTTTCGAACGTTGCGGTCGATGGTGATAGGATTCCTCTGGGGCTCTGGCAGGAGGCGTGTGGCTTTATCCACCCTACTTAGATCGCGGGAGGAGGGAGGCCTAGCTGTGCCGGATTTCGAATGGTACTACCTGGCAGCACAGCTGCAGTGGCTTACGCAGGCTGTGGCACGGGAGTTTAGGGGTCCTGACGGCCCGCAGGGCAGAATTATACGGCGACATGTTTTGTCCTTCATATTACTTCATCAGGGACTTCGTCTGGACCAGCTGTCTCTGGAGGAACGTACCCTCCGCCGCTGCTGGCTTCGTAGTCAAAAGCGGGCTGGTATCCACATTCCTTATGCGCCTGAGATCCCCTTGGGTATGTGTACAGCCCTCCCGCACGGCGGGGACTGGTCAGGGCTGGCCACTTGGGAGGACAATGGGGTCCATATGGTAGGAGACTTGTATAAGGATGGTGTCTTGTTATCGTTCTCCGACCAGCGGGAGGCTTTTGACTTGCCGAGAGGCGACTTCCTACTCCACGCGGCTCTGGTCGCTGCAATTCAGGGTCGCTGGAGGAAGGGCTTTGCGGAACCTCCTACGTCATTAGGCTGTCAATATGTCGTGATGGCGGCTGGTACCTTCAAGGCCATTACTTGTTTATATAGGAGATTGGCGCTGGATGGCCCCCCCCCCCCCCCATTAGACAAGCTGCGGGAACGCTGGGAAACGGACCTGGGACGACAGATCCCTGAGACGACTTGGCCCCAACTTGTACGCCGGGCCTGGAAGGGCACGCGCAATGTTCGGTTCCAATTGGTCCAATACTACACTCTACATAGGGCGTATTGGACGCCGGCCACGATCCAGCGGGTTTTCGGTGGGGCGCAATCGGTGTGCCCTCGTTGTAACTCGGAGGGTGCTGACTTTGGACACATGTTCTGGGCCTGTATGGGACTTGGTTCGTATTGGGCTGATGTCGTGACTTGTCTGAATGAGATTACAGGACGCCAAGTTGAAACTGACATGGGAGCTTGCCTCCTACTTTGGTTCCCGCACACTCCATCCACGAAAGTTACCAGTAAATTTATCGATCTGTGGTTGATCCTGGCCAAGAGGGAGCTCACTCTACACTGGAAATCAAGGGGGGGTCCCAGCTTCCTGAGATGGCGGGGGTGTTTCCAGCAATGGGCTTCTAGTGAGGGGACCCTCCGCTTACAGTTAGCCGCCCGCGCAGCCAATGATAAAGCAATGGAAACAGCCAGGGCGTGGAGTGCGCTAGTGGCAGAATTACAATTAATGTCAGACTTAGCGGAGGGCAGTGAGGCAGAGGCTCCAGCAGGCCCTGGGGAAGCGATGGTAGCGGGGTGGGCGGGGACACCTATAGGGGGAATAGCCCATTAGTCCTACACACCCATTAACAGCAGAGGGACTGAAGGTTTGCACTGGGGGTGGTGGCGGCTGGAAGGAGTGGCAAGCACAGGTCTACCCAACGTTCAGACCCCGTCTCGGAGTGGGAGTTACTGTTTTGGACCTAGGAGGAGTCATCTGCCGTTTCCTGCAGATTTATGTCACAACGCAGGAGTACCACTTGGGGCACACTGACATGGGGGGGGTGGGGGTAGAGGGGGTGGAGGGAATGAGAAGGTGAGGGCATTGACATGTTGGGTATGATAACAGAACTATTGATAAGTAACGTGCAATCAGTGAAGCCACTGTCATCTGTTTTTCTATTTTTTTTGTTTGTTGATGTATAAAACCAATAAAATTTTGTTTAAAAAAAAAATACAATACGAGGTGATACCTAAAAAGGCACGCACCTCTCTCTGTGTGCATGGCACAGTCATTTGGGCAATCGCTTGAATACGCTCTGGGGTCAATCGTCTTCCCTCCTTCGACAAGAGATGACCTAAGTAGGTCACTTCTTGCCGGCAATATTGCAACTTCGAAGGTGACGCTTTATGTTGAAGGTCAGACAGGTGTCGCAACAAAGAAAGAGTAACTTCTTTACAAATCTCTTCATCATCATCAGCAACCAACAGATCATCAACATACTGGATAAGAGTAGCACCAGAAGGCAATGCAAAAGTATCAAGCTGAGTTTTCAAAGCCTGACTATAAATGGAGGGACTCTCACAATAACCTTGAGGAGCGCGTTTAAACCGGAAACTGCGGCCTCCTAAAGAGAAGCCAAAAATATCCCTACTTTCCTCAGCAATCGGAATACTGAAGAAAGCGTTCTACAGATCGATAACAGAAGACCAAGCAGCTGAGGCAGGGATCATAGTCAATAAAGTAGTAATGTCTGGAACAACAGGAAACTGTGGCACAACAATTTTATTGACCTCTCGAAGGTCAATCACAAACCGATACACAGGTGGCTGAGAAGAGTCAGTACGCTTAAGGACAGGCAGAACAGGACTATTACACACATTGCCTCTCGTTTCTTCAACCACACCTTTCTCAACCAAATCATAGATAATCGCTAAAAGAGCTCTTTCGCCATCACTGGAAATTTTGCACTGAGGAATGCGAGGTAATTTAGCATTCGACTTAAGGGTAACAACGTAGGGTGGAATCTGCAAAAGACCAACATCATTAGGACCTGTAGCCCAAAGTGTATCAGGGAGAGAACGCAGTTCCAGTGGAAGGCGATCCTTAGACAGATACATCGGGGAAATCACTTTCTTACCCACCGTAAGGTGTACTCCCAAAGGAGAACAATGTAATGTCGCATGCAATCTTTTCAACAAGTCCAAACCCAACAAATTCTCGCCACAGCCAGTCGTTAGAATAAGGGGAGCCTCCAATTCACAGGGACCAATAGAAAGGGGCAAAGGACAAGAAACCGGGTTACGAACTGGGGCGCCAGAAAATCCTACCGAAACATTAGTCAAGCCAGACAAGGGTGCGCCAGGGAGTTTAGAGTGCATGATAGAACTCTTTACTGCACCAGTATCCAAAAGAAAAGGTTCTGCCACACCTGATGTAATCACTTCAACATAAGGTCCACTCTGGTCTACTGGAACTGACACTACTCCCTCCCTTTGTCCATGGCTGTCCTAACTATCAGTAGAAAACAACATAAGAGTGACCGCATCAATCAAAACAAAAATAAAAATAAGTCATGGAGTCATAATAGTACATACCACCAAGACAAGTACAGAAACCATATAGGGATAGGTTAGGTGAACATGCAAAGTGAAAAGAAAAGCACCCTCAGGCAACCACAAATGTTGGTAGCCATTGTCTTCATTGGGTTCTTTTTTTGAGACAAGAAATATATCCAAAGTGTGATGAAAATGTGAGTTTAAAAAGAGTGTGGGCTACACCTCAAACAAAACAATCTTTATTATGAGGGTAGTTCTAACTCTGTTAAAAACAGTGAAAAGAGGGCGGACTTATGTGTGGTTGAGTTAATTTGAACCTTCAAGTCCTATGGAAATGTTTAAGAAAGGTCAACATGTTTCTGCTAGCGAGTCAACAATCAACTCAGCATTCGTCAGGACCAAAAAGAAATATATCCTCACTCCGAGGATGACACACACTAAGGTGCCAATCCCATCTGGAGTGGGCAGAGACAAATATACAATCTTAACTGTGCGAATTGCACAAATGTTGTCTCCTGCGGTCTCTCCAGAACATGAGAGACAGGAAAATATTCTGCAGATAGGGGTCGTTCCCCATGGGCTAGTGGCAGGGGGAAACCTTCACGTCCGGGCTCTTTGCTCCAGGACGACCGCCCACCTTCGAACCTATATCGGCCACATCCACTGCCCGAATCGATTCTTTTTGGTCCTGACGAATGCTGAGTTGATTGTTGACTCGCTAGCAGAAACATGTTGACCTTTCTTAAACATTTCCATAGGACTTGAAGGTTTTTAACAGAGTTAGAACTACCCTCATAATAAAGATTGTTTTGTTTGAGGTGTAGCCCACACTCTTTTTAAACTCACATTTTCATCACACTTTGGATATATTTCTTGTCTCAAAAAAAAAAAAAGAACCCAATGAAGACAATGGCTACCAACATTTGTGGTTGCCTGAGGGTGCTTTTCTTTTCACTTTGCATGTTCACCTAACCTATCCCTATATGGTTTCTGTACTTGTCTTGGTGGTATGTACTATCATGACTCCATGACTTATTTTTATTTTTGTTTTGATTGATGCGGTCACTCTTATGTTGTTTTCTACTGTTGTTATCAAGGGGTACAAGAGTGTCCTTCTGACCCTTTCTCTCTAGTTGTTTACATTTTTTTTTTTTTTACTTGTCCTAACTATCATTAAAACCAGCACTCTCACTTCCAACATAATAATCATCAGTGTAGTACTGAGCGGACTGAACGTCGGAACATTCTTTTGGTCAAAATAATTTATTGAATTCTGAGGGGAAAAGGAACGTTCATTCTGGGGAAACGTACCACGTCCCCTACCCCTAGGTACTTGTTGGTAACCACCACGACCTCTCAAACCAGACATACCATTCGCACGCTGTAGCAAGATCGGGCAACTATTCTTGAAGTGACCTTCCTCTTTACAATAAGCACACTGATTAGGGCCTAGCGGGAGTCGCGAAGCAAAAGACTCAGGCTTCTGCAACAGTTTCTGAAACTGTGGGGGTAGCTGAAACTGACGCTGATTAGGGCGAGGCGGATAAGCCTGCTGCAGAAGAACTTTCGTTTTTAATTCTCTAGTCTTCTTCTCTACTTTATCCTTCTCATCTTTATCTCTATTCTCATAGTATTGTGCAGTAGCCAATATCTGGGCCGAAGAAGAAACAGCCCATGAACTCTCAGAGTCCTTTAACTTATTAGAAAGTTCAGGAAGTAAATTAAAAACAAACTTATCTACAAACAACCTCTGACCACCTTCTGTAGTCATGTCCTGACCACTATGATCAATGAATGTTTCCTCAAACCTAGTGAAGAAATCAGACACACTCTCATCTTTCTTTTGTTTGCATGCTGCTAACTTGTCCCAATTCACCCGCAAAGGAGGCATCATAGTTTTCATTAAATTAATAATTCTACCAGGTAGTTCTGCAACTAAGGGTTCAGGTTTGGCACCTCCTACCTGCCGACCATCTGCAGCAGTAATATTAACCCATGTATCTCCTAACTCTGGCGCGTGATCCTCATGACGGATCTTCGCCCACAAGGGTTGAGGAACTACATTACCCATCAACATATCTATGTCAGCTAAATTCATAACACATGCATCATCTGTCTGAGACAATTCCTTGTAATAACCGGCAGGATTTTTACGGGGGTCAGGCAAGGTCTGCTTAAGAGCCAAGACCTCAGCTCTCTTCCAAGGGACATGCACCCACACTCGCTGAAAATGAGCCGGTGCAGCCACAATACCATGAGCGGCATCAGCCACAACTGCCTCTCTCCATACAGGGGGGACCCCTCTCATAGGATACTGCTTCACTTTTCTCCTAACAGAAGGGTCAGGTTCGAACAATGACTGAGGTGGAAGTCTAGACCTAAAAGTGAGTAGTGTCTCTACCGCTTCCTCAACATCGGAGCCCACTATCGTTCCTTTAGCAAATTCACTGAACATTAATCAATTCCAATGGAATTGAACCCAACTCATTATCTTCTCACTCCTGACAAAGGAAGGTATACATGACATCAAAAACATACCTTTGTTTTGGTGCCTCCCACTGTGGGAAGATATCCATAACCACTTGTGGACCGTACTTGGAGGCATTCGAAACCCATCTACGAGCAAGGAGATCTAACACTGCCCGCTCTTCGGGACCAGGAAGCTGACTATGTCTCTGCTTACGCTCAGAAACAGGGGTCATATTTAGTGACCCAAAGAAAGGAGACAAAAGACTAGTGACAGTCTCCTCGGTTATTCGTTGCCGAGCAGAAGGAGAAGAAGTTGACATGAGGACAGGAGACAAAGTGTTTTGAGGCAAGAGAGACGTAGGGACAGAAATAAGAGAAGTGGAAGATAAAGGAGTGTAAGGCAAAGGAGTTTGAGGCAAGGCTAGTGGCAAAGCTGGCGGCCGTGGAGGAGGCTGCACCGCGGAAGGAAGAACCACCTGTGAAGCAACAGGCGGCGGAACAACAACAGGGGGTTGAACGACAACAAGGGGTGCAACAACTGGAGGTAACGGAGGTGCAGTAGCACCCTGCACATAAGGGGGTGGTAATATCAGTAAATGTGACATCAAAGGATCCTTTTCAGGGTCTTCAGTCAAATCTGAAAGGGGAGGTGGCAAAGCCGGGTAACATTTGTCAATAGCCATACAATGTTGTCTAACACTTCAATCGCACGATCTTCTTCATTTTCCTTAAACTGCCTAGCAGCTTGCATTACCGACATATTCCTTTCCTTCCTATCTCTCTTAGCTTGCTTAATTTCTCACTGTTTGGCTTCCTTACGCCAAAGGCGGAAAGAGTCAAACATCGCCGGCCGGGCTTTCTTCTTAAATAGCGCAACTTCTAGGTTATCTAAAACATCTGATTCAAAACTACCATGTTGGGGCCATCGTAAAACACCATCTTTCCTTTTATAACGGACACATACTTCATTATAGGTAATGGGACCCACACCATGCTTTGAATAGAGCTCATAGGTTGGAGTTCCAACTGGAGGTTTCGGACACGAGTCCTCCAATTGGGAATCCTTATTACAACTACAACAAAACCATTTCCTAATTTTGCCCAAAACAGGCATCTTTAGCTCGCTAGTCTTGCTTCAAACATCAAGGGGTTATCAAAAATGATACACTCGTAAATATACGAACCCCTCGGCTTCGACTATTGCAATGGCCGAATCAAAACCAAGAAACAAAACAAAGTCGTGGGAGCGACTCACTTATACTTAACCAAAATGTCTGTCACGCCACCAGAAGACCGTCTAACGTCTCGCCTTACAAATCATCACAAGAGGGTCCAAGACAGGGCGACAGTCAGGGCAGCAGTCCTACGCAGCCATCGGAAAGGGGAAGCCTCGCAGAAAAAACCTTCGGTCCACGTCGACATGCAGGGGTCAATGAAGTGGCGGCCGTCCTCCAGATTTTCCTCACGGGGCTCCTCACAATCTTCGGGCTTGGACCAGTACCGCTGAAGTCGCCCCACGTTGGGCGCCAGTTGAAGAACCGGGGTTTAACCCAGCGGCGTCAGGGACACGCCTAAGATCTTCGAGTTCACCTGTCTTGGTATTCAAAGACACGGAATACTTCTGGATGGCGTCAGAGACCAAGTTTATTAGCTGCAGCTAGTAACAGTGATCCTAGAAATACATCACGGTGTAAATTCTCAGGAGACTGCTCATTTTACTAAGGCGAGACGTCTCCTTTTATATCCAATATTCACATTATAAATGTAGACCCACTGCACAAAATTCTAACCAATAAGATCTGGACTGATCCATTTCAACATAATGATTAATTGAGCTATAAACTATCAAATGGAGTGCTACGTAGATGAATTGCCATTGGTTATGATTAAGTCAAGCAAATAGTGCAATGTTTGACTGTCTTCATGACTGACCATATGTGATGTCATTTGTATGGCATGTGTGACATTAAATGCTTAAGGTTACTCATATTAGTTACAGTTTTACAATGAATTGTACTTGCATTGTTACCATAGCCTTTAAAATGAGAAACAGTTATTGAAAGGTGTGCTGAGGTTCAGTTGATCCACCCGTTTGCAATATATTCTTCACACTCACTCAATTAATCAAAAGTAGCCAATAAAAGAGTATTATTATTACCCTAGACATTTTTTACTGTACTTACAGTTTAGTTATTTTTAGACTGTAACTATGCTCCTGATGTGTAGAGCCATTTTGTGATTGCAAACCATGTGCTTTACAAAATCACAGACTTTGTGACTGCAAAATGACATTTTTCTAGTTATTATACCCATTTTGTGAGTCTGAAAAGCCTTTCCAAATCGCAGTTAGGAGGGAGCATGAAAGGGGCATCCCCTCTGTTAGAATTGGGGGTCTCTATTTGGCACAGGTAGGTACTTGTGACAAATAGGGACCCTCTCCTCTAGTCAGGATAAGGGGATTACACTCCTAAAATAACCCCCGCTCACCCCCTTGGTGAAGAACCGGGGTTTAAACCAGCGGTGTCAGGGACACGCCTAAGATCTTCAAGTTCACCTGTCTTGGTATTCAAAGACACGGAATACTTCTGGATGGCGTCAGAGACCAAGTTTATTAGCTACAGCTAATAACCGTGATCCTAGAAATACATCACGGTGTAAATTCTCAGGAGACTGCTCATTTTACTAAGGCGAGACGTCTCCTTTTATATCCAATATTCACATTATAAATGTACACCCACTGCACAAAATTCTAACCAATAAGATACATTTTTTCCAACAAAGTATCACATAGCAAAAACTCAATTTACAGTATCCCAACCCAAAAGTTAATTATTAGGAATGTCCCAAATTCAATCTCCACAAGCCGGACAAACCTATAATTGAAAGCATAACCCATGTAATGAAGAAACATAAAAAAAGAAACAGTAACAGATGCTGAACAAGATAAAGCACGTGCAAGGAAACTAAAAAGTTAACGATGTCCTGAACATTGATTGGCAATCTCAGATAAAGATCGATCAGGGAAATTGGCTTTGCGAGCTCAGTTTCAGGTGAAGAGGTCAGTTTCTTACAGTTCATTTCAGAGTCAAAAAGAAACCTAGTTAATGTATACATGAACTAAGAAGGCCAGGCCACTTTGTTCGCCAGGTTACCTTTACAGGCCTACGTGAGGGCAACACAAAATGGTGGCACAGAACAAAATGGAGTCAGACTCGAGAATTACAGAACCTCATTGGTAGCTTGGCACGAGCAGCAAGGCTTTATCTCAGAGGTGTTGTAAGTTAAGCATTTGTGACCACATACAGTAACCCAGTGACAACACTACAAATGGACACCACACAAGGTTGTATATCAAAAATAAGTATATTTTATATAGAGTTACCACAAGACCAATAAACGACAAAAAGAATCCACAGTACTATTAGATTTCAAGAGTTCTGGTTAAAAGGCTTAATTCAAGGTTCTGTGCGAGTCGGTAGCCCGGTCTGACTACAGCGTAGTTGAAATAACACAGAGTCTAGCAAATCCAGCAGATCGCGTCGCTTCGGGCCCACTCAAATGTCAATCACAGTACCTTTTACTTGAGGCGGCCGGCACGGATGTGCGAGCCGGTTCCGGTATTCATCGCGGTGCAGAAAGGAAGCGTTGCACGACTCGTTGTCCCTCGATGCGGTGCAGGCAGCGGCCTGTTAACATCGGTGGATCCAAGGCGTGCGTTGCAGGGCTAGACGTGGCTTTGATGCGGTGCTTGCAGCTTGCGGTGCGGCGACAGAGCCGGAGTTCGGAAGCTGGCGTCGATCAGTCCAGACAGCGGTGCGAGTTGGGCGGTGCGTCGCAAAGCGTGCGAGGCGGTGCCCAACTCTGGTGTGTTCACGGGACTCGGAGTCAGCAGCAGTGACCGCGTTGGTCAGACCAGTACGAGTCGGTGTAGCGAGGTGTTGCACGTCGCGGTGTCCATCAGTTGCGGTGGAGGCAACGGCTCGGTGACGGCGTCAGGATGAAGTCAGTGAGCTCAGATCTACCGTTGTTCGAGGCGGATGTTGCTTGTTGCCGTGCCTACAGGACATCGGGCCGGTCGTGAGAGTCGGTCACAGCTCCCTGCCTCTGTAGCCACTGAAACAGCATTTCCAGCAGCAATCCACAAAGGCTGGTGAATTCCACTGGTCCTGGGACTTGGGTCAGGGGGCAAGCTCTCTTCCAAACCCTTGGAGATCTTTGCACAAGTTTGAAAGAAAAGTCCACTTGCCAGGCTAGTAAGATCTTTTGGGTTGGAAGTGTTGTCCTATGCGGACGACACTCAAATCATGGTCTCCCTCTCCCAATCGGTGAGTATCACTGCTCTCAATTTCAGGAACTGTATGGAGGCTGTCTCTCGGTGGATGATCCAGAACTCCCTGAAATTGAACGGTGAGAAAACCGAGGTCCTGATTTTGGGGGGTAACAGGACATCTGGTCGAGTGACTGGTGGCCTCCGTCTCTTGGAGTGTGCCCCTTGCCTTCTCAATTCGCTCGTAATCTGGGTGTTTTGATAGACACCACACTTTCCTTTGACCGTCCGGTCAGTAGGACAGTGTCAACCTGCTGTGGTGTCATCAGGATCCTAAGAAAGGTCGCATACTATCTCTCTCCTGAAGCCTGGAAGCAGGTTACAGTGGCTCTCGTCTCCTCCAGACTGGACTATTGTAACGCGCTATATTTAGGCATCAATAAAAGGCTGGTCCAGCGTCTGCAGGTAGTGCAAAACGCGGCAACCAGGTTTGACCTTGACGTCCCCAGACTTTCTTCAGCCTCCCTAGCCAGGAAAGATTTGCATTGGCTTCCCATCCAGTCCAGGATCACCGTAGGTGTCTCACCTACGGTGCCTTGCAGGGAGTTGGTGCAGAAGGCGTCAGGTCCCTCCTATCCCCCTACTCTCCTATCCGAACCCTACGCTCCTCTAATAAGATTCTTTTGTCCATCCCCAGAGTACTCAAGGCCAGATGGGGAGGGAGGGCTTTTTCCTCCCTCGCCCCCGAGACTCTGGAACATGCTCCCTTCTGAGCTGAAGGAGCAACCTTCCATTCTGCTTTTCCGTAGAGCACTAAAAACATGGCTATTTGTAGAGGCCTACCTGTAGTTTGGCATTTCCTCACACCACAAGCAGCTGTACCATCCTTTAGGCGCCTTGGTGCCTATGGGCTAAGTTGCGCGTTATAAATCCTTATTCATTCATTCATTCAAGTTCTTTCTCCTCTCTTTGGCAGTCAGGCAACCACAGCAGGCGAATCCCCCAAGCAACACTTCAGCTTGGGAATAGTCTCTCCTCAGTTTCTTCAGGTTCCTTCTCCTCAGCAGAGATTTTGTCTTGTAAGTCCAGAAGTGATCTAATTTCTTGGGATCAGGGTCCCAATATTTATACCCCAAAATCCTTTGTTCTCTGAGGGGAGAGGGGCCTGTGCCCAATCCAAGCCAGTTCTGAAGCACTCTGTTTACCAGACTTCTCCTTTCCTTTCACAGCGCAGGGCAGGCACATCAGACGCCCCACAGGAGGTGAAGCCAGCATTGTAGAAGGCAAGTACAGTCCTGGAGCACTTTGTTGACAGTCTTCCTTCTCTTCTTTCAGTGTGCAGGGCAGAGACATCAGATGCACCACAGGGGGTGGAGCCGGCATTGTAGAGGGAAGGCCCAGCCCTATTCCGGTCCCAGGTGCAACTCCTCCCTCCCATCGAGATGCAGATCTCTCTATTTACCACTGGGCTGCCCCAGCCTGTCTCCTGGAATCCCCCAGCCCTGTCACTCACAAATCCCAGACAAAGGAATACACAACTTCGCAGAGGCAGGCTTGAAAGGTTAGGCAAGCAAATACCTACTTTCTAAAAGTGGTATTTGCAAACACAGAATGTTAAAACCCACCCAGGAATACTAAACTCGAATTTCTACCATGCTGTCTGAGACAGTTAGGATTGTAAAATGTAATAATTCTAACAGCCCATTCTGACCTTTGGAGAACAGGTAGCCTTGCAATAGTGAAAAACGAAAATGGCAGTAATTCACTATTAGGACATAACACACACACCAGGGCTTGTCCTACCTTATACTTACAATGCACCCTGCCCTTGGGCCTACCATAGGGGTGACTAATATGAAGAAAAGGGAAAGTTTAGGGACTGGCAAGTGGGTGCACTTGCTCAGTCAGCATGACAGTACCAGACTGCACACAGGCTCTGCAATGGCAGACCTTAGAAACATTTTATAAGGCAACTTCTCTGGGTGGCACAACCAGTGCTGCAAGCCCACTAGCAGCATTTGGATTTACACGCCCTGGGCACACTCAGTGCACTGTACTAGGGTCTGACAAGTATACCAAATAGTCAATCATGGAATCACCAATTAATACATTCATTAACAGTAGGGAGAGCATATGCACTTAAGCACTGATTAGCAGTAGTAAAGTGCCCAGAGTCATAAAATAGCCAACATTAGGTCAGAAAAAATATAAGAGGAAGGCAAAAAGCTCAGGGATGACCCTGCAAAAAGGGCCAGGTCCAACACCCTCCTAGTTACGAGTTGCAGTGGTTTGGGGCCAACACCTTAAAGGACGAAGTAACTTGTTTGCAAAGGGGAAGGAATCCTGTTTTGCAATCGTAATGGCGGTTGGTGGGAGCAGGCACCAGGCAGTTCTGCGACTTAAAGGCCTGCCAACAATACCTCCAGGTCCAGTGCTTTGACCCTTAAAAGTGCAATGTTAGATTGGCTATGCCCAATTGCCATAACTTAACTTACTAATAAGTCCCTTATATAGTCTCCCACCATGGCTCTAGCACTGATTGTGCTACCCTCGATGTGACCACATGAAACATGTCTCCCAGCCTGCCACTGCAGACTGGCAGAGCAGTTTTAAATTGCTAACTCAACTTTGCCATTTAAATCAATGGAAAAGCTCAAACCTCCCTCCCCCTTTAATAACAAATACGCCACTTCTACAGCAGGCCTATCGAGTCCTAAGGCTGGGTGTTGTATATTAATGAGCAGGACATGTATTTCCATATGTCTTAGCAGTAAAACCCCCAGTTTTTACTGCAAAAACGTTAGTAGCCCCTTTGGAGAGTACAGGGTTACACGCTGACAACTCAGCGGTGCTAACTTCTGAATGGGACTACTAAAGTTGGTATCGCATTAAACCTGACTTGATGCCCAAGTAGAATTTAGTGTAACTTCTAAGTACATGCAACTTTTAAAAAGTTGTCACACTGTAGTCCAAGTTTTCCAGTGGCCACTTGCAGATGTTGACCACAAGACAGCCTTCTGCCCTCCTGTAGAGCAGTGTGAATAACTTCCAGGTGTGGAAACAATAGGAAGGAAGCCACCAAGGGTGTGAACCCAAAGGGAGAGCTTCAAAGAGAAATCTGCCTGTGAAGGGCAAATTATTGGCACACACGAGAGCAGCTGCTCTTTTGTTGAGGTATGTGGGTTGCCTTTGGGGATAGAGAGGGTTGACCAGTTGCCAAATCTTTCTTTCTGTGGGCATGTAGACCGCAGGAAGACGGACCTCTAGGGTGGGCTAGCAAGCTTCATACACCGAGAGAGGGTTTAAGCCATATTGGGAGTGGGCAGAATAGTGCACTGTGAGATAGCTAGATGCCACACTTTGCAGGAAGTCATCACCAAGCTAGGGGGGTCCCAGTAACCCATTGACTAGTAACTGCTAGCTCCCCTGAGGGCATTTCCTGGACATACATATGTCACCATTGATACCCAGACCTCCGATCATATCTGGACTGGAGATAGAACCAAAGAAGAACTGCCTTGCTGTTCCCTGGACCTGGCAAGTAAGGCTATACAAACAGCTGGAAGGCACCTGCTGATCCTTGGGCTCCTGCCTTTGGTGCCTGACTAAGTGTTACAGCACCAGAACCACAAAAGCCGAAGAAGCCTGTTCTTGCCAGTTAGTCAAAAAAATCATAAAAATAAGAGCTATTTTTATAATTTGTTGTTGATTTCTTTCTTGTTGCATAACTTTACTATTCTGTTGTTTTGGTACTTTATACTTCTTTCTTTGTTTAAGACTTGTTGCTCGAAGCCTGACTGCACCAAAATTGGTTTTGTGAGTGTATTCTACAGTGAGGTCGCAGAGCCTTACCATAAAATACATCACTGTTCCTTACAGTAGCAGATGGCCACAAATATCAACTACCTTAGTCACACTCATTAGGTTGGCATTTCTGTGACCCCTGCAAATGGAGATTTTGTGATGCAACTTATTAGTATCTAGGTCTAATATCAGAATCAAAGATAGGCCGCACAAATCTGTGATCTCTTTTTGTGATCTATTTCTTAATTTATCAGGCTTTCTTTTGGCTTACAACAAAAAGTAAAATCAATCCAAGAATAGACATCAATGGCAATATTGACATGGTCTATATAAATCAGATTAGCACTTCAGAAGGGGTGCTTTGTAATACTGATGCAAATTGTCATAACACCCTGTCGTAATGATACCAAACTATACGTTGCATTGAAAGAAAGCAATATGTTAACTATTTGAGCAATGCCTCTTAACTATCAGTAATCAAATGGTAACTAAAAATCCTATTGCCTACATTTTGTCATGGTAGCTGCTTGCCCACGCTCCTACATTAGCTCAAATTAAAAATATTTGTGCACCAGTCCCCTACCTCCTTGCCTGACTTTGGTCCTTGTATGAGGGCTCGGTTTATTCCAATAGCAAGGCAGACACGTCTTCTGATTTCATTGTGGACCTGTGCGTCTATACCTGTGATATGTAGGATAGTTGAGGTTAGTTTGTGTAGATACTTTTTATTTTTCATGATCCAAGTTTGGTTAGGTCCCTAAGGTGAGTTCTGTTGCTTTTGCGAATGCTTGTTCGTTTCTGCTGTCTGAATCATCTCGATGTTCCTACATCTTGGAATCACAGAGCTTCTCCTATTTCCCTCAGACCGGAACCATCCCTGACATTGGTTCACCTCTGATCAAGACATGTCACGACTTTACACCTCACCTCCATTAGTTCTCTCTTTTGTCCCCCTCCCACCTCCCACGACACCAAATTCCTCACCCCATGAATAGTAGCTAGGTCTCCTCCATACAGTACATGTTTGTCTCCCTGACCTAAACATGTTCTAATTTTCCTTTAAAAGAAAGCATGCAGCACCAATGCTCCTCCACTGCTCTCTTGCCATTCGTGCTGTAGTGCCAGTCAGAATTTCTTGTATGCCTACCATTAACTCCTAATGTAGGTATTATTGTGGTACTAAGACAATCAAAAAGTTATCAGTGGAATGTTCAAATTACTGTCAGATGCTGGTAATTATTCTGGCCCCCATCCTACTCTATTGTTTTTTACTCATCATGTTTCTTGATACTGAGCCCAGCCATCTGCAAATCAGTAAATCAGTCCTGGTCTTTTTCCACTAGGTGCAGTCTATCCCAAATCGTTATGTCGGATCCTCTTCAGACAGGAATGGAAGAAGCCCAGAGCTGTTTCTTCCTTTGGGCCTCGTCGGTGAAGTACAACTTGAGGACAAAAGAACACTGAGCAGAAGACTCCATCTAGGCATACCTGTTGCACCTAGGCAACAAGTTCCACTTAGAAAAAGATAAGCAATGAATGGGATTAATCTCAGCCACAAGTACTTGTTGCCACATTCAAAGCAATCATTGTATTACCCACTGTGCCACCAAGACAGAGACCAGCTTTTTGCCCTAGACTGGCGTTTTCTCCCGAATGCAGGGATGCTCTTCTATACTGCACACTTGCTAGGTTAATATTGATTTGTACCACCCCTCCCTTAAAATCAACCTACAGGTGGCACTGCTGCTGCCTAAAGGTGCATGCATAGGGATGAATCCAGTGGCCTACCTGCCATTTCTAAAGTCACGCTTGATTGCGGCCACCCTGAAGAATGTCACAGAATGGAACTCTGCACACTACTGCCAGAAGTCTTCTATTTCTGCAAGGGGTCTCCACAGCCCCTGTAAACACCAGCTTATTCACGTGTACCATATCACCAGTGTAAAACGCACTTTGCGAACGATACTGTATGTCCATCCATTGGTAATGATAGGTTGTTTGATTGTGTAAGGTTAGCAGACATTTGTTAAGTGTTTAGTTTAGTAATGGTTTGTGTTGAATAATGTGAAGGAAAAATCTTTGCTTTGCAGTTGTTTACTACAGATTTTAAAACTTAAAGCAATCGCTAATATGGATTCCTACTGAGGACATGTGAAAAGAGACCTGTTTTAGAGTTTTACTAAATAAGGGGAAGTGGAAAAGTCACAATCTGATTGAAAATGGTTGGGTAAGCGACTAACTTTCTACAGTATACCATGACCGGTGACTCTAGAACAGGAAGGGTCTGTGGCTTAGAATAGAACATCACGAGGGTTCGTTGAGCTACCTTTTTTATTGAGTGTTTATTGAAGCTAATGCAGAAATCAAAAACAGCTATTAAAGATGTAATATTTCTCCTTCTATTAGAACAATTAAATCATATATGATCTAAGTGCCCAATGCGGCTTGCCAGTGGTGAATGAAGTAGCGGTAGAGTGATAGTATGTTCCCTGGGCCCTGGGTGCAGGGTGGGGTGCCCATGGTGGTGTCCATCTTAGGAGAAGTTGCATGGTGACAAAGTATAGATATAAAGTCTCTGAAATCTAAGCCAGTTCGGCTCTAGTAGTCCATAATGGATAGGACCTCCCTTGAGGCCATATAACGACCGAAAGGAGCCCATATGTCTATGGATCTTGAGGGAGCAGGCATCAGGGACCAGTACACCTCAAACCATTGCTGGAAGAAGGAGGGATCACAAAGTCAGCTCTGGATCGTGGGGGACGCCCCCCCTCCCAGTGTATCTCCACCCTACGCTTACCCAACAGTAATAGTAGTGCCACAAGATTCCGAGCCCCGGGTGGTTCGTGCCTTGCAAAGCCCAGGATGGCCACCACTTGAATTTTGGGAACAGGTGAGATGTAGATCTCCACTAAGCAGGCATATACTTCAGTTCGATACTTAGCCACCGCGAAGCAGAGCCACGCCAGGTGTAAGAAGTCTGGTCCATCAGCCTCACACCTGGCACCAAAGGAGTTACTCAATAAACCCATTTTGTGTAGTTGTACGGGTGTGCAATACAGTTGGTGTAAATATTTAATATGAATAATGCGCAATCTGTAGTTGGGAGACAGTACCCTTCTGGGCGCAACAATATTTCAATTGATCATTGATATTTCTGCGCCCAAGGTAATCTGGCAAGTCTGTTGCACTCTTGGCACAGTGATTGGTGACTTGTCCTGGGTGGTTGAATACAGCAGCGTAATCTGCTATCTGGGGGAGGGCGAGGCCAACACAAAGTCCAAAGCCGCGAGGCTAAGGGGTACCTTTGGGTAGACTATTTGTGTTGCCCTGCAGATGCTTCACAAGTGATAATAAAGAAAAATGTCTAGGGGTGTGTTTTCTGCACTCGCCATGATTGTTTTTGGTATTGGAACTGTCCCGTCAGGGAATAGTTCACCCAGCATGGAAAAGCCCAGGTGCCGGAGTCATCTGCTGACCTGAGTGTCCATGGTGAGGGGCAATGATGGATTATGTGCCAACAGCAGTTTTCGTGAATACAATAATGGTAGGCCAGCCCTGTGCTGGAGCTTATTAATGCCCATATCGGTCACCGGGCCATATCAATGTAATCTGCGGGGTGCTTTGGGAGCTAGCATATCGCGTGGGTGAGTGAGCTTTCAGGTCTTCATTTTTCACCTTAATTATTTCCAATACTTTTTTCATATGTGAGAGCTGTTCATTGGAGATGGTAGCACCATCCTCCATGTCAGGAACTCTTTGCTCAAGTTGGCCCAGTCGATTATCATGTTTATCAAGCTTCCCGCTTATTCGGTCCAGTCTGAGGATTAGGGTATCAATGTTTGAGACAATTGTGCGCAAGCTTTGAAGCTTTTCATTGAGCAGATGATATCGGTCATTGCCAGTCTCTTCTGTATTATGGTCCAGGGGCTGTCTGCTCTCGCACCTATCGCCAGCCTCCCACACCGGCCTCCTCGTGGTGAAGGAAAGCTTGGCGTTTTTTTCCCCCCATCTTAGGGCGCAATACACGGTGATTGGCTGTGATCGCTGCATAGATAGCTAGGTTGCTATGTCATCCTCATTTCTCAGCCCCCTCAGGCCTTCAGCGAAGTTTAGGTTCTGTCTTGCCCGCAGCTGGGTACATGAGTAGACCCGGCAGTCACCCCAGTTCTCTGATTGGGAAGGAGGAGGGTGGGTCGCAGCAAGCTGTCAATTCTTTTGGTAGGGGGTTATTAGGATTATATGAGCTGGCCCTGGGCCACATGCAGTTGCAGCCGCCATTAATAGGCTGATTAATCGCCCCTCAGGTGAAATGCGTTCGACATATTAGCTAGTGAGGCTCATATCAGCAAGCATCTACAATCAGTGGTCTTGTAGGTTAAATGCTGTTTGACCTCAACACAATGCCTTCTCTCACCATCAGCAGGGTTAACGTTTGGTATTACACGATGTTTTTGGGGAGTGTCTTATGAACGAAAGCTAATACTTTCTGAGACTTAGGATTACATTTATTAAATTAAATTGTTCTGAAATATCTAGGTAGTGATCATCATTTTCTTTTTCCTTTAGTGACATTTTAACTTTTGTAATGGAGATTATTGTTAATTAGGAATAATATACCATGGCCAAAGAACCCATCCATTGCCATACCACCCAGCTTGGCTCATCATATCAATCCCTCAAACATGAAGTTAATTAAAAAAACAGAAGAAAGGTCCTCGTCCTATAAGTACTATAAAATTGTGATGCACAGAGAATTCCTTTAGTTTTTTTTGGGTCTTGGTCATCACCACCATGTCCAAGAAGACCAAGGGTAACTTTGTTTGCATAAGGTAGGTGTCTTTTTTCCTCTTGAACCCGTATGGCACACATCTGTCTGGTTGATTTGCAGATGCCTTTGTCTGCAGTGCTACAGGGATTTCCTGTAAAACATTTCTCATATTTTGTGTTATAATCCATTAGAGTGGGAAGAGGAGAATCACTTCCTGACACAGAGAATGTCCTGGGTGATTATAGCTATGAGAAGCCCGCCTCCGCATCTGTTTAAGAGATTAACAACGTCCATGAACCAGCAGTACGATAATCCCACATTTCTGCTCTTCTCAGAAATGACCTTTTGCCGTAATTAAGCTAATATATTTTCTGCCAGAAAAATCCCAACTTATCTCCTAGATTATTTCCTTTAACTCAGTTGACATACCTCTAAATGTGACATTCACCACTTTTGTGTGTCTTATGGCCGCACAAGAGGGTCAACAATCATCCAGAGAAGGGACTGTGGCGGACGTTTGGGATAGGCTACATAATGAGATGATGTGCACGTTGGTTGTGGATAACACTCATACCCAAAATGTTTGTGCAGAAATATATAGTCTGACGCTAATGATGGCTTGATGGGATACTGCCCAGGATTAAGAAGGCTCAAACTTTCCACAAATTGAAGAATGGATGTGGGAATGGATTTCTTTATATCTACTGAGAATTTTATTTATGAGTGCTGGTATGTCCAAAAAAGTAGAAAAGGGTCTGGGCTCCTTGGCAAGATGGTTAAATATATAGATGGTGAGAAGAACGATAAGTAAGTGCCTGGGACTCTGAGGTGCGCAAATTAACATATCATGCTATTTTTTATCTACTCTGTTATGTTGATAGGTAATGTTGGCTCTCTAGTGCTGGTTCCAAATTCATGATACTTTACATGTCCCATCAGATCTTACCTTTGCTATTATTCGTAAGTCTCGGGCTGGTTGTTTTTTTGTATGTCTACTTACATGAAAACAGAAAAATGGGAACTAGACATGTGTTTACAATAATAGTTCTAGGATTTTCCCAAAGCCCCTTTCCATAATTGAATTTATGTCATTGTATTTCTTCTTCTCTAAGGAGAGACCACTTAACGTGACTCTGCATCAAGTTATCTTGCAGAATCCAATTCACCACAGGTGTGCAAAGGGAACCCACAACTATTCTACGATGGATCTTCTGTCATAGAAGAGCCATTCATACATCACTAATTCACCACTTGCTCACCTACTGTTTTGCAGACTTAACTTGGCAAGTTTCCGTAGTAGATAATAGACAACCGACCTTAACGCTGACAAAGTTGTTACTTGCTTTTAATTGACACTCTGACTGGCCCTTGAAGGGTTACTGTGTCATACCACAGTTCCTTTGATTGGTTCTCAAATATGAGTTTTGCTTTCCATAGACACTCTGACTGGCCATTGAAGGATTGTTGCGCCAGCCCACAGTCCCATTGCTTGGTTCTAGAGTCCCCGGAGTTCTGCTGTCAATGGAGACACTGACTGGCCATTGAAGGATTGTCACGCCGTCCACTGTCCCATTACTTGGTGCTAGAGTTCCAGAGTTCTGCCTTCAATGGACACTCTGACAGGCCATTATAGGATTGCCGCGTTGCCCCATAGTCCCATTGCTTGGTGGTAGAGTTCCGGAGTTCTACCTTCAATGGACAATCTAACTGGCCATTGAAGGATTATCACGCCGCCCCACAGTCCCATTGCTTAGTTCTAGAGTTCCGGAGTTCGGCTTTCAATGGACACGCTGACAGGCCATTAAAGGATTGTCGCGCTGCCCCACAGTCCCATTCATTGGTTCTAGAGTCCCTGGAGTTCTGCTTTCAATGGACTGGGCGTGAGTGTTTGATTGGTTCGGATGCTCCGTCCATCACCACCCCCTTTAGTACCGCTTTATTCGCCATAAGTTGGCAGGGTATGCTCAGACGTGAGTCCCTTGCTCACTTTGCCACTGGATTCTAGCAAGCCGGGCTGAAGACGGCTGGAATGACAGAAACCGGTCCTCGGAAGCTTGTTTCCGGTCCAGGGAAGGCATGGCTTGGCAGTTCGGGCTGGACTGTTCCCATGAGGCACAGGGTCAGACTGATTTGCATATAGCCATGTCTGAACTGGGGTGGCAGAGTGGGCTAAAGAACGGTGATGGATCAAACCCAGATCTTTTGACTGGGTGTGAGTGTTTGATTGGTTCAGATGCTCCGTCCATCACCAACCCCTTTTGTACCGTTCAATGGACCCTCTGACAGGCCATTGAAGGATTGCTGCGCCGCCCCACAGTCCAATTGCTTGGTTCTGGAGTTCCGGAGTTCTTCTTTCAATGGAAACTCTGCCATTGAAGGATTGTCGTGACGCCCCACCCACAGTCCCATTTCTTGGTGCTAAAGTTCCAGAGTTCTACTTTCAATTGACCCTCTGACTGGCCAGTCAAACATTGCTATGCTGTGCCTCAGTCCCATTGAGTGGTTTTCGTGTACTCAAGTTTTGTTTTTCATTGACATTCTGACCGGGCATTGAAGGATTGCCGTACCACAGTCCCATCGAGTACCAGTTCTGTGGAGTTGAAGAACAGAGTTTATTGGCTTTGACCTCAAACTTCATCTCATTACGTCCGATTGAGGGGGTTCTCGTACGAAGTTCCGAAGTGCTTCTCCACCCTCGTCGTCTCTGGCCAGTGTCCAGATGAATCATGAGACCAGTTGTCCAAATCCCAAAAGTTTAATATTAAAACAGCAGGCATTTAAATGAGTTAACTGCTTTTGAGTCACATTGCGTGTGAACAGGCGCCGGGTCACCACCTTATTTAATTACCCAATTGAAAGAAATAAGTTCATTAAAAAATAGATGACTTGCACGTTTTTTATCCTCTAGATGTGGAAATGACTTGTTGAGTTCCCGACAGTGTACGCGTGCTATTTCTGGTCTGGGATTGCTGAGATGTGGTTTGTGCATCCCAAAAAGTCTTTGCAAAGATGAGAGGACCAGCAAACTTCCGAAAACCCCGGTTATGATTCAGCAAAGCAGTGATGCAAAAGAATGCTTGTTTTCTTTTCATGAAAAGAAACCTGGCCACTGACGTTAATATTACCCACACTGCACTTTTCAAAAGTCAAATTTCTGATGAGCGTGCTCTTGTACAAGATGCTACATTACATGCATGGGAACTTGAGAGCAGTTTTTTCCAGCGATGGTTTTAACATCCGAAACCTTTCCAACTTAAAGTATTTTTTCTCTTTTTTAACTTTGTTTTGATATTTTTGTAAACCTAACAATTAGCAGTTGTTCAACGAAAATGCCATTTTATACATTTAAAAAACTAAATAAAAAATAAACAATTTTTAGGTAACACAAACGTGGCCCATTTGCATTAGAGTGTTTTACATGAGTACCAGATCAGGCTACACACGGTCAGATTCATGTTTATTTATGTACTTTTTTTAATACATGGCTAGTTTGGGTGATTTACCCAGAAACACAAAATTCTGAGCTGACGCTAGGACTCAAACCTATTTCCCTAGTTCCAAAGTCAGCAGCATACTTACTTGTGCAAACATATCTTTTCAAACAAGCTTATTCTATATTCTTAATATTTCGATCACTTTTACAGTACTGATGCTACATATTGAAAATAAGTCTACTAGGGGTTTTATATTTTTTGTGTGTGTTTTTTGGAGAACTGCTATCTTTATATATTGCCTGTGCCACTTTATTAGTCCCCTGAGCCATATCTCTAGTGGAGGAAGATTGTCTTTTATTCAGTAGCGAGCAATATCCCTACTAGTGTTCAAGCATCCCACATTGGCCCGCACTATTCTATCGCCCATAACTGCCATCTTTTGGGTCCATTACTGCGAGTTTAACCACCACCTTTCTTTTTCACAACGTGGCTTTGCTATTTACAATATTTTTGTGGGTTGGCTACAGTACTTTCCATGCAACAGATGAACAGACTTAACCACAGCGGCTGCCAACACAAAAAGTGTGGGGCGGGTTGAAAGGGCGGGGAGGAATACGGTGGCGGTGCAGCACAGAGGGGGTTAATGATAAATAAATAAAATGTACCTGATGCTGCCGTCCCCCTTGCGCCTCGGTGCTCCTCTGCTTCCTTCTCCCAGCAGTCCCTGGGACAGAATCAGAGCCTCCCCATTGAATCCCTGCTCTGCTCTCATGCTATTACCAAGCATGAGAGCAGTGCGGGGATTTGCCTGAGTGGGCTGTTTTAACTCTCGCTCAGGCACTGGGAGTCTGTGCTGTTTCTCCGGCCCAGCTGTGCAATACAGCTGAGTTGGAAAAACCTAAGTGCGCAT
This sequence comes from Lissotriton helveticus, assembly GCF_964261635.1. Lineage (NCBI taxonomy): Eukaryota > Metazoa > Chordata > Amphibia > Caudata > Salamandridae > Lissotriton > Lissotriton helveticus. The sequence continues at coordinate 2,002,340,735 of NC_136057.1, read as the reverse complement.
GTGTGTTTGGCCGGCCTTAGACAGCCGGCCAAACCGACATGCTCACTTAACAGTGCACATCACTCTGCCCCATCTGCCATGGCCCGACCCCACCCTTCCCTACACATGCTTGCTCAGCCAGTAGCTGAAAAATAAAACAATAATAAAATAAGGTTTTATTTTTCAGGTGCTGGCTCTGAGCCAGTTGAGGTGATGCTTCTCTGCTATTGTGGAGGAGCCGCCGCTGCTTAACCACCCTGCAACACATTTAATTTTCGGTCCCTAAAAATCCAAGCTCTGTGCACACATGGACTTAAACTTAAATGGACATTTTATAGGAAACTGAAATCGGAAATTGTGTTAGTCATAGAATTCATGTTCTCTTTCTTCTTGTATAAGAACATTGGGATATTGCAAGCACATCTGAAGACAAGGGAGGGCCGATAATGGCTGGGTTAGACCTTCTGCTCCAATATTCCAGTGTTTGTCTTATTGACGTTGAGTTTAATTTAGAACAGCCTGCCCTCAGTGTTCTAAGTTCTAAAATGTTGTAAGAGCTTTATTTAGATCTTTCCTGCGTCAGGCTAAACTGGTCAATAAGGATTAGACTGATTCCTTGAGGAGAGGGCCTCCTCTGCCCAGGCTATTATTTTATATTAGATATGTGGGTGAATAGCCGTTTACAGAAGCAATGTTTTCCATCGTAGGGTTTGTGTGAACTGCTGAGGTAGGAAGTGTAATGGAAGTGAATTATCAACCACACAACATTTCTAATAGTATAAAACCATCTCTGTCAAACACTATCCCTCTTTTCACAGCAAAAAAAGGTAGCATAGTCAACAAAATACCATCTTTATAAACGTTGCAAAATTATTAACTCTAAAAACAAGTGAATTTCAAATTTTTCCAAGACAAACCTTTGATGTCCAAAATCTGAATAACCAATTTAGAAGTTTGACAGGCCTGCATCATCACTCTTAAAAGTCCACCCTACATGACCAGCCCTAACAGACCAGCCCCTGATTGCTGCTTTCTCACCGATTGCCAGAATCAGCACCAAGGACACACACTGAAGGCTTTGTGAATGCGTCTCACTCATCAACATCATCCCAGCTCAGTCCTTTATTAATTGTACAATTCTATAGAATTCAGAAAAAAAGTATATCCTCTACTTTGGCACTAAGACCTCCCCGGATTCCTGTAAATGGTGGCCAACAGAATTGGCTGTGCCCCACTCCTCTGGCACTTTATGGGGATAAACCGAGGAGTAAAATTTGATTCTAATCTGTCATTCAAGCCCCAATTTACGGCTATCTCCAGCATTTGTTTTTCCACACTGTTACTAAAAAGGATGCTCCACCTTATCCCCGAAGACTTTCGAAAGACGATTGTCCATGACTTGGTTACATTTAAATTGGACTATACCAATAGTTTTTTTTGGGGTTTGACTGCCTACTAAAATCAATACTTGCAAATAATTCAGAACTCCGCCTCTCGCTTAATCTTGAACATACCTTTACGAGTTCAGATGTAATGTTCCTACGGCAGCTTCAGTTGGCTCCATGGTATCAAGAGGATCCAATTTAAGGCTCTCATTTTTGCCTTTAGGGCCTTTATGCAAAAAGGTCTCCTCTATCTAAGGAGGAGATTTAAGCCCTATTGCCAAGTCAGATCCCTGAAATCTAATAACTTCCAACGTTTTCAACTGCCTCGCATTTCTAAGGCCAGGAGATATGGCAGATCTTTTATTTTTCCCTCTTCCAGGCTGTTGAATCCTCCTTCTCTGTTTGCTCTGTAGCCCCTCTAAAGTTGTCTTTAGAAAGAATCATAAAACTCTGCTTTTTGACTCCTGTCTAGAGGGTGTGTAAGCCCATTTCTAGCAGTCCTTCTCAATTCTGACCTCTACTGCCAGCGCCAGATGCCTTTTCAGAGGAGGCAGCTGTGTGCCCTAAAACGGCTTGTATTGTATTATTGTATTATCTATTTATTAGACCTTATTAACCAGTCCAAAAAAAATTAAAACTTGAGACCACTCTCATTGTGGACCATCATTACATTCTTACTAAACACAGAATCTATCACCTACAGATAAATTGCTAACTAACATATTTATCCAAACTATAGGGAAAACCTTTGGATTCCAACTTCAGATGCTTCTCATCAGTCCCAGCCTCCTCAGCCTACTCAAGCCTAGTTTCCCTCGGGGTCTGGAACCAGAATAGCCATTTTCACACTTCAATCTGATGCTCTTGAACCAGCTGACTAGGATAAGACATGCCTCCTAGGACTGAAGTGTGGTAGCAATTAAAAACACATTATTACTCATTCGTAGAACCAGAGATCAGACAGTTGAAATAGTCAAGTTTAAGGGTATAATTAGCTTGTCAGATTGCAACCTTAAAATATTTGCCATAAGATAGATGTTGAAAGCGTTGTTTCTTTTTAAGTCTGGACTTAACTGAAACTTTAAACACAATATTAGAAGTTAGAAAGGCGTAATTATTAAAATGTGTGATCAGTACATCTTGATTAATTCTGTCTCAAATCTTTTCTCACGAACTAATTTTCTCTGCCTTTCACGCCTTATCTTTCCTTCTCATTGTTTCAAATCTCAAAACCTATATGTTTTCGGTTCCCCCTTTCTTCGTCTCTCTCGCTCTTTACATCTCCTATGCCTTTGATTTCTTTCACTTTTGGCTATAGTTTTTTATTGTGAATCACCCTTGCACTCGTTTCCCCAAAATGTGCGATCTAACTTAACATTTACATGTTCACCACATATATATTGGACTATGATAGTTGGGTCTGTAAAGTTTGTAGAATATTTATCAGTGTCTCCTTCTAAAAGAGTGGTTTAAGAGTGAATTAGGAGAGATTTAGTGGCAGCCTTTCTTCCAAGGCTGTATTCTACAATTCAAACATTTTACAGCTTGTTAATCAGTCATTGAGACTTGGGCTGTGAATAGGCATTCCCTTTTTGGGAGCTTACTCCACCTCAATGTCCTCTTATTTATGTTCTGAATAAAGAAGCCATGTTCTGAACACTTTAAATATTGCCCCATCCCCGCAGCCGAATTGATTTGAACGTTTGATTTCGGTATTTTGAAATTTATATTTTAAAATTTTGTTTGGGTTCTTTTAAAAATCCTACCGATTTGAGAGGTGAAATCAGGCCTTCATTTAGACCGAAATGGAAAGGTGTGTGCAGAAAGGCTTGCTTCGTACACACAAACGAATACTGCTAGGCCGGCGGTGCACTCCATTTCTCTTTTGAAGGGACACTTGTGAAGTTAAAGTGTATTTTTGTTCTCTTCGTAAGGTTTTCCCCAGTGCTTTAAATGGAAAAAGAAAAGTACTCACCTAATTTATTGTGATGGGTCTTGAGGGTCTTGTAGGGGCGTGTCAGGGGGCGTGGCTTCGAGGCAGGTATTTAACAATGGTGGCATTTTCTTATTCAATGCAAAACCGTTCTAGTGTCCTTCGGCCAAGTTTTTTCATATGTGCACATCGTAATTGGTGTTTTTTGCAATTTTGTATTGTGCGAACTTGGCCAAAGGGCATTAAAGCTTTTTACTTGAGAAGCAGAAGTTTTACATGAAAACATCTCTTTTTTTTGTTTTTATGGTAGGGGAAGATCACCCAGAATAACAGGATGTTGAGCAGACACTGGGATTTCAGCTCTCTGTGCCATTAAAAAAAAATAAAGTACACTTTCAAGTAGAACTTGCACTACTAATTTAAAGTGCTTTAATACCCTCCTGCCAAGAGTGCGCTATATATAACCGCAAAAAAGGGCTAATTGCGCACTGTATAAATGAGCTGAACTTGGTCACAGGCGTTGTGTGCTCTGACAGTGTATTCCAGCGCTGCAGCCTTACCCTCTAACTGACAGCGCAAAAGTTCCAATGTGAGTAGCTCTGTCCGACAGGCCATATCTCCTTACTTCTGTCACGCTGTCAGTGTAAGGATGCAGTTGCAGCCTAGTGCTGGAATACACTCACTGTTGACTGTTAGAGCGCCTCACTGACAAGCTCCCCCTGAAGGTATTCAGCAGCACCTGCGCTGCATAAAATCTCGGCCTGGTCGGTGTACTCCACTCAGCTCGCGGAGTTTGCGAAGTTTCCCCCACTCCGTGTTACGCAGAGCTCGCAGAGTTTTTTCCCTCTCTTGTGTTCACCAACGTCAAGTTTGGAAGCGCGAGCAAGGAAAATCCATCTCCCGGCGAGCTTTTTCCTCATTTGCGATCGCCAACATCAAGTTGGTGATCGTGGAAAATAAACCTCCTGGTGAAATTTCTCAATGCAGGGGGGTCAGGTTACTCATTGAGAGTGGTCACGTATGCTCACGAGCGCTTGCGTTGAGAAACTGCCCGTTCGCATTGAGAAAGCTGCCACTCGAGTAAAAATCTACTCAAGCGGCAGAAAAGGTAAGCTTGCTCTGTGCATGGTTCTGTTTGCAATGATTGCACATTGCGGACAAGCATCCGGCACTGTGCAATCACCGCGAACTGCATTTTTCTACCGTACTTTGCCGCCTGCGGAGCTCCGCGTAGTGCAACTCTGCGCCCAGGGTTAATAAAATCCCATGCCCCAGAGCCCGACCCCAGCTTGCCTCTAGGAGTACCGGTACTCTCTTGACACAAGGAGAAGTTCTGGTACTCTAGGGGAGAACTGAGAAGTGCCGGTACTCTGTACCGGGGAGTACCGGCCCATTTAAAGCACTGGTTTTCCCTCAATTTCTGTTCAAACATGTGGGCAAAAATATTTAACAGAAGGGTTTGGCTCTTTTCTTCTTTCTGGCCAGCTGGTTCTCTTTTAGCAATAGATGAGTATTCCAGGTGATCACTGCCACTCATACACTCACTTTTCCTCACAGGAGGCCAGGTCCTCATCAATTTCCGTTAGCTTCTCCTCTCTTTTCCCTCTTAAGTATTATGAAAGCCATCAATGTGCTGCATTTTTACCCAGCTGGAACAGCTACTGAAAGCATAGTGTAGTATTCTTGTCTCGCACTGCCACCAGACACGTGACGTAATGTTCCACATGAAACATTTAGTTAATGATGACAGTTGGTGGCGAGCTGAGCAAGGTGCCGGTGTGACTGCCACTCATGGTGGTTTGTCGCATGATCTAGAATATAAAACACATGTATTATATTAGTCTCAGCCTCTCCTTTACTACATTTTGGTGACGAGTTGTAGTAAGGAAACCACTCCTCTGACACCGAACCTATGTAAGAGAATTTTGCCAGAGGCATCATCTATTCACCCTAACTAAAGCCTTCTCTCCGGTGTGAGAGGACTGAAAGCGACGTGAGGTGGGTGCAGCATTGTATGGGGCCATCATCTCTCCCCTGTCAGACAGCACGGTGCGCAACTGCAAGCACCAAGATGTATACAGCAAGCTGCATGGATCAGCGTGAGGTGGGCGCTATTTTATATGATGCTTGTTTCCGGTCCAGAAAGGAACCAGGTTGGTAGTTCGGGCTGGACTGTTCCCATGAGGAGCAGGGTCAAGACTGGTTTGCATATGGCTAGGTCCAAACTGGGGTGGCGTAGTAAGCAAAAGAACATGGATTTAACCTAGATCTCTTGACTGGGGGTGAATGTTTGATTCATTCAGCATTCTGTCCATCATTTGTTGCCGCAGCACTTTTCGACCTAAGTATGATGATTATTCCCACACTTGGGTCCCTTTCTCGCTGTGCCACTGTATTCAAGCTATTCTTGCTGATGAGGCATGATGCCCCCAAACCGGTCCCAGGATGCTTGTTTCCAGTCCAGGGAGGACCCGGCTTGGCAGTTCGGGCTGGACTGTTCCCCTGAGGAGCAGGGTCTAGACTGATTTGTATATGGCTTGGTTCAAACTGGGGTGGCTTAGTGAGCAAAAGAGCGATGAATTTAACCAAATTCTCTTGAGTGGGAGTGAATGTTTGATTCATTCAGCATTTTGTCCATCATTTGTTGCTGCAGCACCTAATATGAGGCAGCACACTCTTTCAATGTCAGTCAGCACAATGCACAGTTGCAACAGCTATCCACCAGACAAGCTGAAGCACGAAAGCTAGAGACAGTGGCAGCTTAGCGTAATCCTCAGGTGAGGAATTTGTGACTTTTGATACATGCACAAAATACTTATAATACTTGCAAGCCGCACATTGATTTGCTAAAGTATGAGATTGGGCAGGCATGAGGAGTGGAGCGCATTTACCGTGTAACAGCGGCGGCCATGTTATAATCGAGTCATCAACAGCTGTTGGCTGACTTTTGCTAATCATTGAAATAGTGTTCTGCTCAGTAGATTCAAAGTTCGTAGTGCGCAATTGTAGCAGACATTAGGAGCGCTCTGGTGTCTGCTTTTGAAATGTACATACTTGACACACTAGCCGGCACAGCAGAGGCCATCTCATTGAGGTGTGCAGCAGTCTAGTCGTATGGTAGAGTCAGGAAACATTTAAAAGGCTAAACACCGATACAATCGTACAGATGCTAAGCTGTTTTTTTCTCCAGTTCTACAAAAGTAAGCCACTGTCATTGGGTTGCTAGGCACCAGCACATGGTTGTTCCAAACAGTTCTGCATGTTTAAAACACTTATTTTTGCCATTGTGTTTGAGTTGTGTTTTTTTTAAAGATATAATGTGTTTACAAAAGCTATGGCATACAGTGAAGAGCACACCATTTTTCTAGCTGAAATTTAATAAGGAAAGCTGTATAGCTGGTGTGTGTTGGGCTAAGTATTGTGCACAATTTCTAGTGGTAATTACTCAGCTGTAGTTTTTCTTGTAATCATTGTGTGTAATTTCTTTTGGTGGTAAATCTAAACTTGCAATCTGTGAGTCCTCCTCCACCATTTTTAGACACTTCAGGACACCCACCCGTACCTTGGAGGCAATGGCTTTATGCGTTTGAGATATACTTAGGATCCATAGGGGTGTCAAGATTCCGACCTGAATGTAAAAATACTTATTACTTCATTCCACTGGAATTGAGTACAGGTCCTTTTTAAGCATCTGCCAGATTTAGAAATAGTGGAAAACGAGGAACTTGATGATTTTCAAGAAACTGTGAAAAGGTTAGTGATGGGATAGAATGTTGGTTGAGAGTTCCCTGCGTGGAACTCGGAATGGTGAGGGGGAGAGGGGATTCGCAAGGGTGGTAGTTGCTGCCAGACGGGGTTAAATAAAGTTGTGCTCAAGCACTCACCGCCTCTGGACTTCCTTTCAGGTAGCAAACAGGTTTGATGTACCACCTAGTTTGGTGGTTTCCAGACATACATTTTTCAAAAGGTTACAGAATCCCAATGAAGATGTTGACTCGTATATTTCATCCTTATGCAAATTGGTTGCTGAGTGCCAATTTGAATATTTCAGTGACCAGCGGATTTGCGACCATTTCATTGGTCACTCTTCAGATAAGAATATGTGGCACAAATGACTCACTTTAGGAAACCTAACATCAATAGACGCTATTAGGATTGCCAAAAGTATTGAAACATCTTTCAAATATACAAAGGAATGAGATAATAAAGACAGTGAACAGGTTGCGCCCGTGAGAGACAAAGAAGAGAGTGGGAAGGGGAAGAAATTTCCACAGTCTTGCGTTTCAAATCAGCCCAGCTCATTTTTCAAACAAACAAATATTTCTTTCAGATGTGGAAATCTGTCTCACAGCAAGTATGGGAGACCATGTCTGCCAGGAATGTATTGTGTAGACTTTGTAAAAGAATTGGGCATTCTGCCAAAGTGTGCAAACCCCCAAAATGTGAAAAAGTTATTGTTGTGTCTGATAAAAGGGGTAGTGATTCTGAAGAGCTGGTAAACAAAATCCAGGATCTAGTGTTAGTTGTAGCAGACGATGATGTGAAACGAGGTGAACCGTGTGAATGCGTAGACCGGTTTGTGAATATTCAAGTTGGGGATAAACAGTTTAGATTGCTTGTTGATTCTGGAGCAAGGATCCCTATGATCATTCAAGAGTTGTTTCAATGTACATGGACTGAAAAAAATGTATTGCCCCCTGACTGTTCTCCTGTATCGTACACAGGAAGAAGAATTAAATTGTTAAGATTTTTTGACGATGTATTATTTTTTTAGAGGGAGGCGTATACATGGAAAGATATGTCACTGCAAAAAGGTTTAACATCAGCACAGCATTACTACACATTGATGGACTGCTTAATGCACAGCAGTTGGCAGTACCTTTTTCTCTTCCTTCTCAGCAGAGCAACATATATCAATCCCAGGTTTAAGGTTTCTATCGCACAGTTTGTCCTGAGTCTTTAGTGGTTCAGAGTGCATGGGTGTCTCTAAAAATAGAAGCTCAGTAGCGTAGCTTGGGGGAGGTGGGGGGGGGCGGTGGGGGCTGTCTGCCCCAGGCGGCACTATTTTGGGTGCGGCGGCCATTGTAGTTTATTTGGGGACCGGGACACTCACTGACACTACTGTCAGTCAGTCTAGCTATGCCTCTGATTCCCTCTCTTTCTGTCTTGCTGCTCACTTACTGAAAACCGTGACTTGAAGAAACGGTTCACAACCTCTCTTTCCTTCTTTCATTTAGTTGCTTCCCTGTGAAATGGATCCCAAAAAGAAAAACACTCTTGTGGGAAATGCCCTTTTTCTGACATTTTTCTATTCCAAAGTGCAGCCTCGGGATGGAGAGAAATAAAAGGTTTTAAATATAAATGAATACATAACTAAATAAAGCAAGACAGAGTGGTTGCAAAGTGGCCAGATTGGTTTTATTCACATCCAAACACATCAACCTCACTTTACAGACTTTGCAGTGAAGCCCTACTTTTGTTTTCTCGTCTTTCTTTGACCAGCCAGTATTGTTGTCCCCAGGTGGGGAAGTGCACCATTCCTGGATTTATTGCAATATCTGGTTGATGGGTGGATTGGAAAACAAAATGTACCATGGCTCTGTGTTTATGGATGTGGTCTATTTAAACTATGCTGCTTACGTTTTGTAAGGATATAAGCAATGGAGATTGAAACGGTTCGCTTCAGGTCCCTGTAGTCATGACGTTACTTTTCAGGTAAAACCACTCGCTGATTTCTAAATAGTGAGTGAGAGATTGTTAAGGTAACCATGGTGTTTCTGCTTACATTTCACATGCTTTACTTAATCTTGCATTCCCTATGAGTGTTTGCTTTGACCTTTTTTTGTTTTTTAGGCAGCATATTACTCTTATCAAGTGCATAAATTGAATTGAGCCACATCCAGGTGTTTATAGCGGGCATAATTAGGTTGTAGCTGAAGGCAGTGCAAGTTTCTCTCAGTGGAGCAGTATGGTGTTCAGAGGGGGAGAGGATGTGGCACTATGGCCAGAGCTCTCGAATTTGGAACTGGGTTCAGCCTTCATGACCAGACCACTCTACTGAGGGAGCATAAACCATTGCTAGACCTTAGAAGGCCCCACTAAACCTTTGAAGGCCTGATGTCTTAGCACAAGCAGGTTTACCCTAGTGGTGTCAATTGTGGGTTAACCGTGAAGGCCTGTCCATCACAATCCATATTGAAGTTCATCTCTAGTCTTGCGGAGGCCTACGAAGCAGCACACCCTAGAGAAACAGTGATCCCTTCACTGTGACTCTGTCACGAAGGTCACATGAACCTTGCGAACGGTGTGACCGCACTGGGTACCTATTTCGGGTGGGTGCGTAGTGTTTGCAAGTATATTAGGGTTTAAAAAAAACTTGCTGCCTCCTTCCTGGCCTCGAGCAATTTTCAGCAACAATAAAAATGTCATGATAACTTTGGTGATTAATGTTCTTCCTAGAGAGAGATCGGAGTTTTGTCTAGTGGGAGGGTTGACTCCTGGAAAAGTACTGCAGAGGGTTAATGTGTCTGCTGCAAAAAAACGTGTACCATGAAGATCACAAAGTGCACATAATATTAACTAGGTTAGTAGGTTACTGCTTTTGTCCGAGAGATCCTTTTGTTACTTGCAGTTTATAAGTTAAAATCCTAACATAGAACAGTGAGCTATTAAACTATACTGCCTAGCAGTATGGTTTTCATGTGGCTTCTACACCTTGTAGTCCTTTGTCTTATGTAACATTTCCTATACAGTGATCTACACACTTATAAGTGATTGTCTCTGTGTAGTGTGTGTGATGTAAAGTGTTCTGACACCGTATACTGGTATGAGTGGCGCTGTAAATCAAATTAAATGCATCTGTGAAAGAGTGTGGTTATGGAGACTTGAGCATGGTTGCTGGGCGGGCCTTGGGAGAGCCTGTGGGACGTGCTTGCCGGTCACAGTCAGTCAGGCTGACTGATATGTTTGGAGGTATTAGGAAGAATCACACCAGTATGGTTGGGCGAGTGGCCCCGGGGTGCTGTGCGCCGCCCTCTGCAGCTGCAAGTTCAGATGGTTGGCACTTGACTTGCACTGGTTGGTGTTGAATTAAAAAGAGAGAGACCCCCTCAACCAGGGGAATAGGGTACTTATCAACAGTAGATTAAAAGTTTCCCTTGGCAGGATTATTAGCTAATCAAGCCCAAATGTTAATATCGGACATTTACATTGGACAAATATGACAAAAACATATGTATATAAAAACTTATATCAAATGTATTATTTTGTTAAAAACATAAAAAAGTTTACACAATAAAAACAATTATACTTAATCAAAGTTTGTACTGACTAAAAATTTTTTTGACAGTCCTAAGTAACACAAGATTAATCAACATAAGATACTGATTTTAGAACACACAGCCAGTTGCATATAGTTAATCAATTAAAAAAACCACAACACAATGGAGAGACAAACAAAAAGACAATGTGATTTGTCATTGGGACATAGCACATCGAGTATCTCAATTTCAAGCAACCAATCCTGGGCACATTTGATTCTTGCAATATACAGGATAGGCAAGATAACTCAATTGTGCAAATTGTGTAGCGTCGGCGCGTTTCGATGGCTTTTATTTCAATTTTGTGCCATCTTTTTCAAGACTGTTTTTTTGGTCTCTCTTGGTCAGCGGCACTGGGTGGTTGCCTTGAGGTTTAAGAAATCCTTTATCTCATGTTAAATGTGGAGTTCTTCTGGATATTGAACATCCGCATCCTCAACTTTAAGGCTGGTCTGAGTCTCTGATGTATCCTTTTTTTATTTCTTCCTCTTGTGCCACTTTGATGGAGTCTTGCACGAGCATGCAGGAACAATATATCTGTTTAAAGTGTTGTCTCTTTCAAAGTGTCTATGTCCTATGGCTTATATCACCTTGACAGCCTTTCAGAAATCTCGTTACTCTCCGTGCTCGATTTTATCTTTATTCACAAGTATAAGCGTCCTGAAGGGGTGGATGCTAACAGCTGTGGAGCGATATTTTGTCACCGTTTGCGTGTTACCGCCTCGGCTCCTCCACACCCGACCAGCGTTTCTCACTGCTTCGTCTGTTCCTTCGGGAAAAAGGCTCGTGCTGCCATTCCGGTGATACATGTGAGAAATATTTGTGCCCGAGGTTTGGCAGTGGGGTGAGATTCGAAATTCGAGTCAAGACTTGACCTTGCATGGTCATGAGGCTGCAGATGTCATGGGCAGCAGTCTATGGGATGGCCCCGGGCGCCACTGGCTCTAGCTACGCCTCTGTAGAAGCTTACGGGTTTAGTATCGATTTATTGTCTGCTGAGGGGTTTCGGGACCTGGATTTGGCAATGCAATTACAGACACAAGGGTGAATAGAGACACTGCTTAAGCAATCTAAATGGGATAGGGCAAAGTTTTACATCAAGGCCCCAGGTTGATGATCCCATTTTCTGTGTTGGAAACTCATTCTGTTAAATGTAACGCTTTCTATTTCAGTACCTTTGCGGCCAATTTCTTCAGTAGATCAGGTTTTCTCACCCCACACTAACACAGTAATTTGACTCCTTTTCAGATCTTATTTTACGCTAATTTCTACCCCCAATTTTCACAATGCTCTGACAATAGTTTTTCAGTAAAACACCATGAACAACATTCAGACTGGGGTTTGGAAGTTTAGGGATGACAAGATGTGTTTATTACAGAATATATAGACCTTGTACTGATAATACCGCAAGTTTTTCATGTTTTAAAATCTGCTAAAATCAGCTGTTAATGACTATTTAACCGTCCCCCCGTTTTTGTTGCACCCCAGAATCATAGAGCACTTCACAAACAGTTTAGATTGCTATGTTAGAACCTATGCAAACACCAGACAAATTGAACATGCCCATACTTTATCACTTGCCCTGTTTGCTGATACCCATGGGCCACACGATTCATGGAGAAAATGCCTGACAGTGCATTGGTGAGCTTCATTGGGTCATGCATTGCTCTCTACCTGGCACTTCAGTCATGTACATGCAAGAGGTCAGCATGGAGCCTGTGTACAGAGTCGGCAGCCTTTCTCCTTAACAAAGAGGCTGTGAAAGTAGTTCGCATATACACGAATATTCTGCTATAAATGTATGCATTTAGTTATGAGGTACTGATAATTTAACTGAAGGTGCACAATCCAACGGAGAATGCCATATGATTGGGAACCAACTGCTTGTCCAGGGTAGTGAGCGAGACATGCTTTAGGAATTCTAGTCTAATGCAGAAGTTGAAGTGCGTAGGATTTCTGGGGAATGACGGGCCTATTATTTTTTAATTTAATAAAATCAGTTCCTCTACTTTTTAGGTTGAGCTTAGAGTCAGCGCGCATGCTCTGCTCTGCGAGGCATGTTGTATTGTAGTATGTACTTGTAGCCCCACCCACTCCCCCATATTTGTCATTGACTTGTGTCATTGCCCTTTGTAAATGCTGGCTTCTGATTGATTAATAGGCTTGTTAGTCCCTCCTTAGTACCACCTTGTCTTTATTTATAACCTGCCATGAGGACTGACCCTTTTACTTTAGTTGTTACACATATGCTTTAATTAGAGCATGGGAGCACTATTTTCTTAATTGGCTTTCTTCTGCCTGCTACACGCTAGCGCCCTCTCTCAAACGCTTTTTTAAAATGTAGGCAACACTGCTACCTCAGATGGGATAATGGTGGTGCGCATTTCTTTTACCTGAACATGACCTCGCTTATTTTGTTATAGTGGAATGTCAGCAGTCCATTGCTGTCACCACGGCCTAATGACATTAATCATATAATTGCTCATATTTCAAGCAGCTGTGTAGCGTTTCGCTTAGCTAGTTTATGATGCTCACAAGGGACCTCTAGGAGCAGCTTGCGGTACTGCACCTAGACATGCAGTGTTGGTGCCTTGCTCATTAGGGACCTCTAGGAGCAGCTTGCAGTGCTGCACCAAGACATGCAATGCTGGTGCCTTGCTCACTAGGGACCTCTAGGAGCAGCTGGCGGTACTGCACTGAGACATACAATGCTGATTCCTGGCTCACTACGCAAGCAGGTCTCGCATTACTGAAAGTATGAGCTATTGGCATTGCAATATTATTTGCAATGCCAATACCTCAAACTATCAGTAATGCGAGACCCATTGCATTGCAAATGCTTGTTGTTAAAAGTCAATGGACGTGGAACGAATGCTGTATATGGTTGGATCCTGCTGTCCAAGACATAGCATAAGCCACAAACTCTTCCCTCATTTGTTCTAAAGGCACCTTATCTGACTGTTCAAAACGACTTCTCTGACCTCCGCCATGTCTTATCCAGAGTACCCAATCATCACAGCTGTCATGTGCCTCTTTACTGCTTGCCTCTGCCCACCCACATTTAAAGTAATTTGTTTTAGTTTTTTTTTGTAACAATGACTTTGCCTACCACGATCATGACACGCATCTCTAACCTTACAAATTACCGACATAAACATCAGTTCCGATCTACCTTGAAATATGACAAAGCAAATTAGGGCATTGGATTAATTAATGGAGTGAAGAAAATTATTAAAACTATGTTCGTGTGTAGTTAAAATGAATGGACAAAGTGATGCAATAAAAAAGTAAAAGTATAACTGAGAAAAATTAAAACATAATTGGAAAACAGTATTTGGAAAAAAACCTTCACAGGTTCGAAAATGTATTAAAACAAACTGGGGTGCTGTATGCAAACACAGTGCTGAAATAAATTGAATTTTAGAGTATAGGTAAAACAGTGCAGCACACTAGGTCTAGGATTGGCTAGTAGAGAAATGTATAAGGGATCTGCTTAGCATAAGTTGTTTTATGTTCTCACATTTGTTTTTTTTTCTTTCTATTTGCACCCACACAAACAAAGAATTCTATCTAAGTACGTTTAAAAATGGCTTAAAAAAAAGAACACGCATAATATGACCCAGGGACATATGTATACGTACAAGGCTATAGGAAAACACACGTCAGCACGTTGAATAACTTGCACTTTTACGGTCGCCTAATTTCAATAACCCTTTCCAGAAAAGAATAAGACGTTTGAGAAACAAAAAAACAACTATAAGTGTCAGAGATACAAAAAGGTTGAGAGAGACGCCTCTGAGGTTTGTGGTTTTCTGTGTGGAGAAGAAGATAGGTGCAGCTTTTGTGTTTCTGTTTTTAGATACTACACAGCTGCCCACAGCCTCGAGAGGCTTGTCTAAATGATGGATTAGTGCACACTGATATTAGGTTGGACTTTTCAAATCCCCAACCTTATTGTAAATGCAAAGGGTGAACACATTTGTCTCTGTGTTTTTGTGTGCGCCTTAAGCAGCATGCCCTTCCTTCATGCACGACCCAGAGGTCAGAACCAGAGGCCATGGCTACAAGATGATAGACCCGTTTAATTGTGAAATTCTGAAAAATAATCATGGAACCATATTCAGAGATTTGATTCCTATTTCCTTTACAAAATAATATCTTGACAGCCAGGAGCATATGCTAGACTCAGGACAGACTCCCCAAAAAGTAATTTTCATAAGTAAAAAAAAAAATCCAGATCATACTTTACTGGCACATTCCGGTTGGCTGAGGCAATGCCTTAGCGTGGAAAAACCTGGCTCTCCTGTGAGGGGCGGATGATTACACACACTGTATATAACCTGCGCACACCCTTGTGTAGCTTGGCACTGAGCAGCCAGGCTTATCGCAGAGGCAATGTGTAAAGCATTGGCACAGCACTCATGATAAATACACTGTCACAAAAGAGACTTTATAGGTGATGTATGTAAACAATGTATTCAACACACATAATAATCAACACAACATAAACATCCTGTCTTTCTGGACATAAATCACACTGAATTATTAGTAGCAGGACTAGGCCCAACTGTGTTAAAATAACAACAATAACATACACTCTCGGGACAGAGCATATTCTAATACCCCTAGCACCCTTATGCGGTGCAACACATTAGCAACACCAGGCCCAACCTAACAATTCTTATAATTCAGGACCACACAGTTATAGGGTGCACCCTTGGTCACAACCGTATAAAAAATATGTACATACAGATAATTATAACACATTTTAGCAGCGCCGCGACCCGAGGCAGTGTGGGTAGAACCAATGTCCACCGTAGTTTTCTTCTGGCAAGAAATCAACTTGTAAAGCAGTACCATCGGCCAGTGTCATGAATCACAGGCAGTCTGCAAACTTTCACTCCCACACATACTCAACCCGCACTGACACATGGTGCAATGCATATCAGGCAGGTCTGTATGGTACGGACTCGCACACATACACACTCAGCACCCTACTGTGGTACAACTGATACCCTGTAGGTCAACTTATAACACACTGTAGACCTTGTGGCCCAAGCCTCCCTCCAGCTCACCCAGACTGTCCTGCTCCCACAGTTGGAAGATAACCAATCTTGCTCCCCCTGAATACTAGTCACACTTAGTGTCCCAGGGAAGCAGGTGTGGGTAGGTAGCAGGGCTAATTAGGAGGTAGTTGTCAAAGGGAGTTGGCAGCCATTCGAAGTTCACCCACAGGATGTGGAGCAGAAGTGGGCTGAGGGTAATAGTCGGTCACTCACAAGGGTTTCGCAAGGGTATTCTGCAAAGCACGGGGTCATGCAGTCTCTTGACATGCTTCCGATCGCTCTCTGAAGCGTTCTTCCAGCCCAGTCAATCACTCTCACCACCCAAACCCGCGCCGGGCAATACTAACTGGCAACACAATGTTGTCGGGGGCCAGGTGAGGAGAAGGCAGTTGGGCCCGCCGTGCTGAGGGTCAAAAGGGAACAATCGGTAATGGAGAATGAAGCAGGGGAGCCCCTCGGAAGAAGGGGGCATCCTGACCGGTACAGATTGGTCAGACTTGTACCCAGGCGATTTGGGTACAATGTCTGGTGCATGGTGATTCAGGTCCCACCAGACAGCTCTGGTCACACACAACAGAAAGTTGCAAATTCCGTACCTTCCTGGAAATGAGGCACCGTGTCCGGTGTGCGTTGAAGTAGGTTGCACACATTGGTGCAAGTGCAGCAATGCCTCACGAGGTAAAATGAGGCACTACAATGGTTATGCTTCCACCTCCAAGGTACGCAACCTGTGAATTGGCCACCACATGCAATGAGCATGCAGTCGGCATGTCGCACGAGAGAGTTGCAGCACGATCGACGAAGCTGGCCAAGCAGGGTCTTTCAGTGGGTCAATCCGCTCACCAACAACAAGACGCTTATGCGTGTTGAGGTCCCCACGATGCAGGGGCCACATGCCTTAGATGCGGGCAAGACTTATTGGGCTGCGCACAAGGCAATCCTGTCTCAAGGCCCTAATCTTAGTTCCACGCTCATGCCGCACTACCAGTATGTATCCAGCAGACAATGTGGGCACTTAAGAAGCTACCGCTCTCCAGGTGTCACAAGTAGACTGTGTGGGTCCCTCGTAGGAGATCTTCGATGCCCCTGAGATCTCCTAAAGACAGGGGGTAAGCCAATAAGCTCTTGGGAGCACACCTCAGGGTGCCACACAGCAGCACGTAGTAAGCAAAGGCCAGCCACTATTCAGAAAGGGTGCACAGTCTCTTTCAATGGCAGCATACCTCCTTGTGCACAACAGATTCCTCTGGCAGTGTGCACCACACAGTTCCAGGTTCTTCTGACCCACGTCCCCACAAGTGTATCTCTACCCTGCTGAAGCATGGCACCAGTAGTTATACTGTAGTGTGCCTTTGAAGTTTGGTGTGGTTCAAAGGTACACAGATGTCTCCCCTGAATTTCAGTCCAGTCTGCCATGAGGCCGCGGAATGCCGATCTTAATCTTTTGTGAGGCTCCAGAAGCCAAGTGTCAAAACCTCTTCCTCCAATCTGTCCAGCCAGGCCCACAAATGGCAGAGGTCTGTCGGTCCAGTTGCATGCCCAATGTTTTATAGCTGTCGCTGGGTAATGCCCAGATGTGCTACTCCAGCATTCAGTGTGGACTGGAGCCAAGCAAAAAGGCAGGGAAAGCCCCCCCGCCCACTTTCTAGAAGGGATATTTCGAAACCAGTTACAACAAAACCACCCTTACCACTGAAAGGGTTTGTCAATGTGAATCCAATGATTGGAAACATTATGAGGCTGCTACACTGCAATCCACTATTGCAGCCTGAAGTAATAGCAACCATCTCCCCATGTTAGCCTATGGGACGAGCAGACCTCATAGGTAGAGAAAACACACGTGGGTATTCCTCACTACCTGGGCAGGGAGCATACATGTGTCCCTGCCCTGCCTTTCACCTACCACTCACTTCACCCCTTAAGATGTGGCCATGGGGTGCTCTGGTGGTAGTGTAAGTGTCTCTCATGTTGGCTAGGGATTTTTTTTCAAGTCCTCAAGTTGCCCCAAGCCAGAATGAAGTTTCTTTTGAACCAAAACTGTCCACAGCTCTTCTCCATTGGGGTTATTGAAGGACCACAATCAGTGTAGGGGAAGGATGGGGCAGTAATAGAGCATTGTAGGGTGGCCTCCGGTAATGATAAGAGGGAGCAGGAGGAGTAGTAAAAGAGTAGGTAGCAGTCCTGGGTTACAGTAAATGAGGGGCTCAGTTCAAAACTCTATTTTGAGTCTAGAGATCTCAGCTACTCATTCAGCTTCTATGTTGGACTAAATCTAAATATTACAAAAAAAATTACTAGGTTTGCTGGAAGTATCGGTGATGAACAATGACCTTTTGAAAGCCCAAAAGGACCAGTTTAGTTTATTCCGGGTGAATTGAAACAAGTTCAGGACCACATGCTTTCTATAATAAGACCCGTAGAAAGCAATAACCAAAATTTGGAAATGTCAGCTGATTTGAATGCAGAAGAGGAAACCTCCTGGTCTGCTGGATTACAAAGTTTGTTTGTCTCCAGACGCCCTATGCCTGTAAGAAATTAGGGGAACCAACTATGTATAGGCAATAAATACTGCATACAAAAAGAGTGATGAAGGTTGCGGAGAAAGGGCAGAAAAGGAAACATTGGGAAATAAAGGATGTAGATATATGTAGAGAGGATAACAAATTAGTAAAAGAGCAAAAAAAGAAGCACCCGATATGTATCCCCAACGTTACTAAAAAGGGGGGAGTCAAAGGGTGAAGGATCAGGCATGCGATGTAGAACAAAGGAAGTTACCCTACATCCCTGAAGTAAGACGGAGGACAGTATTGGTAAACAGATGGGTGCATTAAGCAGAAAGGGAAATCTATGGGACAGAGGAGGAAGAGAGGAAAATGGAAGTATTGGGTAGCAGGGGTAAGGACAGAGTAGGACCCTTAGAATTGGAAAGCAGGAATGGGTGTGATCTCTGGCTTTATTTTGAACCATCCCAAAATGGGAAGGGTGGCAAAAAGGTGAGAAGGTTACGCCCCCTAAATCGGACCCAGCTATTATTCTCATTTTCTAAATATGTAAGCCTGAAAGAAATAGGCACAAAAAACCTCAGCCAAGTGGTCTTTATGCAAAATAAAAAGGGAAATTAAATCACGAAGGTCTTGTTGTACTCCGGGCTGGTAAAATCAACAATTATAAAGGCATAGAAGGAGGTGGTAAAAAAAGGGATTAGGCTAGTCCCAGAATTAGAGAGCAGTGTTGGGGAAAACTGTTTGAAGTAAAAAAAACAAAAAGTGTAAGAAAGTTTTGAAAATTAGTACAAGAAGGGTCAGGAAAAACACAGAGGACGCTAGTTATAGAAGCCGCATGGGAGGATTATTTGGAGGAAATATATGGCAACAGAGTGGAGCCAATAGCAAATAGTGCAGAGACTTGGTTAGAGGATATTAGGTCCCAATTTACAGTATGGAATATCAGACGCATTATAGCGAACTAGACCCTGACTGGAGCAGCTGGACCCGATAACTTCCCTGCCATTATAATAAAAACACTGCAAGATTGGTGGGCAGAGTTCATGTCCCAGATGTTTTTGGATATATTCAATACAAGTCAGATCCCCAATAAATGGAGAGGTGCAATTATCAGACCCATCCGTAAACAGGGGGCTATAAAAGCCCCCAAGAATTATAGGTTGATTAACCTCCTAAATATGGCAGAAAAACTATTCACAAAAAGTATTTCGGGAATGCTGAAAGAATCGCCAAATTGAATCACGTGCCCCCAGAACAGGGGGCTTCAAGGAATGTTATTCCACGGTTGATCACTGGTTTCTTGTCTGGTCCATAGTGTGGAAATCTGTCGATCAGAGAGGTTATCTATTTTGCTGTTTCATAGATTTCTGTGCGGTGTTTGATATGGTGGACCGGAATTGTTTATGGAAACTTTTGGTAAAATATGACATTCCAAAGGGCCTCTTAATGCTAATTTAGGAGCTGCACAGGTGTAATCGGGCTCCGGTTATTATGGGCCAAGGAGGGAACCTTGACACAGGAAATTCCAATTAATAACGGGCTACAGCAGGGGTGTGTACTGAGCCCCTTACCTTTTTTTAAATTTTAGCCGATTTGCTTAATGCCTTGGCGGTAGCGAGGGGTGCCAGCACCAAAATAAATGACAAACATATAGTATGCAGACGATCTTGTAACTTTAGATCAAACAGAACTAGGCGTGCAGAGGACGTTGGATGTGTTGGTTGAAAACTGTAACCAAATAAAACTAGTGGTGAATATGAATAAAACTAAAGTATTGTGCTTTGGTAAGAAGGGAAAAAAGTTCAGATGATGTTTAAGTCCCACCAAGTTAGAAATAGTCAATGAATATAAGTATGTAGGTGTTTGGTTGAACAGGTCATTGAAATAGAGTACCCATATTGAAGCTCTGAAGGCTAGGGCTCTAGCCTCGGTCGGCAGTTTGAAAACATTAAATTAAGACTATGGAGAAATGTCACATAAGCGGGTTTTAAAAGCTTACATGGCCATGATACACCCGCTATTTCAATACGGTCCCGAGCTGTAATAGATTAAGGGGAAAATCAGATGGTATGCAGAGGAGGAGAAATGTTTAAAGCGCTTGCTGTCCCTACCTGGATCTGCCATGATTCATGCAGTAAGAATAGAGACTGGTATGATATTTTGGAATATACTGGCCCAAATGGCGCAAATAAGATAATGGCAAAGATTGAGTGTAGAATTGAAAGTCTCCCAGTGATGTTAAAATGAGATCCAGCAAAGTGAATTAAAATGGGCAAAAGGTGTAAGGAAAAATCTGGTGGCGGTATGTAAGGATATTAAAGTAAAGTTGTGCCCACAGAAGTTTCAAATAGAGGTCTCAAATAGAAAGTTAAGGGTATTAGGTAAAGAACTGTCCCATGAATATAATCAGCACTACTTGAGGGGGGAAAACGTCAGTACAAATCATGATAAAATCTTGGTAGAATGAAGCATGGGTTCCGTATGTAGATGTTCTACCAAATTGCAGGATTAGGTGTGAATTGTTAAGAATAAGGATTGGCATCAACACCTGTTTTACCAATGACCAGTTAGAATACAAAACTATACTATCTGAAGAGAACACAAAATCCGATTTATTGCACATTTTAGTAGATTGTCTAAAAGTTTTACCCCATTGAAGACTGATTTTTACGACCAACATTTTTAAAATATGGTACTAAAAGCTGTGCGCAAACTATAGAACTTTTAACGGATATGTGTTTTTTGGCTAGAACATGCGCCATTGGGAGGTTTATGATGAAGTTAAAAAGGTCCTTTAGGTGCAAAAAAAAGTGAGGTTTTAGGTAATTTATGTTAATGAACTGCTGATTGTGCAATAAGGTCCAGATGCTAATACAATGGAGAATTTGTTAAGTTGATTTGATTTTAACAGGATTTGAATAGTTGAATTTGAACTGTGTTAAAATATGTTTGCAAATGTGAGAATGCATATACATAAGGTGAACATTTTGCATTTGGTGGTTTGTAAAGGCCAAGCGGTCTAAATAAACATTATTATGACGGACTATATTTAAAGCACTTTTGTCCAATTCAAACTTACATAGCAAAAAATCAAAATCAGTAAAACAAAAGATATAAATGAATAAAAGGTATAGGTTGCAACTTGCTTTTTTTTTTACTGGGAAGTAGCTTCAGTTTGTTTTTAACACTTCTAATTGTAGAATTCAAAATTGTACTATGTTTCATTGAAAATAATTAAGTGCAGTGGTACTATGAAAGGCAGCACTTCAATTTTTTTTATTTTTATATTTTCAACAGATAGTCCAAGAACAGTTATTAACACATCATAAATACATCTCGAAGGAAGGCACTAAGCAAATGTAATCATAAGGGTTAACCCTTTACCCCAACTCCGCAATCTTAACCATATGTCCTTAACCTCATATTTTTACCATTTATGTTTAACCTACCCCTTAACCGTATAACTTTAATGTCATACCCTTAAACTCTTTACCTCATGCCATCAGCCATCTACCCTTAGCCCTATACACCAAACTCAACCCAATGTCTTTACCCCTATACTTAATCCCCTGAACCCAACCCTAACCCCGCAGTTTACCCTCTATGCCCTTGAACCCGTACTTCTAAAATGTTACCCCTTTACCCATCACACCTGTACTCCAAAGCAATCTCCGTAATGCCTAATCCTATACCCTCAACACCTATACCTTTATCCCCTTAACCCTTCTCTCTAGAGACTTAACCCTTAAAACTATACCTTTAGCTCTATACCCTTTGCACCTAAACCCTTAACTCTGTAGACTAAACCCTCAATCCTGTATGCTAACCCCATATGCATAACCTGTACACCTTTAAAACAAAAAAAATCACTTTAAGCGCTTTAAACTATACCCTAATACTTTACCCAATCCCGCAAACCCTTAAACATTAATTCTTAATAATTTACCCATAGTTCAAAGCCCTGATCATCTAACCTTCTGTCTCTTCACCCTTTTCACGCTGTCTTTATTTACTTCAGTATATTTTGAGAACAACCCTTATGGGAAGTGTTCCCTTTTCCCAGTTTTTATTTTTTATAACTAATTATTGGGAGGTGTTATTTTTAGAAGTGTTATGGTTGACGTTTAGAGGTAATACTCAAGAGATGATTTGAATGCAGCAGCCCATCAGAACCTGCGATTATTGGAGAGTCGTCATGTGATAATAATGCAGGTACAGGGAGAGAGATGGAAGTGCAGTGTTTAGATAAATGCCATGAGAGTAATGGTACAGAAGAATAAACAAAAGGCGAACTGGAAGAGACCAAGATAGAGGGGAATACAGGGTGAAATTAAGAAGAAGGTGGAGATACAAGTGAGGGGCCACAGAGGGGAAGTGAAAAAGAAAAGGGGTCAATGATGTGCTTTGTTAAGAAGCAGAGTTGCTGGGTGATCTGTGCTGTTGCAGTCAAGGCTGAATATAGGAAGATTTTGTGAAGTGATGGAGACCCTAGGTCAGTCGTGGCTGGCATGACTCGCGGGTGGAGGGGCGGGGGGTCAAACGGGGGTTAATTTGAAAATAATATTAAAACTTACCTTCGCCTCTGGTCCCACGTCACTTCTCCTCCTCTCTCTGCTCTGAGTCCCAGGAAGCAGGCAGCCTCCCTCTCCTCCCCTAAGCCAATCACAATGCTGCAATGGCAGCGTTGTGATATGCTGGGACGCCGACCGCACAGGCGTCTATGGGGAGGCCGTTTCCTCCATGCAGGCTGCGTGTAGCCTATATGATGGGTGAAAACGAGAGAGTGCGTATGACTGGATTGGTCGGCCCAGAAACATAAAATGGTATTCATAATACCATTTTATGTTTCTGCTTCTCGCACTGCGAGAAAGCAGTGAGGCGACAATCCTCCGCCCATATGGAGGAGCCGCCCCTGCTATAGGTAAAACAAGCTGTGGGAATTTAGTCCCATAATGAAAGAAGGAAGGATTGTTGATGAAGTGGGAATTTTTGAAGCAGATTTAGTAACTGAAAAGTTACAGGCTCGAGCGGTGGGAAAATAAGGAGCAGAAAAGGGCAGAGGTGGATGAAATGTAACCTCCAGGTTATTGGCAGAGGACCAGAGCTGGGTGCAGTAAGACATCTGGAGATGGGAGAGGGGAGAAGACAAACTAAAAATTGGAGTTTTGGTTTTAGAGGGGTAATCTTTTGGTTTCATTTTAATTTGAAGACCACAAAGTTAGCTAGAAAGCTGAGACTGGAATGAGTCATTGAAGCAGGGATGCCGAGTTTATGACAAATTGCAAAAAACACAGTTGATGGACAGAATGTAGAACAGTGTCATACATTCACCCCAGTACAGAGATCTGGGCCTAAATCCATCGTTTTTTGCACTCCACACCACCCTGGGTTAGACACTGGCTATATGCAAATCAGCTCTGACCCTGTGCCTCATGGGAACAGTCCAGTCCGAACCACCAAGCCATGACTTTCCCAGACCGGAATCAAGCATCCAAGGACCGGTTTCTGGCTATCAGCCTTCATCAGCCTGGATAGCTTGACTCCAGTGGTGTGGAGAGCCTGGGACTCACGTCTGAGCATACCCAGCACACTCGGGGTGAAAATTGCAAAAAGCACAGTTGATGGACAGAATGTAGAACAATGTCATACATTCACCCCAGTACAGAGATCTGGGCCTAAATCCATCGTTTTTTTGCACTCCACACCACCCTGGGTTAGACACTGGCTATATGCAAACCAGCTCTTACCCTGTGCCTCATGGGAACAGTCCAGTCCGAACTACCAAGCCATGACTTTCCCAGACCGGAATCAAGCATCCAAGGACCGGTTTCTGGCTATCAGCCTTCATCAGCCTGGATAGCTTGACTCCAGTGGTGTGGAGAGCCTGGGACTCACGTCTGAGCATACCCAGCACACTCGGGGTGAAAATTGCAAAAAACACAATTGAGGGACAGAATGTAGAACAATGTCATACATTCACCCCAGTACAGAGATCTGGGCCTAAATCCATCGTTTTTTTGCACTCCACACCACCCTGGGTTAAGCACTGGCTATATGCAAATCAGCTCTGACCCTGTGCCTCATGGGAACAGTCCAGTCCGAACTACCAAGCCATGACTTTCCCAGACAGGAATCAAGCATCCAAGGACCGGTTTCTGGCTATCAGCCTTCATCAGCCTGGATAGCTTGACTCCAGTGGTGTGGAGAGCCTGGGACTCACGTCTGAGCATACCCAGCACACTCGGGGTGAAAATTGCAAAAAACACAGTTGATGGACAGAATGTAGAACAATGTCATACATTCACCCCAGTACAGAGATATGGGTCTAAATCCATCGTTTCTTTGCACTCCACACCACCCTGGGTTAGACACTGGCTATATGCAAATCAGCTCTGACCCTGTGCCTCATGGGAACAGTCCAGTCCGAACTACCAAGCCATGACTTTCCCAGACCGGAATCAAGCATCCAAGGACCGGTTTCTGGCTATCAGTCTTCATCAGCCTGGATAGCTTGACTCCAGTGGTGTGGAGAGCCTGGGACTCACGTCTGAGCATACCCAGCACACTCGGGGTGAAAATTGCAAAAAACACAGTTGATGGACAGAATGTAGAACAATGTCATACATTCACCCCAGTACAGAGATCTGGGCCTAAATCCATCGTTGTTTTGCACTCCACACCACCCTGGGTTAGACACTGGCTATATGCAAATCAGCTCTGACCCTGTGCCTCATGGGAACTGTCCAGTCCGAACTACCAAGCCATGACTTTCCCAGACCGGAATCAAGCATCCAAGGACCGGTTTCTGGCTATCAGCCTTCATCAGCCTGGATAGCTTGACTCCAGTGGTGTGGAGAGCCTGGGGCTCACGTCTGAGCATACCCAGCACACTCGGGGTGAAAATTGCAAAAAACACAGTTGATGGACAGAATGTAGAACAATGTCATACATTCACCCCAGTACAGAGATCTGGGCCTAAATCCATCGTTTTTTGCACTCCACACCACCCTGGGTTAGACACTGGCTATATGCAAATCAGCTCTGACCCTGTGCCTCATGGGAACAGTCCAGTCCGAACCACCAAGCCATGACTTTCCCAGACCGGAATCAAGCATCCAAGGACCGGTTTCTGGCTATCAGCCTTCATCAGCCTGGATAGCTTGACTCCAGTGGTGTGGAGAGCCTGGGACTCACGTCTGAGCATACCCAGCACACTCGGGGTGAAAATTGCAAAAAACAAAGTTGATGGACAGAATGTAGAACAATGTCATACATTCACCCCAGTACAGAGATCTGGGCCTAAGTCCATCGTTTTTTTGCACTCCACACCACCCTGGGTTAGACACTGGCTATATGCAAATCAGCTCTGACCCTGTGCCTAATGGGAACAGTCCGGTCCGAACTACCAAGCCATGACTTTCCCAGACCGGAATCAAGCATCCAAGGACCGGTTTCTGGCTATCAGCCTTCATCAGCCTGGATAGCTTGACTCCAGTGGTGTGGAGAGCCTGGGACTCACGTCTGAGCATACCCAGCACACTCGGGGTGAAAATTGCAAAAAACACAGTTGATGGACAGAATGTAGAACAATGTCATACATTCACCCCAGTACAGAGATCTGGGCCTAAATCCATTGTTTTTTTGCACTCCACACCACCCTGGGTTAGACACTGGCTATATGCAAATCAGCTCTGACCCTGTGCCTCATGGGAACAGTCCAGTCCGAACTACCAAGCCATGACTTTCCCAGACCGAGTGGGCTGGGTATGCTCAGACGTGAGTCCCAGGCTCTCCACACCACTGGAGTCAAGCTATCCAGGCTGAATGAAGGCTGATAGCCAGAAACCGGCCCTTGGATGCTTGATTCCGGTCTGGGAAAGACGTGGCTTGGTAGTTCGGACTGGACTGTTCCCATGAGGCACATGGTCAGAGCTGATTTGCATATAGCCAGTGTCTAACCCAGGGTGGTGTGGAGTGCAAAAAAACGATGGATTTAGGCCCAGATCTCTGTACTGGGGTGAATGTATGACATTTATTTATTTTGAAGGTTTTATAGAGCGCGGACAAGATCCTTGCGGATATCAGAGCGCTTTACAGTGATCAAAGCTGCTTTAAAGTGATCAAAGCTGATTATACATAACGAATAGAATGTCACACTATACAGGCAATATTATGAAGGAGAGAACAAGCATGGGATAACCGTACGAATACACAGGAAAAGTCGAAAAGTACAGACTTATGGGATAACAATACAAAAACACAGGAAATGTCGTAGAGAACATAACAGGAGCATCTCGCTTGATTAAAGTCCAGGGCAGGATAAAGTGACAAGAAAGATTAGATGGACCCTTAACAAAAGAACGGGATAGTAGTAAGGGTACTATTGCTCTCCAGATTTACTTAGAATCTAGTCAAGTAAATTTTGCCATAGGAATTATTTGTATAGTTTTTCATCTTCTTTGCTATATAGATCCCAGGTCTGGGCTTCCTCTTCTTACAGCTCATTAAAAAAAGTGTCACACGTCTGTCCATGCGCACTGTTCGAGTACTAGGAGTTTGAGACTTGAGGGTGTTTGGGAAAAAAAATACACTAACAAAAACTGTCTGATTAAATAAATTAATTATGCAATACTCAATTTTAAAGTTCAGTTCTGAAAGGTGGATATATATATGGGGCTTCCTCTGCTACCCTCAGCCCCCACACACTGCCTCAATGATCTGCCACAAATGGACAAACAAACAAAAAGATTGTGTACCGTTTCTTCTGGGGTACTTACTGGTCAGTTTGATCTTCTGGATCCTGCCTCATTCCGCTCTGATGATGAACTTCAGTTCAGTTAAACTTATTGACAGGGTGGAAGCAGGAGTTGGTCCAAGACCGGAGCAGATGGCCCATTGGTTGAGTTTTCGGCCCCATCAACACATGCAGTGTTTGCCTGGGCTAGAACTGCCAGCATCCGCGCCAATGGAGGCACTCTTTTTTTCAAAGCACTTGTCATGGTCTGGGCGCGAGAGAAAAGCAGCAGTTAGTTACCCAGGTTTTAGGGTGCAATTGGTCGAAGGTCACTAAGCAGTGACGAAAATACAGAGTTGTTTCCATTTTGAAGTTACAAAAAGTGTCCAAATGGACAATAATCTGCTTGGCCAAAATCTTGGTTGTTTATGTACAAAGCGGTTCACGCTGCATTCTATCCATATTTATCTGGTGAGGATGTTACAGGGTATGGACCTTGTGCATATAAACCCATTAGCACAGAAATCAAAGGTATCTTAATATTATTCAGAAGTCCACGTATTTATTGTATTTAAAACACATTAATCAACCACCAAGGCTATGAAAAAAGAATGCAGTACATATGTATGTCATTAAGCACACGATTCCTTCAAATGGATTTTACTTGGCAAATTCAAGAACAAACATAAAAAGAAAAAGATATCCATACACAACCAATGTCATCCATGGACTATTGACTAATGAAAAGAAGCTTTGTCAACAGGAGATTACATTCAAACATTTTCTAGTAGGACTCAACCTACTAAATCTAACATACCACGTTTTGATAATTTTCTATCACACAGCACTGCACATTTACTATTAACACGTGTTTCTTCTCCGAATTGAAGCTGACACTGTACTTTTAAAATGTAATTATATCCACCGTGAATGCTAGCAATTAATTCCAAGCTACACTGCAACGAATACTATCTGTAAAGTGACAGCTTTGGACGAAGCATTATTTTTTGAAAAAAAATATATTTTTTAGGACACACTTCTGGGACATTTTAAAAGAAAAGCTTAAACAAATTCTTGAAATCTATGTTGGTCAGTGGGAGGCGTTTTAGAGAAGGATTACTTTGCTTCTTTAAAAAAAAAAAAAAAAAAAAGGTTCTGATGCTTCCCTATTCAAATTTTGCCTAATAATGGACATCTATTTACAGGAAAAATGTATGTCATAGTGATACACTTTTGCTACAGTGTGGGCTTTGTTAGCGCGCATGGGCTTGCCCAAGAGCTCTGGGTACAAGGTTTAGCCTTCAGCCATACTCCTTAACCAGTTCCCTATATCACTATAGCCCAATGGGCATGGCAACGTATGTCTTCCTCCCGCTTTACGCGTCTGTATGCATCTTTCAATATAAAACTTAGGTGACCATATTTAGTTTTTTGGGACGGTTGTGCAAATTTGTCATAATTCCAAAAATACATTTCTGTGACCGCGCACATGTCTAGTATTAATCAGTACTGGTACTGTACATAGGACATTAGTCTGGGCAGTGCACATTGGTACAAGTGAAGAGTTTATGTTCGGGATAGGGCGCATACTGAGCACCATTTGTAGGTACTTTGATAAAGTATAGCCATTGTTACCTAAGCAAATAAGCATACTCACACATCTAGAGATTATGCCCAACTACGCCTAAGTGAAATGAGGGAGTATGGAGATGGTCAGCATTTTCCATTCCTAGGGGCCACTTTTATTTTAAAGTGATGCCCTTTGGCAAGAAGAATGCCCCTACCACCTACTAGGGGCTACAGGCAATCTATCTGTCAAGATAACTGCGGGGGTTCTCTTGTCAAATAACTCAAAAAAATGAACCAACCAAGCACACAATCTCTTAAAACAGTCCTTTATCACTAAAGTCAATTGCCTCCCAATTGTCTGGATCCCACAGTCAAGAAGACAGTTACTCAAATACTGCATACCGAGTTCCAAGAGACTAGGGCAAATGCATACAATATGGACAACTGATACATGTTCCACAAAGTGCATATGTAATTGGCCATCTTAGGCTCCAGACTTGCACCAGTGAGGTATAAAAGGCTAACTGATTACATTTGAAAAGCACAAAACAATGTTCACTTTTGGGACACATAGCTACTTGTAGGCATTGCTGTAACGTGGAGTATATTTTAGTGACTGGCCTATTAATTTTCAAAGTACTCAGAGATTTAATATCAAATGTGAAACTTATATCCTTAGTGGTTCGAAAAAGCTGTACTTTCCTAATAGACTTAGATTAAGGATTATCCAACCAAACAGAGGCTAGCTTATTTCTCGTCGAAGTTTTGGGGAAAAAAAAAAGGGCTTCCTTTAAAAGTGAAAGGGAAATTGCACCATTCGCCAGCAATTCTGCAAAATTCCACATGGCTGAATGTTTCCACATCAGCTCACCCCTGTTTTTGTTCTACATTCTGTCCATCAACTGTGTTTTTTGCAATTTTCACCCCGAGTGGGCTGGGTATGCTCAGACGTGAGTCCCAGGCTCTCCACACCACTGGAGTCAAGCTATCCAGGCTGAATGAAGGCTGATAGCCAGAAACCGGTCCTAGGATGCTTGATTCCGGTCTGGGAAAGACATGGCTTGGTAGTTCGGACTGGACTGTTCCCATGAGGCACAGGGTCAGAGCTGATTTGCATATAGCCAGTGTCTAACCCAGGGTGGTGTGGAGTGCAAAAAAACGATGGATTTAGGCCCATATCCTTGTACTGGGGTGAATGTATGACATTGTTCTACATTCTGTCCATCAACTGTGTTTTTTGGAGTTTATGACAGTCATATGGCAAGCAACTCAAAAAGGTAACCACTGCTCGGTTAGTTGGATAGCTTTTCATATACTGAGCTGGATTTTCCATTTTTAATTGTGAACATTGACTTTTTCAGTAGAAGTTATTTCCTTACAGGAGTAGTTGGATGTATGAGAATTATGCCCTGAAACGTCCATGTAGAACTTTACAGCTACCTTTCTACTTCATTTTTTGCTGCCTAAGAATAAGTGCTTGATTACTTTAAAATACAAATGGCTTTTGTTGCCCATGCATGAATAGCATGAGTGTTCTTGAATTTGGTCAAACTCAACATGATATCTGAATTGCAATCTTCCCAATAAGGAATCAAATCGAAACCTCTATTTCTGCTTGCTATAATTATTTTAGTATAACGACCCTTGACCCTTGGGTAGGTCGCTCCCCCACCGCTGCAGCCCCGCCTGCCTTGACCGCTGTTCCTGACCTCATCCTGCTCCTCTGATCGGCGCTGTACTTCTGCCGCACGATCACCGCCGTGCCCCTGCTTCTGTGACCCCGTGTGCCTGCCGTCCCCGTTCTCTTCTGTACCCCGAGAGAGTGTCCCTGAAGTTTTTTCGGGCTTCTTGCCCATTCCGTGCCTTTCTATTGTCTTTTTTGTGGATCTTCGCGATCCCTGCCGGGCTTCTCAGCCCCGTTTTTCCCGCCGCTGACTCCAGTGCGGCCCCACCCCCCTACACCCATTGGCCAGCCTACCCTGCCACCACCCAGCTGACCCCTCCTCCCCTCTTATGGCGGCCGCTGTGCGGCCGCGCCGGTGGCACGCCAAAGGCGCGCCAAAGGCATGCCCGTCTGCGCCCGTCCGTGCCTGGACCGCGCCCAGCGCCAGAACCCCTGGCCCCCACCGCTCACAAAGCACCCGACTGAGATACGACTCCGCCGCCCTCAACGCACTCAACACCAGACGAACAACCGCCTGCTACCAAGCCACCCCTAAGCGAACCCATGGACCCTTCACCTGTCAAGCCTGCAAATACACATGCCTCCGAACCTGCAGACCACCCACCGGACCTCGCAACAGCATCAACCACCTGAAGTGCATCCTCCTCAACACACACTCCGTCCACAAGCACGCCATCGAACTATGGGACCTCCTGGACACAACAGCATCAGACGTCGCCTTCATCACGGAAACCTGGATGAACGCCTCCTCGGCCCCATACATCGCCATAGCCATTCCCGACGGATACAAGATCACCCGGAAAGACCGCACCAACCGGAGGAGGAATCGCCATCATCTACAGGAACACCATCAACATCACGACCACCACCGAAGACACACCCCTCGCCGCCGAACACGTACACTTCCAAATTCACACCGACCCCAAGACCACCCTCAGAGGAACACTCATCTACAGACCCCCGGGCCCACGCGCACAATTCAGTTAAACCATCGCCGACTTCATCAGCCCGCACGCCCTAGCCTCACCAGAATACATCCTCCTCAGGGACCTGAACTTCCACCTGGAGAAAAACAACGACAACAACACCACCACCCTGCTCGACAACCTCGACAACCTCGGACTCAAACAACTGGTGAGCACCCCCACCCACATCGCTGGCCACACACTTGACCCCATCTTCTCCGCCTGCAACCACGTCTCCTTCAGCCACTCTTCTGGACTACACTGGACCGACCACAGATGCGTCCACTTCACCTTCAAATGGGACACTCACCACCATCGAACTCAACAAATCCCCCGCAGATGCTGGAGCAAAATCACCACAGACCAGCTCCTTTCAACACTGAACCAGAACCCACCAGCCAATATCACCGACGTCAACAACGCAGCCCTCAACCTCTCACACTGGATCACCAACTGTGCCGACAACCTCGCACCGCTTAGGAACCCCCCAGGCGGGACCAGCAACAGGAAAACCCCACGGTTCACGGCCCCCCCTTAAAGAATCTAACAAAGCCTGCCGTACCCTCGAAAAAACCTGGCGCAACGATCGAACCACAGAAAACATGTCAGCCCTCAAGATCGCCACCCGTGAACACCACCGGCTGATCCGCTCCACCAAAAGGACATCGTTCAAAGAGCGACTAGACAACAACAACCACAACAGCAAGGAACTCTTCAACATCGTTAAAGGGCTTTCCAACCCCAGCGCCAGCTCCAACGACATCACGCCTACACAAGAACTCCCTCGCCTC
Organism: Lissotriton helveticus; assembly: GCF_964261635.1. Taxonomy (NCBI): domain Eukaryota; kingdom Metazoa; phylum Chordata; class Amphibia; order Caudata; family Salamandridae; genus Lissotriton; species Lissotriton helveticus. The sequence goes on along the minus strand of NC_136057.1, from coordinate 2,002,308,806 downwards.
GTTCTTCCACCGAAAGATCGCAGATCTACACGACCGCTTCGGACCCCAACCGCCTCCTACCACCGAAACAGAAGCCCCCACCACTACCCTAAGCTCCTGGACCCCTATCAGCTCCGAAGAGACCATAAGCATCATGAACTCCATCCACTCCGGCTCCCCCTCGCACCTCTGCCCCTATCACATCTTCAACAAAGCCGATACCATCATCGCACCCCATCTCCGGAACATCATCAACAGCTCGTTCGCCTCAGCCACCTTCCCCGAGAGCTGGAAACACGCAGAAATCAACGCCCTCCTAAAAAAAAAACACGGCAGACCCCAATGACCTGAAGAACTTTCGTCCCATCTCTCTTCTTCCCTTCCCGATCAAGGTCATCGAGAAGACCGTCAACAAACAGCTGACCGCTTTCCTCGAGGCTAACAATTTGCTCGACCCATCCCAGTCTGGATTTCGAGCCAACCACAGCACAGAAACCGCCCTCATCGCAGTCACCGACGGCATCAGGACCCTGATGGACAACGGAGAAACAACCGCCCTCATCCTCCTGGACCTCTCGGCAGCCTTCGATACTGTGTGCCACAGCACCCTAATAACCCGCCTCTGCACCACTGGAATCCTTGGAAAAGCCCGGGACTGGGTCATCTCGTTCCTCTCCGACAGAACCCAGAGAGTCCGCCTCCCTCCCTTCCGCTCAGAACCCACCGAGATCATCTGCGGCGTACCCCAAGGTTCGTCGCTCAGCCCAACCCTCTTCAATATCTACATGAGCCCCCTCGCCTCCTTCGCACGCCAACACAACATCAACATTATCTCCTACGCCGACGACACCCAGCTGATACTCTCCCTCACCAAAGAGCCAGCCACGGCCAAAACCAACCTTCAGGAAGGCATGAAAGATGTCGCGGAATGGATTAAGCTCAGCCGCCTTAAACTGAACTCAGACAAGACGGAGGTCTTCATCCTCGGACAAACCCCTTCAGCCTGGGACGACTCCTTGTGGCCCACGGCGCTGGGCACCGCACCGACCCCCTCGGACCACGCACGCAACCTCTGGTTCATCCTGGACCCCCTCCTCACGATGACCAAGCAAGTCAACGCTGTCTCGTCATCATGCTTCAACATCCTACGCATGCTCCGTAAGATCTTCCGGTGGATCCCCGCCGAAAGACGGTCCCCCATGTCCTCGTCACAAGTCGACTGGACTGCGGAAACACCCTATACGCAGGAACTACCGCCAAACTTCAGAAACTACTACAACGCATTCAGAACGCCTCCGCACGCCTCATCCTCGACATTCCTCACCACAGTCACATATCTGCCCACCTGAAACACCTGCACTGGCTCCCCATCAACAAGAGGATCACCTTCAGGCTCCTCACCCATGCACACAAAGCACTCCACAACAGGGGCCCCGGATACCTCAACAGCCGCCTCTCGTTCTACAGGCCTGCCCGTCAACTCCGCTCAGCCAGCCTCGCCCTCGTCCCACGGATCCGCAGAACCACCGCCGGAGGAAGATCTTTCTCCTACTTGGCGGCCAAAACGGGGAACTCCCTCTCCACATGCCTCAGTACTACCCAGGACCATCTCGCCTTCAGGAAACGCCTCAAGACCTGGCTCTTCGAGCAGCAGTAGCCCCCCCCCCCCTCCTCCAGCACCTTGAGACCATCTCGGGTGAGTAGCGCGCTCTACAAATGACCTGATTGATTGATTGATGGACTGTAGTTCTTTGTTTTGTTATTAAGTCACAGCAACTGTTCATGTCTGAGGTGTTGTCCTGGGTGCATCCAGAGTGTTCCCAGAATGACTTCAGACCATCCTTCTACTAAGCATTTATCTATGCCAGTTTCGGATTGGTTCATCCTATATCAAGCGTTTTTTAAGTGTATGGTAAAGCTCATACCATTTGCAGCAGCCCAGCTTTCTAAACTTTCCAGTGTAGTACTAACATCTGATTGGCTTGTCCTCATCATTTGTAAAAATGTAAATTAACACTAGCACTAGAACCAATCACTGAAACCCTTCAATCTTTACTAAGCTTACAGGGTTCCATTTATCATTGCCCTTTTTCTGAGAAAACTTAAACAAATGCAGAAAAATCATTTAATTGGTTATTTGTTGGCCAACTCGTTTGAAATATTGCTGCTCAACTAGTGTGAAATCAATACTTCGTGACTGTATATTCCAACAACAACAAAAAAGGGAAAGAAAATCCACATAAATAAAAATTTTTAGGTTTGCTGTTGTTAAATCTCCTAAAAGTCAACACTGCCACAGTTCAGGAATATAGAATGATACACATTACATAAGCTACGTTAACACTGATAAGTCCTATAAACTAGGCTTTTCTTGTTCCAATAGTTATTAATCCACAACCCAGTATTCTTAGAGGCTGACCATTTGTTGGTTCCCTTAGGGACCCATGTAAGGGGACAGCAGCTAGATGGACCTACCTGAAGATGTCTCACAAGACCGTGTATATTCTGGAACTCTCTCTCTGCCTCCATTGCATCACTTTGGGGGAATTTTGGAAAGTGTAGAGCAAAAGCAGTGCTTTTTGTTGTGAATTTCCACATAAACTCTTGTAGTTCTACCCTCGCCTGAGCTATCAAATGGGAAACAGCCTATAATAATAAATGGTGTTGATTTGGCTTTAGTTCCCAGGGGAGGTCGTGTGAGTGATGTGATTTCAAGCAGTGGTGAATAGCTCTTCTCACCTGTGGCACCTGAGTAGGAGCAGAGAGAGGGTGAAAGCCGGCAGCTCTTTCTGATATAGACCATCTAGATTGTCACATTATCAGACCTTGATGCAGACAACAGGAACTCTCACATATAGGTATTTATTTATCGAAATGTCCAGTCTGAGCTATTATGAAGTGATTGTGTAGGCAAAAAACGATGTTGTCGCTTGTCAACCTAGGGGGACCCATACATCATCTAAAGCAAAGAAAGTAACTTTGGGATGATACTGTTCATCCCACTCTTCTAGGGTGACCAGACGTCCCCGTTTTCCCAGGACGGTCTCCGTTTTTGGAGAAATGTCCCCGTGTCCCGACACTTTTCTCCAAGTGACTCAAATGTCCCCGTTTTCAATCAGTGTCCCAGTTAAACACAGAAATGTCCCTGTTTTTCATTGTTTCGGTTGAGTATGCGCCCGCATGCTCTCTTTGCACTGGCGTAGCAAGCCTGTGATGTTTTATTGATTTTTGGCAAATATATGCTATAGTCCTTAAAAGTGTAAATGTAATAAATGTACTAGTGCTGCTGTGTAAAGGAGAGGGGTGCCAATAAAAGACCTCGGATTTATTTTCTGTAATGCTTCATCTCGGTCTGTGGAAGGAGCGGTCATTGTAGTCCTTTTTCTATGTCTATGACAGCTGTCAAATAATCATACTTTTATGTCGATGGTTACGGCAAACCGTAGTCCTACTTCTATGTCTATGACCTGTCCCCGTTTTTTGTTTTGAGAATCTGGTCACCCTACACTCTTCCTTTCTTTTGTGGTCCATGGTTCATGCAGCACCCATAGCTTGTGAATATTTGGTTTGGTTGTGATGAGTTCGCATCTTGTGCTCGAACTTACTAGATGCCTATGATGAACTGCAACCTGTTAAAATGTGACAGTAACCGAATATGCATGGACGATTGCATTACAAATGACTTGACCGCTACCAAAAGGATGGACGCTTTCTCTTTTTGTTCTATCCCAGGAAGAGTTTTACGGCAAAGAGTTGCTTCTGACTGACCGAGAAACTGTGGAGCAAGAAGCAGGTGATATTTTGAAAGCTGCTGCTGATTCCGATGTTGCGTTCCTGGTGGTTGGGGATCCGTTTGGGTGAGGACAATTCCAATTCTGGTCTATGTTTCTGTAACAATGTCTGTATTTTTCTGCATGCAGCCGTCAATCACCTCTGCTCTTCTGAAATATTTGCCATGTCATACTTGTTTTTTACCTTCCCGTTTTTCCAAACTAAGGGCCAGATGTATGCAAGGGCTTAACCCATCCGTTAATGATGGGGAGTAGGAATAAGCATTAATGGTGCTGTGTGGGTTGAGGCACAGAAGGACTGCCCAGCAGCTAAGCGGGTATTTTCTAAGAGGGCTGGTGCATGGTGTGCTGGTTTGTTGCCCTGAAGGATTGCTGGAAAACATCTGTTTGGTAGCCCCGGGGCAGTAGGCGATTTTTTAATGTTAGTAGCACTTTTGTTCATTACTGCTGATAGAGCACAACTCAACGCAGCACGATCCCCCGGTATTTCGTGTTGTAATATAAATTCTCCAAGTGTCCAGTTCTTTGATTGAATTTGTTTATTCCAGGTGAGGCAGCCTGCTACTCTCTTCACATAAATAATGACTCAAGAAATTCCTAACAACAAGGTTTTGATTATTATGCTCGTTGTGGGGTGTGCTTACCTTTGTACAATTTTTGTGGTTTTTGGCCTGTGCTAATGAAACCTTAAAGTCCTACTGTATAATGGTGTTGCGCTATTTGTGTGAGTGTCGGTCACATCTAGACTGGCCAGAAGCTATCCGGGCATTTTTCGCGGGGGCTGGAAGATGTAGGTGGGTTCATGCATGGCAGGGCTGCTTGAAGGGTGTTCATATAGGAGATCAGGGGCTGACAGGATTTTAGAATGCTTAATAAGTGGGACCACCACATTCCTCTTTTTTCCAATGTGGAATTCAGTGTTCGGGCTGTTCTACTCTTCCCTTTGATCCCCTAATCAACCGTGACTGCAGGGTATACCAGGGTTACTTACAGCAGCCATTCAGAGTAGAGAAAAACACCGATCTCTGTGCTCAGCTCTGCATGTCTACTAATCAACAACATGGCTTGGCAGTTCGGGCTGGACTGTTCCCATGAGGCACAGCGTCAGACTGATTTGCATATGGCCATGTCTGAACTGGGGTGGCTGAGTGGGCTAAAGAATGGTGATGGATTAAACCCAGATCAGTTGACTGGGGGGGTGAGTGTTAGATTTGCTCAAACGCTCCGTCCATCATCCCCTTTTGTATTACTAATCAACAACAACAGGCATTCTAGAATATTTGTTTGATGTTTTCAGCTGGGGTTTTGTGGTCTCTTGTGACACCTTTAAGGACTGAATAGTTGGTGTCTTGGCAAAAGGGGTGAGTCATCAAGTGTTCAATGTCTCCCAGCAGCCTCTGCCCATAGATTAGTTGTGTTCCAACTAATTTCCGCAGGAACACCTTAAGGATTTGGTGGGCCCCGGGCCAAACATAATTTGGGGACCCCTGCTTGAAACAACCCTGAATTTATTATTCATTTTCAGCTCAGTCAAACCCTAAGCAACTATGGTCTGATCATTGACAACTTATTTGTTGGCCCCCAAACTTTTAAGGGGACACCTGTCTTTCAAAGCTTTTGAATATTCATGAGATATTGGAGACGTGGGAGCCCCTTTTCATATTGTCCGGGGGGGGGGGGGGGGGGGGGGGAATTAATTCTGCGTTATGCCACTGGATTGTCCTGAAAGCTTAATGATGGGCAGGGCCGGACTGGCCGTAACGGGCATCTGGTGTTTCCCTGGCAGGCCTGAGGGGTGGGGGCCAGTTTTGGCACCTTGGTGGCTGGTTTTGTCACTGGGGGCCGGTTGTGCAGCAGTGATGCAATATCGGCCACATGTAACAAAAGCAAGAGCCGTGCTTCTTATTAGAACCCCCCCTACCCCCCCTTCCCCCCTCCCACTATCAGGCCGGTCGAGCAGCAATCTGCCAGTATTGTTTGCTGTCCCAGTCCGGCCCTGATGATGGGGCCCCAAGAAAGGTAGGGGGTCATTGGCTAAAGCCCACTTTGCCAATGTCTTAAAACGTCTCTGCATAGCACACTGGAGGAAGAATAAGAGGAGAAGGAGAGGGGCCAGTAGCAGCTCTCTGGCTTGTAAGTGCACCTGGTCTGATTGTTTCAAATATCTATCCCAGAAAGTTAGAGGAGTTGCTAGATGGGACAGCAACCACATTATGTTCTTGCACGGGATTTAATGTTGTTGGTCTTTCCAGTGGGGCAGTGTTTCTGGCACGTGCTCCAGTAGCACAAGCAAGTGCCACAGGATAAAACACTGTGAGACATTGCTTTGAAATTATTGTCTTCTACAGAGTGCCAGATTTTTCTCACAGGCATCTTCTGAAGTTATTTCTTCTCCTTGCAAATTATCCATAAATGGCGGAGTTGAACATGTTGCGATTTTAACTTCTGATCTACTAGTGACTGTTGGACGTCCATGGCCAATGCTTATCTCACTGAGCCATCTTGCGCGCTTAAAAAAAAATATTACGCATACATATCAATAACACATAAACATAAATCCTGTTATTAAGTATTGCTCGGACCATGTGGTTGTTGTTTGGTTTTTTTTTTTCCCAAAGATACCAAGCTATGTTTTCAGTCCACAGAAGTTCTGTGCATTGTGCTAAATTGCTGCTCGTATTAATTAAGATTTACAAACTAGGCCCCCTTCTTGGCTTTTGTTACGCTCCTTTAATTTAATTTCTGATGCCTTTATATGCCTCTTCCTATATATTTGTTTCTGTCTCCAGAGACCTGAGTCACGATTTGTACGCCTCGTTCAAGGTCGCCTACCAAGACCCCCATTAGGCGCCCTGTTCCCCAAGGGAGCCCAGTCAAGGCTCATTACCGGAAGCACGCCCTCGCGACGCACGGCCCCTACAATGACTCCGTCTGCAATGCCACGCCACGCTGGACGGGCCTTGTTGTTGTCATCGGTGGGGGCGAAGGATACGTGCCTGTGGTTAAGAGAATGACGACGAAGGAGAGCGTGCGTGCGCGCGGGACCCCAGCTCATCCGAAATGCATTATATTTAATCACAGCTCTGGTACCCAGCTGCGGAGTGCGACATCTAATCTCAAGTGTATTAAGAGTGAGCGCCATCAACATTTCATGGTGACGGCTCAATGACATTGAAGGCCCATTAGGCGGAATTGCGTTCCACATCAGCGTCTTTCGACTTCATTGATAGCGGAGTAGTCCGTATGTGCATTACGTCTTCTCGTCCAGCACAGGTGTGGCGCCTGAAGGACCCACGTGCTGCCTATGTGTGGAAGGTGTGCTGTTCTATTCTGCAGTCCTGAATTGACTTTGGGTGATACTTTTGTGTGGCTATTGTAGCACACGCCTTCATTTTTCACCAGAGGCCTACAGTTGTTCCACACTTCTGCGTTTCTGCCAGGGGTGTAGCTTGGTCCGTAACATTGGGGGATGTGAGCTTCAGATTTTCCAACAGTCAGGTTGGCATATAATGTTCAAATACATAATATGACAAGTAGAGAGGGGTCTAAGGGCAGTGGAAAGGGAGGGGAATGAGGGTTGACAGGAGTACTAAGAGAGCAAATGTCATATTTTGTTAAATAACCAATGTTTTTGAAGACTTTCAAAGCAGAGCGAGTGTGCATTTTGGCTGTGTGTATGTAAAAATTCTGAAATCCGACTAACATCTTCTGTACTCAACTATTTATCATAGAATGCATTTATTGGGTGTGGGGGGTGTAACACCCCAGTCCCTAAAGTTACACCCCTGCCTTTTACTATGCAGAAATACAGTGGCAAAAATTAAAGCATGCACTTTGAATTTTTATATAAATTGTAGCTATGTGGTGTTTTTTAAAAATTATTTTCAATGTGCCTTTGTTTTACGTATTGTTCACTGCTAACAGTAATTATTGTTATAGCAGTAATGGTTTTATTTAACAGTGCAGGCAATATATATATATATATATATATATATATATATATATATATATATATATATATATATATATATATATATATTGATTTAAAAAAAAATAAAGCTTTTCACAGTTTAAGGCTCAAACCGTTCCTGTTTGTGGTGCCCATAACTAATTATTCCTTGGATATATCTTCATCTTTCTGCTTGTATAGGGATTTATAAATCCCAATTATACCATATTTTTTAGTGTAAGGAATGGAAAGTCCTCTCAGAATCGTATTCCATCATTTCCACTTGGCCGCAGCTTGATTGGTCTATTAATGTGCCTCAGATGTTTCTGCTTAGGACTCATTTGTCACCAGTATAAAGTCATCTTTCAAAGATCTGAGGACAGATGTCAAAGATAATGATTCAATACTGGGCCCTACGGTTTATAGAATAAATTATGCCCTACGATTTGCAGATGGTTCTTCCTTGCTTAAGACTTAGATGGCCAGTTTCAAGATCAGAGTCCTTAGGGCCCCATCATTTAGATCCGAGCCTGCCCAATCCATCGAAAACGGAAAACACCTCTGCCCCGAATAACCAAGAGGGTGTTATCAAAGGTTAGTTCCAAAGCACAGAAACAGCAGAGGCAATCACCCTTAAAAGGACATAAGAGCAGTACACATCTTTGTAATGGAATCGATGACTTTGGTAGTGGATGTGTGAAGCGTACCTAAAGAATGCATGTGTGGAGCTCCCGCCCCCAAAGGAAAGAGCTTTGAAATGAATCTCTTTAATCCGTTTTATACCTTTTTTTGCTAACTCAAGTCTCCCTCAATTGTTCCCCAGATCCTTGCCAGCACTTGTCACATCTGAGTTCAAAGGGGCGTTAGACCTAACAGAGAGGTCTTCCCCTAAACCTTTAGTTTACTCACCGCCTTTTGCTGAAAATCATTTTTGTTGGTTTTAGGACTCTGTGCACTTTACCACTACTAACCAGTGCTGAAGTGCTAACTCATTAAAACATGATAAAATTGACCTATACCTAATTGACACATTTAATTTACTTATAAGTTCTTAGTAAAGTGGTACAACATGTACCAGAGCCTGTAAAGTAAATGCTACTAGTGGATCTGCATCACTTATTGTGCCACCCACTTAAGTAGCCATTTAAAACATGTCTCAGGCCTGTCAATAAGGTCTGTTTACAGTTTTTAAACTCCGAATTTAACCTGACAAATGAATATTTTGCCAGGCCTAGACCCCGCCCGTTTGAATATATATAAGACACCCCCAAGGAATGTCAAAAAAGCCCACAGGGCAGAGTGCAGTGCTTTTAAAACATTGAGCGTGTTCCTTTAAGTTTTGCATGTCCTGCTAGTGAAAAATTCCTAAATTCATTTTTCACTACCGTGAGGCCTACCTCTCTCGTAGGATAACATTGTGTTACTTGATTATTATTAATAATTGATCATTTTTGTTTCGGAACAGGTAGAAATGTCATGCTTGGTCTCAAAATAATTGTCATTTTTAATCCTCTTTAATGGCAAGGTCAGGTTTTAAGTCACAATTCTGAAAATGCCACTCTTATTAAGTTGGCATTTTCTTGCCCTAACCATTTTGTGCCTGTATCCTGAGTCACATAATTATGAGTAGTTGGCAGTTGGCCTTTGTGTATTTCTCCCAGACAGTGAGACAAAGGGGTACTAGATTTTGGCAGGATAGAGCTGTTCTGTGCCCCACTTACATTTCAAAAGTGGCTGCCTCAGCACACTCACAGTTCACAGGGGAAGGATACCCAGGCCCAACCTGACCAGAAAGGAATGTGTTTATATACAAGAAGACAGTATGTCCTCAAGTGCTATTAGTGTTACATATATGGGCATGTGAAGGGAAATAGCAAGTGTCTCAAGAAGGCACATCGCCCCACTGGGGAGCAGAACCATGAGTTGGCCAGTGTATTGCTTAGGGGGGAGATTAGTTAGTACGGGGGAAAGCGCAGAGGTTATCTTAGTGTCCATGGGTGAAAAAGAGTTTGTCCCCAAAATCCAAATGCCTTTTAATACTTACAAGTATTGGCTGTGGGTCACCATCAATGGGTAGAGTGTGGAAGCTCTGAGGGACACATGAGCCAGTATGACTACTGTGCAGTGACATCGGGTGTCTCCAGAGCAAGTAATCCCTAATACATTCCACCAGTTTTTGGTTGCAGACAACTGTGAAAGTCCCTACCCAGTGGCTCTGATTAGCTTTAAGTAGATGGTGGGGTCTCAGGTTCTCTTAAAGTAGCTGTGAGTCTTAGCATGCCTGTTGATTGTGTACTAGGGAATGATTTGAAGTACACTGTCTGTAGAGAAGTGTAGCTCAAGTCCAACCAGGAGACGTTAGTAACCTAAGTGGGTGTGTATGCCCACAAATCCATGGCAGGCTGAGAGGGGAGTCAAGGGGTCCTGGAGGCGGATACAATTTACCAGGCAGATTTAAAAAAGAAAAAGGGCAAAAGTTTGGGAAACCAGCCTGTAAAACTCACACATCCTAAGAGGGGGCACATCATGAGGATGCCTCTCTGGAACCTCCTGGGGAGAACATTAAAGCCCTGGAAGATCTGCCTGAGCTCATGCATGGGAAGGGGAGTGTGGGCCCACCAGGGAGGAGCTCTGTAGAGCTTAGAAAGAGTGCCCAACTCTAGAGGGCTTGAAACGGCAAGATGGGGCCCAGGTAGCTGATGCTATATCTGGAGAGCACCTTATCTCTTGGAGGAATAACCTCCTATATAGTGAACCTAAGGTTCCTGAGCCTGGAGCAACTGATGTTTTGGTGGTCTCCCAGTGCAAAAGAGCCTTCCTTCTGGGTCTGGCTCATGATGTATTCCTGGCAGGATATCTGGGACAGGACAAGACCTTTGCCAGGCTTGACACGCACTTTTATTGGCCCCGAATGAAGACCGCCTCCAATGCATTCTGTAGATCATGTCCCACCTGCCAGGCCAGTGGGAAGTCTAGGCAAAAGCTCAAGGCTCCCCTGGTTCCCTTATTTGATATTAGCACCCCCTTTGATAGGATTTTTTTTTGGGCCCTTTGATCTCAAAACGGCTCTCAGCAACAGGTCTATCTTAGTTTTGGTGGACCATGTCTCTAGATACACAGAGGCCATCCCTCTGAGAACTGGGACTGCTCCTGCATTGGCTAGGCCCTTGTTGGGGATTTTTACCTTGGTAGGGGTCCCCAAAGAAGTAGCGTCGGTAGGGGTACAAACCTCATGAAGTCAAGGTGAGATGAGTGTGATGTGATTTAGAAGTTCTCCACACCCTGTCACCCTCAGACCATGGGCTTGTTGAAAGGTTCAACAAGACCCTTAAAGGCATCATTATGGGCCTACCAGAGCCCATAAGGTGCAAATGGAACATACTCTTGCCATACCTTATCTTTGCCTACAGCACAGAAATTAGTTGGGTTCTGCTCTTTTATTTCTACCCTGTTAGGTGACCTGTCATTCTGAGCTCCCAGCCACCTCTCCCTCCCAGGATATGGTTAGCTACATGCTAGCTTTAAGAAACTAGATGCAACACTTCTGGAAGAAGGCTTTTGAGAACCAAGAAGTAAGATAGAATGTAGTGTAACTCCTGGATGACCAGAAGCCCTCTCTAATCAGGTTCCAGCCTAGGACAAAAAGTGTAGGTTGTGGAGCCCATGGCCCTCCAAGACCGCTTGGCTGGCCCTTATGAAGTTAAAGAGAGGAAGGGGCAGTCACCTACCGGGTGGGCCTCAAGACCCCCAGCAACCTCTTAAGGGTGTTCCATGTAAATCACCTCAAACCACACTATGAGAGGTCTGAAGTTACCATGCTCCTGTGACTGATAATGGGGTGGAAGAGGAGAGTGAAGCTCTCCCTGACCTCCTATCTTAAAAGGAACAGGAAAGGTCAGTGAAGTGTGTCAATCTATCCCCAACCCTCACCCCAGTGCACCAGAGGGAACTGTCACCAGTTGCTGGAGGAGTTTGCCTCTCGGCTCTCCCTCACCGATGGGTTCACACATTTGTGTACCCAAGATATTGATACAGATGTCAGTAAGACAGTATGCCAGTGACAATACATTTTACTGGCTAGATGACTGGGTGAGGGCTAGCATTAAGGAATAAGTGATCAAGATTCTTGAATTATGGGTGATCCACTCCAATAGCCCCTGGTCTAGCCCAGTAGTGCTGTCACCCAAAGCCGCCCCTCCGGCTGCCACCCCAGAACTCAGATTTTGCGTGAACTATAGGGGTCCCAGCTCCATCACATAGAGCACAGCTTTCCAAACTTTTCATGTTGGTGACCCACCTTTTCAACAATCTTCATATTGCGACACGGTAATGCGAGCGAGCCCGAACCACCTCAGGGGCACCGGGGCTTAGGGAGCGAGGGTGCAATTAAAATCAAAGCAGAATCCGCAATGTGAAATTAAACACACTAAAAAGCAGTTCGTATTTTGCAGAAATATTTTTAAATCAATGTAATGTGTCAGGGTAAAATATGTTGTGTCTCAATTTTTGTAGAAACATGCAGAGTGGATATGGCTGTTCGCGCAGTGCAGTGTTCACGTTTTTATTTTCACTCACAAACCATGCCATGATTGCATGCCCCATTTCCAAGCAGCCTACCACTTCCTTTCTGACTTTTTCAGGCAGACAAGGGACCTGCTGACCCCGAACCCAGTACCCCTGCACTCAGACAAATACACTGCTCAAAGAACCACGCACACACACGAAAGCATAGCATGTACCCCAAACAAACCACTTCTGCACAGACATAGCGCGCGCAAGAACACAGTACATCCTTTTCTATTCTCGCACAGAACATACGTTTAGACACTCAGAGATGATGTACAGCTCTTTCTCTCTTAGACACACAAAGCACACAGGCACTTTCGCTCAAGCACGCCAAATGCGCACACTTACCTTCCCTCTCGCAGCACTCTGCATTGTATCTGCTCAGATAAGATAGAGGACAAAAGTCCCCCTGCTCCCACCCCTCGCAAGGCACAGATGTAGGAAACGGTGCTTCTGCTCATCTTTGGCAAACGCAGCAGGGTTAAAAATAAGCCTAGGATCACACGTTTTTTTTATTTCCACTCACCAACCTTGCCATGACTGCATGCCCCATTTCCCAGCAGCCTACAACTCCCTTTCGGACTTTATCAGGCAGACAAGGGACCTGATTTTGATGGTTATCTTGAGGTTTATCACACCCGTTCAAAACTGATACACAGGAGCCAAGCAGCTTTGACCTGCTGAAATCTACACTGGAGGGGTTTGGGGCTAGGGGAGGGGTAGTTCGGTCTTTAAACCAACCGGTAATTACAGGGTTTGTTGAAATCCGACACACTTGTAAATGCAATCCCCGTGCGGCCTAAACAGAGTGTTAAAATTTCGAAGATTTGGCTTACCGAGTGCCTGGGGAGCAGAGGCGGCTCCGTGGTATCTGTGTCAGAAAGGGAACAAGGTCGCGCGCTCAACTTCTCCTTCCTCTGCGTACGTCGCTGTACTGTACTGCCTCACTGAATGCAAGCATTCGCCCTAATATTCCCACGACCTCACGTCATCGTCGTGACACACCCACACATGGGAGGCGACACAGTACTGTGTCGCGACACAGACATTGGAAAGCTCTGACCTAGAGTGATGCGCACCCCATCCACCGAGCTGATGAGCTTACAGGTATATTATGGGCTAATTACGCTCTGACTACTGGATACTGGCAGATTGCCCTAAATGAGGGGGCTAAGGAGAGGTCCGCATTCTCCACACCAGAGGGCCACTTCCAATTTAGGGTGATGCCCTTTAGGTTAAAGAATGCCTCTGCTACCTTTCAGAGGTTGGAAAACAGGGTTCTAGCTAGGATGGAGGCATTTAGTTCAGCTTATCTTGAAAATATATCTGTCTTTAGTTTTGGGTGAGAGGATCACCTCTTCCACCATCAGTAAGGATGTCAGGCTCTGCAACAGACATGCCTGACCATCAAGACTAGCAAGTGGCAGGTAGGGTAGTACTTGGGACACCTGATGGGTGGGGGCAATGTGCAGCCTCTCCAGGCCAAGATTGAGATTATCCTGGCCTGGATCACCCGAAAACATAGATTGAAGTGAGCACCTTCTTGGGCCTCAGTGATTACTATAAGAGGTTTGTTAATGGATATGGCACTATTGTTGCCCCCTGGACTAAGCGGACTTCAAAGAAGCAGCCCAAAGGTGATCTAGACAGAGGCATGCCAGAAAGTTGTTGGTACCCTCAAGGAGGCCATGTGTATAGCACCTGTATTCAGTGCCCCTTCCTTCTTCAAGGAGTTTATAGTGCAGACAGATGCTTCAGAGCATGGCATAGCGTAGGTACTATCAAAGTTAAATGAGGAGTGCCTAAACCAACCTGTAGCCTTCATAAGTAGGAGGTTACTCCCCAGGGCACAGAGGTGGACTGCTATTGAAACAGACACTTTGCTTTGGTCTTGGCACTGAAGGTGAAACCATGCCAGTTTGGGTCTAACATCCAAGTTCAGAAAGATCACAGCCCCTTAGATGGTTCATGTAGATGAGGGATGAGATTCCCAAACTGTTGATGTGATCCATCTTTCTACAGGAAGTGGACTTTATGGTGGAACACCACCCTAGGTCATACTACTAAAGTGCCTGATTGTCAATCCAGGTTCTTCCACTTTAGCGATGAGAACTCAAAAGAAGGTGGGTAGTTCTCCCCTATTTCAACTAGGTGGGGGGTGCACATTTTAGACTTGACAGCCCTTAGGGTGGTCTTCCCCAAAACATTTTGCCTAATCACCTCCTGATGCTTAAATGTGTTTTTGTTGGCTTTAGGACTCTGTGAACTTCACCACTGATAACCAGAGCTAAGGTGCTTGCGCTCACGCCTTAAAACATGGTCAACCTGATTGGCATAGCTTGTAAAGTGGTACAAAATGTCCTCCCATTGCAGCCTGTGTGCAGTTTTTAAATTGCCACTTTGACCTTGCAAAATGAACCTTTTTCCAGGCCTAAACCTCCCTTTTTAATACATACAAGTCACCCATAAGGTATGGTGTAAACAGCCCATAGGGCAGGGTGCGCATGTTTAAAAGGTTGGAAAAGAACATTTAAGTTTTACATGCCTGGTTGTGAAAAATTCCCAGATTTTTTGTTTTGTGAGGCCTACCTTTCACATAGGCGAACAATGTGTTACCTTGATTCATTTAACAAGTTGTGTTGGACTGGTGGCCTGCAACCACCCCAAGCTACATTTATCAGATACTACTCAATGAGGATGCTCAGTAATGAGAAACACATATAGCTGGTACAGTATGGATTTAATGAGAACAATAGCAAAATAGTCCCATATGTTAGTAATGCTGGCTAAACAGTAGAAAAACAGATGTATATTTATATTGCAATACTGTCTCAATAATAGCAAAACAGTCTCAAATCACTTACAGTGCAATAAGTCAAAAACATAATAATTCTGTGATTAAAGCTAAAGTAGGAGAAAAAGCCCTACATCCCTGGTTCACTTTGCTTTGGCAGCTAGCAGCGGGAAGCTCGCTCCAAATACTCTCTGGAAACTGTGCAGAAGGACAGGGGATGTGGACAGCGGCAGACGTGCACAACACCGTCTGTGAGCTTCTCCTAGTGCGCCACACCACTCCTTTTTATGCACTAAAATCTGGCTTACAGAAAGATAGTTCCTTTTCTGTGCCAGGTGTCTTTACGGTGTTATCTGTAGTTTTGCTAACCCAAGATTCTCCTCCGTGGCGTAACGAAAGTTGAGGGGGGCCCTCTGCCATGCACAGGAAGGGGACCCCACTTCGGATTTAATCTGGAGGTCTTGGCCCTGAGTATTGTGCTGATGGGGCCCCCTGTAGCTCGGGGGCCCCCCACACCGCAGGGGCTGCGGGGGCCTGTGTTACACCCAGGATTCTCCTGACTCCTACCAGCTGCATCTCAAACCTCTTTCTCCCTGGTACTAATCATCCTCCCGGGGCCTTCAACTAATCTCCTGTTTTTTTGGGTTAACATAACCTCAACGGTCTGTCTCTCCCGATCCATTGCATTGGCATGGCAGAGTAAACACAACACCTTGGCAGAACATATACTTTTGTGTATTTCATGTAGCAAAAGTAAGCATCACAAGATCAACTGCTGTCCTAGCGTAGTACAGGTTTTTTCTTTTTACATGCATGTTCACTCACCAACAATGCCTAAGCTAATTGATCCATCCGTGTCGCAATGTCTTCTGCACACTATTTCCTATATACAAAGACAAGATAAGATATCAAGATGCATTAAGAATCCTTAGAACGGACAATAGCACTCTAGCTGTATTTTGTCTGTTGAACTATATTCAATCGATATGGATGGCTGTTTAGAGCAAATTTATCAACGAAATTATGAACTATCTTTTAAACATATGTTGTGACCTTTTATTGTAGTACTGTTTTAAAACTGAATGATTTGTTTATTGGGTTTTATGATCTATTGTATATCTTTAGTTAATGATAGCAAACTGACTCATGTTGTACTGTGTTTTTAAGGAAAGAACTTTCTGAAAGAAACTATTTTGATGATGGTATCCTAATATTCTGGCTGGTGTTCCTGAACCTACACAAGACATTATTTAAGTAATGTAGAAATAAAATATCTTCTTCCCTACCGGCTTGTAGATATGCACTCTGTCATTGTGATAGGCTTTGATTTTAGGTTTTTAGATTACTTTATGTGCAACTGAAATATAATTAAAAATGATCGATAGTCAACAATCCTTGATTAGTGGGTCCTTCCTCTATCCTCACGTGAATAAAACCCAAAGTTCGTACGAGTAATAATCTCAAATGTCAATGCTGAAATAGATGAATGTTTGTTTATCCTAAATGCATCTTTATTCGGAATACTTTTCCCTATTACCAAACTGTTCACCTGCAACCTCTATAAGAAACAGCTTTTCTTCAGCGATACACGAATCCAAGTAACAAGGTCCTTGATGTTAGCAACACAATATGATGATTTCCTAGCAATGACTATGTGAAGTAGAAGGCAACTTCTACCTAGAGATTCAAATGGCCGCTGCTAATTGCAAAATGTGTCAGAGCTCAAGTGTACATGGGAAATGTAGTTTTCTTGCTGGGTGCAATCATGTAGAGCAGTTTTGCGCAACCTTTAGCCAAGCACCACCAACATTCTGTGATCACCACCAGCTTTTTCTTCCTCGAAAGGCCCTTCTTGATCCAATTTAAGGGTATGGTCACAAGTTAACAAAATCTGCCAGAATGCCCATAATCAAAAACATGCATTGATGAAGTGGATGAGAACGTTGATTTGTGGCAGGAAGTAGGCTATTGTAGGAGAGTAGGGTCTGCTATCCTATGGTCACCCCAATTTTTGCTTTTTGCTTCACTGGTTTTCGACTTAATGTGGCTGTGGGCCTGCTAATCAGACCCACAGCCTGCTGTTCTCTCTCTAAATTCACAGACATGTACTATAGGTACATAACCAATTTGGTACTGGACACCTTGTCAGCCCCTATCCAGTGCACAATAGGTGCCAAGGGCATAGGTGCATCCAAGGCCTACCAGGGGCTGCAGCATATCTTTTGCCACCCCTGGCTGGTTCTTAAATCGACACAACTGGCTGTTCACACAGCTGGGGCAAGGTGGTGTACTCACCCCTTGCTTAGATATAGTATACCTATGTCTAAACCTATATCTGGACACATAGACACCTATAAGTCACTCCTATGGAAGGCCTTTACAATCCTGGAGGCAGAGTGCTAGGTTTTATGTGAGATGGTGCTCTAGCATGAGCTGAGCCTGTCTGCAGTGTTTGGAACCAATTCCTTACTACTGTTCCAGTGATACTGCCATACCATATACTCTTAAATGCATTATAATCCTCGCGGTTAATGCTAACTTTGGTTTGGCTTTATCAAAACATGTCGTGTTTGGTGTCATACACTTTGGAATACTACCCCCTCGCCAGTTCTGGTGACGGGGGTAGCATTCCACCCTTCTAGAGGGAGAATACATGTTACTTTACTGAAAACGCGGTTAATCCTAACCAGAGCCCCAGCATCACAAAATGGACGCTGCTGCCACAGACACATGTCTGGCCTCCTGCTGCTGACCGAAACTTGGCAGAGGACGCCTGGACAAAGGGTTTCCTGTCACAGGGTGGTGTCACACCACCCCAGACAGGAGATAGTGGATTGTAGCAGGGAGGGTTGAAAGAAACTAGACACTACCTGGGGCGCACAAGGTGTCCCTGGGCAGATTCCAGTCAAACCGGTTCTGGGGCCATCCAGCCCCAGTCCTGGCGCGAAACTGGACAAAGGGAAAGGGGTGTAACCACCCCCTTCTCAGGTCCCACCCCTAGGAGGGACCTAGTAGGTAATCCAGCCCCTTGATTTGACTTAAAAGTAGGAGCTGTGCAGATGCACATCAGATTATCCTGACTGAAACTTATGAAACGAAACTCTGGACCCTTCGACATCCCACTCGACGTGGAAGACTGAACAATCTCCCTTGTGGTCAAGGAGTGACCACCCTGTGCAAACAGGCACCATCCAGCACCTCGACGTTTGCTTTGTTGCAGTTCCCGCCGGAACTCGAGCGACAGAGATCGACAAGACCCAGCGTGCCTGCCTTCTAACAGCCCGATCCACAGTCCCTGCAGAGCTGAGACCCGTGGAGGCGACCTGAAGTGTGGGGCCGGCCATTTTGGAAAAACCACGAAGCGCTGACCGTGCAGCATCCGAGGCTCCCTCGAAGCTGTGCATTGAAGTTTGAGAAGCTCCAGCCCCGAGCAGCTTTTGCACCGAAGCTCACCCCTCCACACTCCTCGAGTGCTGCGTGGGGCCCTTTTGCATTTTCCTGCTCGACGCGTTGGTCCGGTCGCTTGGCTATTGGCTAGTGGCCCCAGTACCGATGAACCTTTGAATTTGCTCTGCTAGTCTGGTTGCTCCAGACTGGCCCTCGCTCCCCTGAAAAGGAGCACCCGCTCAGACCTTGCTGGTCCGAGTAAGAAGCGATCTTCGAATCCTGCTTGGGTTGCATTTGCCAAGGCCTGTTGACTCCGATCTTGAAGCCGACACCGCCGACAGCGAGAGCCTACGTGGGACAGCTCGTGATTCACTCTAGGACATCCTCGGTGCCCCAGAGACCACCTGGCAGCGGAGACAAGCTTCACGAAAAGCACCTGATTGCGCCCGACATTGCCTGGTTCCTTCCTGGTTCCTTCCTGGTTACTGGCTAGTGACCCAGACTCTGTCCCCTCTGCTTTCAGGTACTCTACATCTTTGATCCACCCTTGGATCACACCGGACACTTCTCTTCTGGACGCCTGCAGCATCTTCCTCTCCAGGCACCATAGATCTTCGTGACGAAACCCGACACATCTTTGCACTTGTGCACCCGCTTCCTGTGGGTGAGGTAACTCTTGAACGCCGGTGCTCCTGTAGTGGTTTACACCTCTAGTGTCTAAGTCTAAAGTTTTGTCCTTCTAGTCCAGTCGGAAGACTCTTAAAACTGTAACTCGATAACTTTTACGCACCATTGACTTTGCATTGGTGCATGCGTGTGCTTTAGGCACTGCACCCGAATCCCGCGGGCTACTTCTGTCCTAACTGCTGTTAGTCCAGTGTAGTCCAAGCGATTCCCAAGGCCCTAGGCCTTACCCCTGATCGATTAGTGATTGTTATACCACTTTTTTGATATATGGTTTGAGTGGCCACCGGCCTCATCCATAATTGTGCAACTTGTGTATGTTATACTGTGCATTTATTTAAACGCTTGTGCTTCATTGCTCATAAAGAGTAGTGGGGATTATTCTAAGAATAAATACATATATTTTGATCATATATAACTTGTGTGGTGTCCTTTCATTTGATATTACAGGATTGCCTATGGTAAAACAGCTGGCTTCACTCGCCCTCTGAAGTTAAAGCCTTTAGGCTGCTTAGTCCATGCTACCCCTAGGATAGCTTGTCTATAAGGTTGATTTACAACCACCACCATAAGGGATTGTTTGGACTGATATAAGGTGCCCCCAGAATTGGAGACATCATACATCAGGCCAACTTCTCACAGCTATTTACTACTTTTCTTGTCCTGTGGGTTTATTAAAATGATTACTTACATTCGTAAGGGACTCTCATCTGCCATCCGCAAAGGTAAAGTTAATCTTATTTTCACACTGTCTGCAAGCTATAGATTCTTGAAACGGACTATAGGGATGACGACTGCGTTTGCCAGGCTGTGTTTCAAACCCTTATTGAGCAGTACTTTGGTTAGATCCTCTCTCCTTTAGATACTGCTTGTCATAGGAGTATTGATATTTTGGGGTCATAATGCATGTAGATTTTCAGG
The DNA here is from genome assembly GCF_964261635.1 of Lissotriton helveticus. NCBI lineage: Eukaryota > Metazoa > Chordata > Amphibia > Caudata > Salamandridae > Lissotriton > Lissotriton helveticus. Next base: position 2,002,288,735 of record NC_136057.1, on the reverse strand, counting down.
CCGAGCCTGAGCAGCGCTTGTGCTGCTCTGCGAGGCATTCTGTATTCAGGTAGGGACTTGAAGCTATGCCCTCTCTCTGCCCATATTTTTCATTGGCTTGTGTCATTGTCCACTGTAAATTCTGGCTGTTCATTGGTCAATAGGCTTAGTAGTCCCTCCTTAGTAACTCCTTGTCTCATTTTGTAACCTCCCATGGCAACACCCGCTGTTACAAGTGTTGTTACTCGGTAGGCTTTAATTACAGTCTCCGAGCAATATTTTCTCAAATAGCTTTGTCCTGCCTGCTGATGCAAGCAGGACACGCTCTTTCCTAACGCTTCATAAACATTTTTTATAGCACGGATGCAGAACGCATTTGCACTGCAATAGGCCTTGCATTTGCAAGAGTTTAAGCTATTGGCATTGTAAATGACAATTACTTTTATTATTTTTTTTTTAATAGCACATAACTAAAAGGCATTGCCAGATACAATGCCAATAGCTGAAACTCTTGTAAATCCTAGACCTATTGCATTGCAAATGCTTGTTAATTCATGTTGTTGGGAGGTGATTTACTCAGAATTCTGATCCCTGCAAAAATAAGAGTTTGCAGTCAAATCTGAATTTAAAGGACAGGTCATAATCAGGGGCTTAGAATACAATTAGTTGCAGACTGAAGATCTGGGAAAGTTGGTTGTCCCATAATAATCACTTTGACAGCCTTTTTCCTTTGGCTGGACATCTCTGTATATTTTTTATCGAAAATGTCAGATGCATTCCTGCATAGGTGGCCTGACCTGTGGCCTATGCAAAAAACATATAAACGTGTAACATTCCTTTTTAGGTCTCTCCATTCACAGTGCATGTGCTTACTGGTGCGAGGCATATTGTTATCATCGTGCGTAGAGCCTGGCCAGGGTTTACCACTGGTTGTGCAGTTGTCACTCTCATTTGCTTGCTTCTTACTCATTAGCTGTGGGGGCGTTTCTTCCTCTTTTTATGTTGTTCCCTCCCGCGGAGCATGGAAGCATTGTGATCACCTTACACAGTTCACTATTTCAGGCGCTACTTTTTTCTTTTTTTGTTCGAGCACTTTATGTAAGTGCATGTGTTTTCCTGCTGTCTCCTCATGTGCTCCCTCCAAACTCAGCTGTGTTCCTCCTTCGCACCTGTGCTTCTCCCCACTCACCCCACATAGCCCTCTCACTCACATGCTTTCTCTCTGCCAGCTCCACGTTGCTGTCTTTTGCAGCTATGATCCCTCCACCTACACCCCAGGGTTGCTTTCACCACCCATCTTAAACCCCTTAAACCCATGGTGTTTCTGCTCTCCCTTTGCCCCCCCAAATGCTTTAACCGCTACCGCGCTACCGCGTTTTCCCGCTGTGCGCTGATTTTTTAAAAACGGCCGGTTTGTGACAAAGCCAGCTCGTCATCCGCGTAGCGCAGGTAACGCCCATGACGAGCTGGCTTTGTCATCCGCATCGAAGGGGTTAAAAAAGGCTCCTGCACATTTGCGCATTTTGTTTTTCTTTGTAGTTTCTGATCCAGCTTGGATCAGTAACTAAAATGAAACACAAAACAAGCGCTGCCTCAAAAGCCTTTTTTTGTGAAGATTTTATCCAAGTGACAGCATCAGGAATGATTTGCCTTGTTGCTAAAACCATTGGCAAAGCCAATAGGGCTAGGCCCTGAAGGCGAGACCTATTGGCTTTGCCAAAGCTTGTTGTTTTAATGCATATTTGTAAGTATTCTGTTATGCTCAGATTGAATATCATCAGATACACGATCCAGGGGGAAATACCTATCTCTGAGAAATCAAAATGAAAACTATGACACCAAATAATAAGTATTTCCACAGTAAAGCTGGAAGAAAGGACCCAAAGACCATTTAAAAAAATTTTTTTTCCATTACCTTACGTGTTATCCAATTGATTTCGATCCAAAGCCCTTTCCAGAAAAAGATATAGAAAACAAAGGATGTTTCTTGCCATTCACCATTTCACCTGTCCATAGTACCAGATGGCAACATCATTACAAATTGCCAAGAGTTAGTGATTTGTTTAAAATATCGAATTTTCATTTCTAAAGATGTTTTAATATTTGACACTTTTGGGGGAGGTACTCAAAATGTATTTCTTATTTTATTTAGCTTTTAACTCACTGCTTCAAAAACCTAGGCGTGATTGCTTTTTGTGACAAAGAAAACTTGAAAAATGTATTATCCAAATATGCAGACCTGTTTAAAGATACCTATTGCTGTTTCAAATGCTTTCTTATTGAAAAGGCATAGCCCTTTGTTGTGCATGGCAGAAGATTCTATATCGAGACAATCTGTATTAAGGTGTGAATGGAATATCGCAGAATGCTCAAGAGCTTATTAAATTATCTCTTAAAGTGCAAATTTTACTGTCTCAAAGCACATTTATAGCTTTTCCCCTTGTATTTAGCAATAAATCATTCGTATTAGAGCTAGTCAACTGTAACATATAGGCTAAAGAGACTTGAAGAGCATTTAAGTTAGGTGTACAATTTTTGAAAGTACATGTGAAGTATTTTAGGCGTAATCTATTAAAATTTATAAAACATCACATTTGGGCATTACAACTGATATTTGTTTCCATTCCATTTTTCCTTTTCTATACGCTCCTATTTTTCAAATAAGATTATCTTAACAACATAAGCAAATGGGGAAAATGTCTGTACATTCTCAGCTACAGAATTGAAATAGAGAATGGGTTCTCTCTCTCTACTATTAGAAGGTCCCCCGCCAGCAGCCAACTTCTCGATGAGCTAGGATGAGCTGAAATGTGACTAAACTCTTTAAACACCTCTATTTTTATTAATTAAAGCATAAATAGACTTTACTTTTTCTCCAGTTTAACACAGCCTTGCTTCATACTATTGCTACCATTTTCCCTACCCTAGCCTCTGATAAAAAATTGTTTTGCATTTTATGCAGCCAAGTTTGCACAACACAATAAACTCTCATGAAAACGTATGTATTAGTGTATCCTTGTCATGTCCGTGTGTATTCTCATGCTGCACTGTCTATTCCCTCCAGAAATGTTAGACTTTAAATGATATCCCCTCCATTTCCTGATATTTCTGTAATATACATATATGGTGATTTTCAACCCAATTGCCATCTGAATTATGCTTTAACTATACCACCTTTGGGCTATCTCTCATCCGTCTAAATACTCCTGGAGCTGTCGCCTCCAGATTGTACAAGCAACTATTCTAGAGCTGTCGCCTCCAGATTGAGGTACACCATCCTGCATAAAGTCTCGCTAACTGTCCCATCGAGTCTTTGTATTATAACCATCTATTTTTGATTGTAGACCATCCACATTCAACATGATACTCAAATAGTCTGTGCATCATCGCAGTATTTTATTCGCGGTTAAATTACTAAAATGCTACAGCTGATAACTGGAATATCTGCTTTCTTATCATGTACAGTACCCTGCGTTTGAATGCCGATCTACAAGACTGCTAGAGCTCCGACCAAAACAGCCTTCAGCGGCTCTCCGATCCTGCTGTCTGGTAGCATCTTGATTCTTGTGTCTGTCGAGGGGGCTGCTTTTCCCTACTGGACCCAACAGGAGGCGCAAAGCCACACAGAAGCTCCGATATCTACACCGAGCACTCACCTCGCGGGAGCCACTTTTTGGGCCTACTGCCCAAGTCGTCTCATAATGGCTCACCCAGCCCCGTCACGCTCCATGCACTAATCCAGGCTGCTCTTACCGCCTGCGGCACCATTCGCCTGGAAGCCACCAACCCCTGCAAGAGGGTGGGAGAAGAGCGGTTCCATCTGCCCAAGCCTGCACATCCGCCGGCATGATCCTTAGCGGAATTGGTGTGGTGATTCCCCCCTCATTAACCCTCTTCCGTCCCGGTAATGGTCCCAGAATCTGAAGCACCTACTATTCCTGCAACTATGGGCCACACATGTGGTGAGAGTTGAGGCCCGATCCTGGGCTCTATCCCTGTTTGGCAACGCATATTTGAACGGGCCATCACCTGGAACATCCTTACTGCTGTAGTTCCTTCTGTAGCAGTACACCTGAGGATCCCATTGCACCAATGGCTAAACGCCCCATCCTACTCCTAGCCCTCGAGAGACCCCGAGGGGGCGTCAACAGATGAGCTTCCTGTAGACTGTCTCCCCCCCTCGGTGCCCTTGCCTGCATAAATGGTGGGGCCCTGCTCTTCATTCTAGAGGGGATCCACACCTGGTCAGGTAGCCCCACCTGGAGATTCTCCTCACCGGACTCTGCCACTGAGATACCCCTGGGTCCCCCAATGTACGCCTTACCAGATGTCCTGGTTTCCTCCAAACCCCATACAGACATTGGTGGGGCTGTGCATAGAGTGGGGCCACTGAACTCTCTCTTCTCCTTCGCCCTATTCATTTGTGTCTTTAGGTTTTGTTTTGTGCCCTCCCCGCTCCCGCCTCCCAGCTGCTCCTCCCTCCCTCCCACTTGGCCATAAATGGCGACCGCGCGGCGCAGGTGAGTGTGACCTGTCCCAGGACACCCCCGCGCCGCACGGCCACCAGCTGTGTGTGTGCCCCCCCGCCCTCTGCTCCCGCAGCCTCGTTGGGACTGCCTCTCTGTTCCCAGACCCTCCTCAGCATTTTTCGAGCGTGTGTTGCGCTAATTCTGTGTTTAACCTTGTTTTTCCTTATTTAACTGCTTTTTTTGCCTTTCTGTATTCTGCCACTGCCAGGCTTCGTTGTTGTTCCTGTCCCCCTGTGCCCGCCCCGCTTCCCGTCGCCGTCCAAGCGGCCATGCCCCCTTTTGTTTTGTGCCCTCCCCGCTCCCGCCTCCCAGCTGCTCCTCCCTCCCTCCCATTTTGCCATAAATGACGACCGCGCGGACGCGCATCCGTCACGCCGATTGTGCGCCAAAGGCGCGCCAAAGGTAAGCCCGTCTGCGCCCGTCCGCGCCTGGACCGCGCCCAGTGCCAGGACCCCTGGCCCCCAACTACGCAAGACGACCCGACAAACCTACGATGCCGCGGCCCTCAACGCACTCAATACCGGCCGGAAGCCCACCTGCTGCCGGGCCGCCCCGAAACACTTCCACGGACCCTTCACCTGCTCAACCTGCAAGTTCACCTGCCTCCGAACTGGCACCGCGCCCGCCAAGCCAAACCCCAGCAGCGACCTCAAGTGCATCCTGCTCAACACCCGCTCCGTCCACAGACACGCCGTCGAACTCTGGAACCTGCTAGACACAACATCACCAGACGTCGCGTTCCTCACTGAAACATGGATGAAAGCCTCCTCAGCCCCCGACATCGCCATCGCCATCCCGGATGGATACAAGATCACCATGAGAGACCGCGTCAACCAGACCGGAGGAGGCATCGCCATCGTCCACAAGAACACCATCCGCATCACGACCAACGCCGATGACACCTTCACCGCCGCCGAACACCTCCACTTCCAGATTCACACCGACCCGAAGACGACCCTCAGAGGCACCCTCATCTACAGACCCCCAGGACCACGCACACAATTCAGCGAAGACATCGCGGACTTCATCAGCCCACACGCCCTCCCCTCCGCTGACTACATCCTCCTAGGGGAACTCAACTTCCACCTGGAGAACAACAAGGACCGCTACACCGTCACCCTTCTGGACAACCTCGCCAACCTCGGACTCAAGCAACTGGTCAACACCCCCACCCACAACGCCGGCCACACGCTTGACCCCGTCTTCTCATCCAGCAAGCACATCGCCTTCAGCCACTCCACCGGACTTCACTGGACCGACCACAGCTGCGTCCACTTCAGCTTCAGAAAAACCACAACCCACCACCACCCGCAACAGGTTCCTCACAGAAGCTGGAGCAAGATCACCACCGACCAGCTCACCACCTCCCTCAGCCAGAACCCACCTGCCAGCACTCCGGACCCCAACGAAGCAGGCCGCAACTTCACGCAGTGGCTGACAGCCTGCGCCGACGACCTCGCACCACTGAAGAACCCTCCCAGCAAACCCAGAAGCAAGAAGGCCCCCTGGTTCACCGACGAACTCAAGGATTCCAAGAAGACCTGCCGCACCCTCGAGAAAGCCTGGCTCCTCGACCGGACCACTGACAACATGACCGCCCTCAAACACGCGACCCGCAAGCACCACCAGCTCATCCGCACCACCAAGAAGAAATCACTGAAGGATCGACTGGACAACAACGCCCACGACAGCAAGGAACTCTTCAGCATCGTCAAGGAGTTCTCCAACCCCAGCACCGGCAACAACGACATCACCCCTTCACAAGATCTCTGCGACTCCCTCGCCTCGTTCCTCCACCGCAAGATTGCCGACATCCACAACAGCTTTGGCACATCCTCGCACCCAACCGTCGAACCAACGCACCCCACCACGACCCTCCGCACCTGGACCGCAGTGACCACCGAAGACACAACCCGCACGATGAACACCATCCACTCCGGATCTCCGACTGACCCCTGCCCCCACCACGTCTTCAACAAGGCCGACTCTACCATTGCACCCCAACTCCGAGATGTCATCAACACCTCCTTCGACACGGCCACCTTCCCGGAGAGCTGGAAGCATGCCGAGCTCAGCGCCCTACTGAAGAAACCAACAGCGGACCCCACCGACCTCAAAAACTTCCGCCCCATCTCGCTCCTCCCTTTTCCTGCCAAAGTCATCGAGAAGACAACAGACAGCTTGCCGCCTTCCTCGAGACGAATGGATCCCTCGACCCCTCGCAGTCAGGATTCAGAGCCAACCACAGCACCGAGACCGCCCTCATCGCAGCCACCGACGACATCCGAGCCCTTCTCGACAACAGAGAAACAGCAGCACTCATCCTCCTGGACCTCTTCGCCGCGTTCGACACCGTCTGCCACCGCACCCTAGTCCAACGCCTCAGCAACACCGGCATCCAAGAGAAGGCATTGAAGTGGATCATCTCGTTCCTCGCTGGAAGAACACAGAGAGTCCGCCTCCCCCCATTTCGTTCCGAGGCCACCGAAGTCATCTGCGGCGTCCCGCAAGGATCATCACTCAGCCCCACCCTCTTCAACGTCTACATGAGACCTCTCGCAGCCATCGCACGCCAACACAACCTCAAAATCATCTCCTACGCCGACGACACCCAGCTGATCCTCTCCCTCACCAGAGACCCCGACACCGCCAGAACCAGCCTCCACGAAGGGATGAAAGACGTCGCCGAGTGGATGAAGACCAGCCGCTTGAAACTGAACTCAGACAAGACGGAAGTCCTCATCCTTGGACCATCACCCTCCGCCTGGGACGACTCCTGGTGGCCCCCAGCCCTGGGCACCGCCCCCAAGCCGATAGACCACGCACGCAACCTGGGCTTCATCCTGGACTCCTCCCTCTCGATGACCAGACAAGTCAACGCCGTCTCCTCTTCATGCTTCCACACCCTCCGCATGCTCCGCAAGATCTTCCGATGGAGCCCGATCGAAACCAGGAAGACGGTCACCCAGGCCCTCGTCACCAGCCGGCTGGACTACGGAAACACCCTCTACGCCGGAAACACAGCCAAGCTACAGAAAAGACTTCAACGCATCCAGAACGCCTCCGCCCGACTCATCCTGGACATCCCTCGACGCAGCCACATCTCCGGCCACCTGAGGAACCTGCACTGGCTCCCCGTCAACAAGAGGATCACGTTCAGGCTCCTCACCCACGCACACAAGTCTCTCCACAACCTGGGCCCCAAGTACCTCAACGACCGCCTGACCTTCCACACGCCCACCCGCCAGCTACGGTCCGCTAGCCTCGCCCTCGCCGCCGTACCACGCATCCGAAGAGCCACCGCCGGAGGCAGATCCTTCTCCTACCTGGCGGCCAAGACATGGAACTCCCTCCCCATCCACCTCCGGCTGACCCAGGACCACTTCGCCTTCAGGAGACAACTCAAAACCTGGCTGTTCGAGCAGTAGAGACCCCCTTCCCCCAAGCGCCTTGAGACCCTCCGGGTGAGTAGCGCGCTATACAAGTGTTATGATTGATTGATTGATTGGCACTCGCATATGCTTGAATCCAGAGACAGTTGAGATTGACAGCAGATCACTTGGCAGCAATAACCTCCCTATGCTTGCAGGACAGAGGCTTACCTGATTCTTTGCTGTCCCCCGTGTCACAGCCCATGCTGCATCCCATCTACTCTTGTTTTCAGAGGTGGTAGCGCGTCCTAAATACTTAGCCACCTGTGCTCTTCCTCTGACTTAGTCTCCCCACCAGAGGAAAACATGGATGCCCTATTGGAGAAAATATCAACTAATGGGACAACCCTTACTTCCATGACTAACAAAATGACAGTCCTCACTACAGAGATGAAATTCCTGCGGTTGGAGGTTACCATGTTCCATGTCTGCCTCAATAGCTTAGATGCCTGGGTGGACCACTTGGACACTCAGTATGGCTCCTTGCTGGATTGGGATATGGACATCGACTTCCTCCCCCATAAGGCTGCAGATCTGGAAGACCGATTCCGCAGAGACAGTATTTGTGTTCTTGGAGTTCTGGAGGGAGTAGCGGGAGACCATATACTGACTTTTCTGGGAAGCTTGATTGTTAAACTGCTGCAGATCTGCTTTTTGGAAACCGTAGAGTTCCAACAGGCGCACAGGGTCCCTCTCTCACTCTGCTGCTATCAATGGTTCCCCTCACCCAATTTTTGCTTGCCTTTTGCTCCACCAGCATGCCAATGTTTTTATATAAGTGGCACGACGAATACAGGCACCACCATTTTTTTAGGATCACTATATTTCCTTTACTGCAGATTACTCCCAGACCACATCCGCTAAACGTAAGAAGTTCCTGGGCCTACTGTCTTTGCTCCACTGCTGGGATCTCAAGTATTGACTTCTCAACCCCAGCACACATGAAGGGCTCAATGGATGGGAAAAGGCGGATGTTCATCGACTCCAGCAACCAGGCTTTCCTGGGAGACTTTGAGAATTCCACCACTACCTTCTGATGGATTGGTGGACATGCCATCAGACAAGGTGGCTTGGCCGCTCTTCCTCAAGCAACACCCGCATCTCCATTCCCAGGCCTCGGGCACCGGGAGTCTCACCAGCAAGGCCTCAACCCGGTGGTTGCAGCCTTGAGTGGGGACCAGGATAGGGACAAGTCTTGCTGCCCCCCTCAAACAACCACTCCCCCGAACCCCACAAAGGGGCTGCCCTACTCCCCATCAGTTTGACCCCCCTAACCCTTGTCTCTGGAGCTCCCTCTGCTCTAATGCCTATTTGACCCTGCTGGTGAGCAGTGTTCTCCTTCCCGCTCATATAGAGTTGTTCTCCCCTTGGTGTCTGTCACACCTTCCACTCCTGTGGCCCAACAGTCTGACCGATTATGGCTTGACTAGGGTAACCATGGACCCTCTTCTGAGGTTCATGGGCGTTCTCCCCCCACACTTTCTCTTGATTTGCACCCCTTCCCTTCTGCCGGCCACATTTTCTACCACCTCCCACTCCTCGTCGGTCACCATGGTTGCCCATGTCATGCCCACCTACATGCACGCTTCTCATCTTCCACCCAGGGGGCCGCGGGAACCTTCTGCGCTGTTGGACGCAGGTTCCCAGCTCCAGAAGTTAATGAATTCTTTGTTCCTTTCCCCACCTTCTTCCCTATTCCCCAGCCTCCTTCTTTTCTTTTTTCCTCCACCACACTCAGTCCTCTCCACCTGCACAGCCCCAGACCTTTACTCCCTGGCACCCCCATACCTGGGAGCCGACACCCTTGGTTCCACCATCTTTCCCTATAAGGCCAGATGCCTTCGCACCTCAGGTTTGCCTCGATAAATGTCATTGGCCTTTTGCATTTCATCAAGTGCAAGAAAATCCTTCACTATCTGAGAACTAAACATTTGGACATTGCACTTGTTGAAAAAACCCACTTGACCCTGCTGAGTCCCTGAAACTCAAGCTGGACAGGGTGGGCACAGTGATCAGTAGCAGCCATGTCTTGGCGGCAGATGTTCTGAATCCCCTCCCCAGCATCTGTTCCAAGAAATGTGGAGTGTCTATCCTTATATGGCGCAACCTTCCTTGTAAACCTCTCAAATCCTGGGTTGATGACAAGGGGCACTGGGTTTTCGCTAAGTTACGTTAACCCAATCAGACGCTGGTTGAGCACTCTGTCTGTGCGCCCAATACCAACAAAACTCACTTCCTGGCATCCCTTTCCTTTGCTGTTCTGTTCGTTGGTGGCACTTCTTTAGTTCGGGTGATTGTAACCTGTCCCCAGACCCCACCCTCGTCCAGTCAGAAGATAGATGCTTGTTCTGGGGCAGATAGGGCAGTTTTCAGTCATCTCCTGACAGACCATGCCTTGGTTGACATAGGGTGCCTCTTGCACCCTTCTAATAGGGAGTACATGTTACTCTCTTTTCCAATGGTACCCAGGCTTGAATTGACTGCTTCCTCCTTCAGTCCCCACTCCTCCCCATGGTCACATATTGTGATATTCACAAGGCTGCTGTCACAGCTCATAGGATGGTCTGCCTAGACCTGCTTCTCGGCTACATTTCCCCCATCTGCTGGATGAAGAGGGCTTTTCCTGGAGCACAAAATAGGACAACGATGGCACAGTGGCCTTGCATCAGACGCTCTGGGCATCTGGAAAAGCTATCCTGAGAGGTATCATGAAGGAGGACTCAGCGGCTACGAAACTCTAAGCCCATCGTGAACACGCGTTGGTTTTTCTTCCATGCATTTCTTTATTTAGTAAGTTATTACACTCTGAGATGAGTGCCTAGTGTTTGCTTCTATACTAAAACCACAGGATTGTTGTGAAATATTGATGCAGGTGATCGCTGCAAGAGGAAAGCATCCTTCCTGGTGCAGCTGTGCACCGGTGAACAGATGCGGACTGTTGGAGAGATATAAGGTTAAAATGGATGGTCACATTCATTTTTGCATTACATTGATATATCCTGTTCAATTCCCACCTGTAGTATACACGGTTGATTAGTAACCTTGTGCTATTCCTTTAAAACAATGGTCTTCAAACGTATTAATGCTGCATACCTATTTGTGTAAAAGTTTTTTTTCTGAAATTATCGTGCCACTCAGATTGCGTCCCTCTGTTATGCACATTTTCTGGGCAGGAGATGAGATCCACTGTCACTTCAGACGCGGTTTGGGGTGGTTCTCTTTCAAGTGTCCGTCTCTGGCTGCTCTCCAGACACCTCCTTTGTGATGCTCCTAATATCAGTAAACACAGGGACTGCCTCCAAGCAGTGATACCCAAAACATGAGTGCAGTAAAGTGGGAAATATCTACATCTGGCCGTCATCATTCATCCTGAAGTAGTAATCTGGGGCAAACAAAAGGGCAGGTCTTGACTAGAAACTTCCTCATTTTGAACAACAGAAACTGCAGTCCCCCCCTTCAGCCACACATGCACACTTTAAACCTCCGACAGCTGGGTTGAGAGGGGGTGCAGGCCTCCAGAGCACTTTAGAGCCCCTAGTGAGGCTGTCCCTCCAGTCAGGGCGCTGCTCCCATGCTGCATGAGAGCAGCGCCAGGATTGGGCAAGGGAGTTTCCTGGTGGCCAGGCTGCTGTGGAAGGAAGTAGATGTCCACACCGGAGAACATCCTTTGTGTTCGTCTCTAGGTAAGTTATTTTTTTATATATTATTTTCACCCCTCCCTCAGCCTTCCTCCCCCACTAGATACCAGCCACTACTGCATTGGAGATAGTTGGTTGCTGCTCTCATAACAGATATATCACACAATCAACAAAGTATATACAACGTCTTTATTTGTAGGCAAAGTACCTTAGGTTCATCTGAAAATGTAGTAAGCACTTTCACTGTTGGCTGCAGTATTCGACCAGAAATGTTGCCCTGACTAGAGGTGAAGAACATGGTACAAATAACTACAGATTAATATAAAACTTTATAAATAAAAATAAATAAATACTAAAAACACGAACCACCTGTTTTTAAGAAACAAACACCACTAGCTCGAGTCACGTTTTAGCTCCGAAAGTCAGCAGTTCGCTCACGTCGGATTACTCTTGAATTTCGAGAAATTTTCCACTTTTCAGGGAATATTAATCATTGCACCTGAGTGATGAGGGTCATAGTTTCTCAGGCCTACTGGCAGGCCCGGCTCCAGGAATTTTTATTTGGGTGGGCCAAGGGTGCATTTGGGTGGGCCACTGCGGGCTCGATTTGTCGCATATATGTCTAGCCAGACCTGCTTCAGGGCCCTCCTTTATCTCTTCTTTGTCTTACAAGGCCCAGTAAAACGCACTCTTTTGCAAATCTCTTTCTAAATATAATCACTCTCAAAAAGTGTTTTTTCCATGTAATGTTATTTTGATGTGAAGAGAAGGTTTCTGAGGTGGGAGTATCAGGCAAGTGACACTTCTCGGGCTCCCTCTGTGCGAGCCTTCAGGGAGAATCCCTCTTCATTACTACCTCCACCCAGGCCCGGCTCCAGGAATTTTTATTTGGGTGGGCCAAGGGTACATTTGGGTGGGCCACTGCGGGCTTGAGTTGTTGCATATATGTCTAGGCAGGCCTGCTTCAGGGCCCTCCTTTATTTCTTCTGAGTCTTACAAGGCCCAGTAAAACTCACTCTTTTCCAAATCTCCTTTTAATGTTATCACTTTCAAAAAGTGTTTTTTCCATGTAATGTTACTTTGATGGGAAGAGGAGGTTTCTGAGGTGGGAGTATCAGGCAAGTGACACTCCTCGGTCTCCCTCTGTGCGAGCCTTCAGGTAGAATTCCTCTTCATTACTACCTCCACCTAACCACAGACTCTGCAACGCATTCCCTTACAGGCTTGATTATCCACTACTCCTCTCCAGTGCACCTTATCTCACAGCTGACCTTGGGCCCCAGCCCCATATCAGGCACCATCGGGCTCCACTTTCATTTTTCCCGGTAAAAACATTCGTAAAATCACCTTCATACTTAAAACATTGAATATAGCAGTAAATATAATTAGCAGACACTTTAAAGTATGTTCCACAGTAGCCCTTATGGCCCGACTGCTAATTAAATAAACAAAAACAGAAAGGCCATGACAGAGCCGGCTTTAGCGCTGAGGCAAAAGTCTTTTTTGGCGCCGCACCAATAAACTCTTTCTCAGCAAATACCTTTACTACCACCTTCCAACAGTGCCCCTCATCCCTCCATGGCCCCCCTATTGACCTCTTCCTCGGATTCCCTCACTGCCACACGCCACAAGTGTCCCTCATCTCCCCATAGCCCCTGCCCCTTATAACCTCCTCGGATTCCCTCAGTGCCACCCACCACCAGTGTCCCTCATCTCTCTGTAGCCCCTCTCCTTCATGACCTCCTGCTCAGACTCCCTCACTATCACCCTCCATCAGTGCCCCTCATCTCTCCCTAGCTCCTTCCTCCACGTCATGACCTCTTCCTTGGATTTCCCTCACTACCACCCTCCCCCAGTGCCCCTCATCTCTCCATAGCCTCCCCCCTATTGACCTGCTCATCGGATCCACTCACTACCACCCTCCATCAGTGCCCCTCATCTCTCCCTAGCTCCTGCCTCCACCCCAGGACCTCTTCCTCGGATTCCCTCACTGCCACCCACCAGCAGTGCTCCTCATGGCCCCATAGCCCCTACCACTACCAGCGTCGGATTGGTAACATACGCATTCGGGCAATGCCCGAGGGGCCGGTGTCCGAGTTCTGCTGTGGGCTGCTTTTTTTAGCAATCTGAGGGGCCATTTGGGCGCTGTGTTTATTGTTCGAATACAGGCTCAGCCAGCGGCCCATTTGGTGTCTGAGTGGCCTTTCTAGAGGCAGATGGGCGCTCATTACTTCAGTTTAGCAACAGGCAGTGGTGTCACTCCCTTTCTCTCGCTGGCCAGCCCATTAATGTGTGCACATATTGAGTGGGGGCAGGGGGCTTGGGCAGAAGAGGCCTCACTTGTTTCACCTATGTAAACTAACGCATGCATTTTTTTACCCCTCCTCCTAAAGTTTTTTTATAAGATTACGCCAAAGCAGTGATTTGAGGAGTGATTATGCAAATGTGGGCCGATTTTTGTATTGGCGTGCCTGGGCCGATTTTCAATCCCAATCCAATCCTGCCCACTACCTCCTCCTCGGATTTCCTCACTGCCACCCTCCACCATCGCCCCTCATCTTTACGTAGCCCCTCTCTCATATGCATTTCATTTGTTGTATAGCGCTACTCATATCAGTGTAGTGTGTGTCAGTACTTTACACCACACACACATTATACAAAGACAATGAATCATACAAGTATGTAAATTAGTCTACAGGGAATGTCACATAAACCAATGAGGATTACAAGGTGTAGTAATCACATGCCATCCATACTGGTGGGCAGTATATTTTAAGATGGTTTGGTCTGGGGAACACAACCTTAGGATTTAAAGAGTATTCCATGGGGGTCAGCTTTACTGATAAAAATGTATATCTGCCAAAACATTCTCATTTTAGCAACATTAGAATGATGAAAGACTGGGGAAGTTCCAACTATATCACAAAACAAAAAAGCGAAGTTCTAACTATACCATTCATGTTTGTGTGCAGCTCTTTGGTGACAGTTCATTGGTCACTGTCCCATGTTAGGATTGTAACTTCTGAACTGCAAGTAACACAAGGATCTCTGTGACAAAGGCAGTAACCCACTGAGCTATCCACATAAAATACAGTTCATCTGCATTTAAAAACTATTAACAGAAATGATTGCTCTCCAGAAGGATCATTAATCAGTGATCACCAGCGTCATCTGGGCATTTTGTATTGTCTTATTGCTGTCCTGCATCGGCCATGATAACGATAAAAACTGTTTAAATGAAGCACACATGTGTCCTGCTGGGCCTGTGCAGATTTTACAAAGAAAAAAATGTAGTAACACATTCTCTTACCTACTAAATTACTCAAACTTTGTGTCACAGCCTGATGTGATAAGTCTCTGCAGGGGTCAGGAAAGGGGACTAGGAATAAACAAACTTTTTTTGTCTGGATTTGTCGTCTTTCACCATGCAGAGATGAAGGGGTGCAAAGCCTTGTTAACATTTAAATGGTCTTTAAAGACCTGTGAAGTGCTCGGGTGCGGCTGCGATCATCTCTAAAACTGTCTCTGTGTGTGTGCGCCCGGGAAGCTGTCTCGGCCGGGCTGACACTCACGACCTGTGCCTTTAACGCCTGACTTAAAGCCCTCACTGCGAGGGCCAAAGCTCCTGTTTGGGTGGGCCAGGCTCATGTTTGGGTGAGCCTGGCCCACCCGCTAGAACCGGGCCTGCCTACTGGTATGCGCAAATGTGATAATGTGAATTTTCCATGGGGTTGAACGTCCTGTGTATGGAAATGTGACACACGTTCATTTGCATATTTAGCTTTTCCGTTTTAACTTCTCCAATGGAAAACGTTTTCGTTGTGTGGGTTGGGGTGGTGGCTAGACTCCTATAAAGAGGTGTTGGCTTCCGTTTCCAGTCTAAAAATGCACTTCCACCTGCAAGAATACATTTCTCCATGGTGGCAAGGTGGGGCACTCCCTGAAGGAGGTGGGAATGGCGACACAATTACCATTTTGCGGCTACTTTTCTACAGCTTTATGTATTTCCAGGAACAACCTCCAAATACGCCCTATTAACAACTTTGCGATTCCGGCTATTCGTCTGTACCACTGACATTTCCACATTTACTTATGCACTTTGCAAGAGAAGCATTTTCAGATTCTGTGAATATCCTTAGGGATTTTCCTCTGTAAATTGAATTTTTCACCCCTAAATTGAAATTTGGAATACAGAATGGGTCAGAATCGGTCTCTGCGTGTTTCCTGCTTCTATGAACATGCCATCAAGTATTACATTGTGGCTCTTGTTTCATTTGTCAGCCTAGATAAGGCAGGCACTTGTTTAGCAGGTGAGTTAATGGTGATGGTCTTTGCTCGGATTGGCCTCCTCTGTCTGCATATCTTACCACTGGCGGACCTGGAAGAATTCTTGTACCGATGGTTTCAAGGGGGGAGTAGGGAAGTCGAATTTTCTGATTGGTATCCTTTGCGTGCCTGACTTGAGAAGGCTTTTACCGTGATATCAAACAGATGTAATGATGCCCATTCCAATTTCTTTAACCATAAATGCGGCTAAAATATTCTCAGTCTGGTGTAAACAGGGGGGAAAAGGCCCGTTCTAGCAGGGAGCCACTTTAAAACCAGACAAATTGCACTCACGCAGCCAGTCTCACAAATGACAAAACATTCTTGGCAACGAGACTGGAAGAAACCGCGAAGCCTCGAGCCTTTCAGGGCTATCACCAGCAACAATCTCGCAACGTGGTGAATTACTGCCTGCTGCTTTATTTTTTTTGGGTTCGGATCGGCATATGGCAGCTGCTTCTTTTCCCATGTGTAAAATTATATTTTAAACGTGACAATTAGTTATCTTTTTTTTTATTACTACATGGCGGCTCGACGTCATTTACGTATCTGCCAGGGTCATTAAAAAACTCCTCACGTTTTACAATTTGCTTCCCGCACATTTTGAAGTCATTAAATGCCTGCGTGGTGCAGTGTACCACAGATGATGTTGTGACAGGAAATTCACAAATGCGTAATTTTTAAGCCATTGAAGGTGCCGCCAGAGCTGCGGAGCGTGATCAGCATCTAAAACCTGTGACGCCCCCTTCTAAGTGTTGAATCAATGTGAATGTGATATTTTAAAAAGCCGGATGATGCTGTTAATTTTTAACTTTGTTGCTTTGACTGAAATTCAATTGGTGCATCACAGATCACCTATATGTTGGTAAGCAACTAACCAGTTTTGAACATGGAGCTAAAGGGTTGTCTTGGAATGTCTTTGAAGTTGTAAGTTGTGAGTTTGGCTTCATAGTAAGGATTTCACTCTCTTCCCTACTTGAAGCGCACTGTTGGGCCTTTTCTGTATCCATTACACCAATCTAGATCGTGTGTGTTCTTTTAGCTATGTGATGTTTCACAGCTATAAATTCAGTGTCTGCCATGTGTCTTAGGACTTGTTAATCTCACACGTTTGTGGCATTATATGGTTTTCTGAAGGTGTTGATGACTTTCCACTCTGTAACCCTCATGAGCTGCCCCAGGGGGGGCGTTGCCTTATTTCCCCCTTTTCGTCTTTTCGCCCTTGCTCTTTGAAAGGGGGGAGGGGAGGGGGTGCCACCCTATTGGGTGATCCGAACCCTTGCCAGGCCCCCCTATTGGTCCAGTGACCTAGCGCCACAAGGTGTGTGGTTTGCCGCGCAGTGCTTCCGGGTGGGGCAAACCAGTTCTGTTCTTTTTCGGGCTCTGGTAGCTGTTATGACACCGGCCCTCAAGGCCCCCTTCGGGGCAGCCTCTGCTATTATGGGTTGGATTTAGGTGATGGGATGCTGGAGACCCAGTCTCTGATTCAGGCTGGTACCCCACACCGGAATCTTGCCACACCAAGTTTTTTATATCCTGGAATTCAGAATAACCAAGTGGACCTATTGTGGATTGAGGGATGTCGGGTAGGAATGGCATCTGTGGGAAGGGCTTGGACTTCTCAGGGGGGTACATTGGCTCCTTCCTCACGGTGCTGAAAGGGGCGGATGTGAGGCCGAGCTGTGTTTGTGGCTGCAGCCCATACCCTTTGTCAATTCCGGTTTTCCCAGGTACTGATCCATGCCCAGTAAAACCATTGGTTGTTGCCCAGAGCGCTTTCTCGCTAGAATACTGCTCTGTGCAACTCCTAATAAGGAGTTGTGTGTTCTTTATGCTGTGTAAACACATGCAGCATTTCTTAATGCCATGGCACTTTTACTGTGCATTTATTATTGGATTTTACTCCATTTGTATGAACCTTATTCCTAGAGTCTGCAAGCAGTGTATGCCAATCCTGGGATATCGAAGCACAGTTTTTTCCCCATAGCCAAGTAAAATTCCATGGCTTGGTTCTGTTGTATGGTAAAGCCGCAATACCTCTGTTCCCTTCTTCACAGAGAGTCTATAACAATGGATAATTACATGAACTTGGCAATTTCTGGTGGTGCCGAATTATTCCAGTCGGTTCTCCTTGGTCTAACTGAAAGGTTCATGGAAGTAATAAAGCCAAGGGTTTTTTCTCCTTCCATTTTGTGTTGAATTTTTTTATTGAATTTTACAAAGAGAATACATCCTAAGAATAAAGACAAGAGAACAAGAAGATTGGTAATAAATAAATGACATAATCTGTAAAAGTAAAAAGGCACCAATAGATACATGACATTTGTTATTTAAATAAATCATACATAAATGACATATATGAATAAGTATATTACGAATAAATATTTAAGTAATTGAATAGACAAACAGATAGAGAGTAAGCACGTAAATAGAGAAAGGAAAAGACATAGGGGAGAGAAGAAAGTTGTATAAAGAGTAAGAATTAATAAATATGTAGATGACATAGATAAATGTTATCACAGGTAAGTACTTACCTTGCAAAAATTAAAACAAAGTCTATTGGGGATAAAAGAATATCATTATGTAAAATATGAGAAGAGAAGAAGAGTATAAGACAGGAGGAGTAACGCAGGAAAATGAATGACTTATGACATTCCCCAACGCTCTCCAAACCACAACATCGTCTTTTTCCTTCCATTTTGAAGGTATTCTCACTTCTAGAATTGGATGCAGAGGCTCATTCAGATACAGTAATTTAAACCATGACATGAAATCAAATCACTTGTGATGTGCGTGAGGGGTTACTCAATTAGACTTTCTCACAACTGCATTTGTAAGCCTCACTTTTTTGCTATACACATCCCTTACTACTTTTATAGTTACTCAATATTTATTAGTTCATTCATTTGGTATCCTTCTCCTAGTTTGCTTTCCTTCAGTTCAGTACATCATGTTATGCCTTCATCTTTCCCCCGTACAACTAAAGCAAAGCATTTGCCGTTGCGCCCAAGTCATATTACAGAATTCAGCTTAGTGGCACAGAAAACATTGGGAGATGCACATATTGTATGCCACACTGGACGTGGCACAAAGTCAGTGTGCCCCCATAGCAACTTTTTAGAGGGAAACATGCATGCCAGTGACTTTCTAAGCATCGTCTCAAAGATGGGTGCAGTTCGACAACAAACCTAGAGGAATCCCTGCCCCATTTTAACTCCATAGCTGCTTCGAACGTTCCACGCCAGTGCGGAAAGTTCGAAAAATGGGTGGGGTTGCGTTGGCCAACGGTCGTTCGCAGCACCAGCCAGGTAGTGCTCCCAATCGGCCAACGCACGGAACGGGTTAAAATGTGACCGATCCACCTGCAATAAAAAACAGAGCTGTTGGCTCATCCCAGGGCCGGGGTAAACTGCCAGAGCTCACAAATGCAATGGAGAAAGCACATGTGATTGGCTGAAGACCTTGGTTTCTACACGCACATCATTCAGATGCCCTGAGTTTGCATGCACTGCATTCGGTGGTCATTACGCTGTCTGCATAAAAAGTATTTTGGTAGCAGGTACTTCTGTGCAACAGATTCTAAAGTTGAGATGTCCCACTGAAGGCATTTGAGAGCAGAATTCCTAGGCCAGTTCTGTCAGTAGTCAGCCCTCTTCAGCCATCCATTGCTTTAGGTTGGCCATCTTCAGGCATTGCTTGTATGGAATGCTGCTTAAATATTGGAGCAACAAACGGTGTTTTGCAGTTGTTTACATTTTTCACATATACATGTTGCATTGGTGATAGGCACACGCAGCCATAAATCTCAGTCCTTGCGGGGTCAGGAGCTGTTATTTTTGGATCTGAAATAAGATCGCATGTCTAAGTAGGCACTGCTCAAAAGACTGTCTCCTAGCATCATAGATAAAACGCAAATGCTTTTACAGCTATAAATGGGGCATGGAGCTTTTTATGATCTTTAGAGCCCTGCTTTCTCTCAAAATCTATCCAGAAGTGTTAAGAATAAAACACCAGCATTGGGAGGGGGACGTGGCTTGAATGGAGCGGTGTATGATGGCTTAATTCTGCTGCTCCCGCAGAGCGCACTCGACCGCCGATGTGACAGGATCTATGGATGAACAAAGCGATACCAAAGGGGATGATGGACGGAGTGTTTCAGCAAATCAAACACTCACCCCCAGTCAACTGATTTAGGTTTAATCCATCATCCTTCTTTAGCTCACTCCACCACCCCAGTATAGACATGGCCATATGCAAATCAGACTGACTCTGTGCCTCATGGGAACAGTCCAGCACGAACTGCCAAGCCATGTCTTCCCTGGATCTATGGATTTGGGAACCTGGTGAACCCATTTACGTGACATTTAGTGGGCGCCTTGCAGACTTATTATTGCTGTTTGCTGGATTCTGTGTGACGATTGATCGCTGACTCCAAAATGGCTGTTGATCCAAGACACGCCCAGGCACCCTTGCTGATACTCTCTATTACTACGGCAAAGTGGCTCCTGTGCGTTCTGCATCATTTGAAATCCATACGGGTGTTAACATCGCAAAACAGGTTTTTCTTTTGAAAATGGTTTCAACCTTTAGTTGCTTACTGTTTCATATGAAAACGGTTTGTATTTTTTGTCTTATGACATAGGATACTAACTTGTTTTTCCCCACATTTGCAACGTCATAAAAAAGATTTTTTTTTCTTTTTAGGGCCCCATTGTCCTACTGCATTTCTCAACTTCCTGCATTGTTTTTTCCATGTTCCAGTAGTTTTTTCTTGCTAGTCTGTTGGCTGCCTATAAGCCTATGTCCTATTAGAATCAACCATAGTCCTTCCAAACATTTTTTCCTTTTCTAATTTGTCGCTGAAGCCTGTGTAAGGTTCTAATGGAACACCACGGTTAAACTTAGGTTTTGTGTCATAATTTGATTTCCTGTTATCTGCACCTTTCAGGGTTTCTCTTATTTGCGGACCACTGTTTATTCCTGTTCAAATGATAATTGGATTTCCGTGTTGGCTGGGTTTTCACCCCGCTGTCATTTCCCTCACGTTCAAAGTTCAGGGTGGGCTTGGGGAGGATGATAGCGGGTTTGCAGAATGGGTTTCTTTCTGTTTTCTTATTTTTGTATTATGCTATTTTGTTATGTATTTTGCTACTGATGTATTGTATGGCATGGCTTGACTCTCCAATTCTTGTTGATATATATTTCCTGCTGACAAATCACCTTCATCCACGTTTGGAGGGAGGTACCCCTGTATCAATTTCACCCTAACTGTTTGTTGTTGCAGTTCTCTTGGTTGTCCTCTATATTTATGGATCACTATGACAGCCATTATTGTGGTCCCATTTTATGTCCTCCGGTCATACATCCTGTAACCATATACATACTCCTACAACATGTCTAACAATCCCTTGGATGTGAATCTAAAGGTAATTTCCCTAAATTTAACCACCCAGTTAAGTGAAAGAAAATTGAATATGACCTTTATAAACTCAAAGGTGATGTATTCCTACTTCAGGAAACCAAGGTTTCCGACAAAGAAATGTCATTATTTGGGAAGAACTGGATTAGCAATGTTCTGTGCTCCCCTGCCATCAATAAGAAACAGGGGTCGATAAAGCTTATCGTAAAAAATTCAGTCTTATCCATGGACACTCGCATTACAGATGATGAGGGCAGAAGGATATTGAAAAAACTCTCCAACAACACATACTTGTTTCACGTTCTTAAAGTGTAAGGCCCAAACATAGATGACCTGGAATTCTGGGACTCCCTGACTATCCTTTTAAACCAAGTTAGGGCCGGCGGTTTAATCATCAGGGGAGTTAACTTAAATCTCCTTATGGATGTTACCACTGATAGGCAGTCCAAGTCCTCATTACAACCCCCTAAATCGCACAACTCACTTCTTAAACTATGCCTTCTCTTTACTAGGTAGGAATGCAAGACTGTCCTGTAAAATTTGGAGGTTCAATGCTGAATCATTTAAGGATGATATCATTGAACAAACCATGATAAATTTTGTTAAAGAAAAATGGCCTCGGGCACATCTCCTTCTACCTATGCGCTTAAGCCAACTGTTATAGGCTCTTTAACTAAGATTCAATTTAAAGTTAAGCAAAGCCCACAATATGAATCACATACCCTCTCTCTCTCTCTCTCCTCACCAATAAAAAATATGAATAGAACACAATCCTCAGTGAAAGGGCAGGAGTTTGGATTAATAAATACAAAAGCCTACATTTGTTCGAAAGTAACAAAGCTGGTAAAATCTTGGTGTCGTATTTGAAACACAAGTCTGAAAGGAATTTACACACTCAAAGATAAAAAGAATGTAACCCACACAAATCCCCAAACTATCTTAGATATACTTAAAGACTTATACAAATCTCTTTATGACGATAACTCAAATACATCTACGAAGAAATGCAGGGAATACCTCAAAAATATGCAATTGCCTACAATCTTCGACCTCAAACAAGAAACCCTCAGCTCGCCAGTGACATTAGCAGAAATAACAATGGCTATATCCATTAAAGCTCACAAGGCCCCGGGGGCTGATGGCTTTAATGCTAACTTTTATAAAACATTTGCCGCCGTCCTTAGATCTCTTCCATCACTTCTCAAAGTCAGGCGTCATTGCAGGCACAGCTACTGAGCCTAGTATTGCTGTGATCCCCAAGAATGGGGAAGACCCGACTGTGACGAAATCTATAGGCTAATTTCCTCGATTAATCTGGATGCAACAATGTATGCCAAAATCCTCTGTAAAAGATTTGGGCCAATTTTGCCACACCGTATTGACCATTCACAGGGGGGCTCATGAGGAATCTACTATATAATGACAGCACTTGCCTCTTATGTCCTATTATTGAAAGATCCAAATTATCAAAGTCTGACACTGTTGCAATAACCCTAGATGCTGAAAAAGCATTTGACAGAGTCTCCTGGTAATTCCTTCGTTAAACCCTTCTGAAGTTCAATCTGAGCAAAACCTTTACTAAGATTATCATGGCCCTTTACAGTGACCCCTCTGCCAAAGTGAGAACCAGCGGTCTATAACCTCCCTCCTGAAATTTAGAAAGAGGCATCAGATAGGGCTGCGCCCTATCTCCCCATCTTTATTTATTTAGACACTTGAATCCTTACTACATAGTATTTGGACTAAAACCTTTATTTTAGTTGTCTCCTTCAATAGCACCATGGTAAAGGTGGCGGCTTACTCTATTTAGAAAACAGGGGACCCCTACAAATGCTTAGTTTGCTATACGTAGGGAAATAGTATCATTCGAAAAGTTCAGAAATCTAGCAAACCCTCAACTATTAGCTGCCTGCTCTCTCCTCTATAGACAAATAAACCAAAATATTGCGACCATGAATCGCAGGTGGCGGCTTATGCAGATGATATTTTAGTCATGACAGAGAACACCAGTCCTTCTATCATCCATTTGCTGGAAACGATTGACAAATATTCCCTAGTTGCAGGCAATAAACTCAATAGAGATGAATCCAAAGTTGAGGGTTTAAACATTTTTTGTACTAGTGGCCTTTTAAACTCCTCAGGACTATCCTTGCAACCTCATTTTATTAAATATCTAGGTCTAGAATTTGGCTCGGACCTGCTAGAAACGCGCCCCCACGACGAAGATTCAAAACTAAAAAAAAATCAAAAATCTTCAGGATGCTTGGAACCCAAAGTTCCTTACTTGGTGGCGTCTCATAGAGACCATAAAGATGATGGTTTCCATGATAGTTAATTATTTTATAAACATCCTACCCTTAATGCTCTCTGATGAAATCCGTCAAAGGTTGGACAAGCTATTACGGAAATTTCTTTGGCAGAACAAACACCCCAGAATCTCCATCAAAAAGCTGTGACTTTCCATGAATCTAGCAAAAGTAAACCTGGACGATTTTAGAAACTATCAAACTGCATTGTTATCCAGACAAGGTTCTTTATGGTTCTCCTCTCCTTTGGATTATACTCCCACATGGCTATCCGTTGAGAAAGATCTACTTGGTGATTTACATCTATAGGACGCTTTATCCATGAAAACGAAATCCCCACTACCAGCCAAATGTATATTTAACAGTACAAAAAAAGCATTGTTGAGAATTAACATACTGCTGGAGACTCCCATTGCCCACTCGAACCTGACCTCACTTTGGTATATTCCTAAAATCAAAGTCCAATATGTGCCTATATTTTGGTGTTCTTGGGCCTCCAAGGGCATTCATTTCCTGCACCAACCAAGATCACAGCACGGCCCTCTTTCCTTCAGAGAAATGCAACAAAAATACAACCTAAAACTGAGCTCTCCAGTAAAGAACCCTCTCTCCTGAAGATCATTCACTCATTTAATAAAACTGATTACCAGTCTTCTAAGTTTTACAGCCTCTTAAAGAATAAATCTACTCCTCTAGATTCAGAAATACTGATGAAATGGGATACCCACTCAGTTATTCCTCCGGAGGACTGGGAACTAATTTGGAAATCTGTATTCTCCCACAGAATTTCCCCCTCTCTATCACAAACAAAATTCTGGCTCCTGCATAGGACATTCTGGAGCCCCTCCTGTTTGCATAAGCTGTCTCTTATAGAAAATCCAACTTGATAGAACTGTAGTAAAGCCACTGGGGGTCGCCACACCTACTTTTCTACTGCAGTGCCGTCTCTCAAATCTGAAACAGCATATTAGACTATATCAAAGCTTTAGTTGGGGTCCGATTGAAACTGGACTTTCTTTCACTTATTCGGGGTTTCCTTGATCCCTAACTCAAGTCACATGATGATATCCTCCAGTTGACATATTATTAGCTGCAGCCTGTAAGTCTTTCTTGAATAACTGGAAAAATACAGCTGCTATTGATTTTCGATCCTCAAAGAACTGGCTCTCACATCTAGAGGTGCCGATAATCTCACTTTCCATACAGACCACAGATTAGATCTGTTTCGAAGTCACTTGACAACTATTTTGCCAATAACACCCCTCCAAGAACCCCTTCGTATACAATGAAATGGCCGTATAATCATTATTTAGCCTGTATACTTCCCGTCTATGACGCCAGATCATTTCCTTTTTAGAGCTGTATATTGCTTCATTGTACCACGGATTATCATTCCTACAATTGTAACCCTTTTGACCAACATTCATTTTTTGTGTTATATTTCTTTTTAAGATTAAGTTGATTTTTCCTTACTCATGTTTTATGTAAATTCTGTTTATTGAATACGAAACAAACAATACAAATCAGACAGATTGGAGACATGTATCCCTGTAAAAAAGAAAAAGCATCAAATATGCCCACATTCCATGGTACATGATGTGATAATTTATTGACAACACAAATATTGGGGTCTAGACCATGCAAAAAGCTGTCAGGTCCTACATAGCGGACATTGTTGTTTGAAGAAAAAAGAAGGCATAATACAGCAAACAGAATACCATAGTCGCTTGGATCTCATCTCCAGTTATCTTGTCAAGAAACACATTGTGGCAGAAGCAAAAATATAGAACAAATCTAGAGGCGAAGGAACTAGGCTTCCAGCGCTAACAGTGTTAAGTAAGCGCCTATCCTTGGCAATGTAGTAAAAGTATTGTGGGCACTCCATGTATAACATCCCAATGTTTATATACTACCCCAGTCCATGGGGGCCATTACCCTTAAAAAGCTACAGGGAACTGCTGTCTATCATAAATAGATAATAAACAAAATAAGAACCAACTGAGATTCTCACAAAAGAAAAGAATAAAAAAGAATGCGCTGAATGGAGCCAGAACACCGGATATGAGCCGGGGGCTCGCCTGGTTGCAGGGGGCTAGGTAATCTGACAGAGGGGAGTCAATCCGGAGAGTCTGACTACTGACCCCTAAAATATGGTTCAAGGGAGTCCTCAAACAACTGCAAGGCACGAAGTCTAGGGGGCACCAACCGAGATTGCCTGGTCGTAGTGAAGTATTGTATAAGGGGCTGCCAAATACAGGTGAAGCGAGCATCTGTGTGGTTTATGCTAGCTGTGAGCAATTCAAGGGCTAAAACATTCCATAGACGAAGAAACCAAGTAGCAATAGGGGAGTATGAGGTTTCTTCCAAAACATAGCTATTGATTGTCTAGCCGCTCCTAGCATATGAAGAATCTAGCGCCAATCTGTATGTCATAGCAGTGAGCATTGAGGGTTTAATGCCTAACAGCGTAATGGCCGAGGAAAAAGGGATAGGAAAGCCCACCACCTCTTTGATGTGACTGAGGACCTCCGTCCGGAATATCGTGAGGTTCGGGCATGACCACCAAATGTGGATAAGATCCCCTCTCTCTGGCACCTCCAACAGGTCGGGGGAGTTTGGGAACATCTGGTGCAAGCGGACTGGAGTGAAGTACCACTGCATCATTAACTTATATGCTGACTCACGTTGTGGTATGATCTGATATGTCTTTGGGATATCTCGCCATAAACAAGGCCACCCTTCGGGTGGCACCTCTTCTTCTAGATCTGAAGGCCACCTCGTCTGATACCCATGGTATGTTGGCTGCTGGGAATGCTGTTAAGACAGCATATGTATTAGAAATCAGACCCTTCGACCTCTCGAATTTACGAACCAGGGACTGAAAGGCGGTAAGTTATCTGGTGGCACCCTCGATGTAAGTCTGGGAGCTAAGTCAATGTCGTATCTGGTAATACTGCATTCGTGATCCCCCTGTGAGGTGGTACTTTTGCCGGCATTCGTCAAACGTGAGGAAGTTTTCCACCTGAAATAAGTACTGGATAGCCCGGCATTCACCCTCCGCCCAGTTACTAAATGCCTGCATCTGTAGAGCCGGGGGGAACATAGGATTACAGGATATAGGTGTGTTAAGGGATTGGAATGTCGTTAAGCCCCGGGACATCGCCAACCTATCCAAAATCTCCAATACTGTCTTGGTACGGGTAGCTATGTAAGCGCTGGAGGGGCGCGCCACATGGGGGAGCCAAGCCAGATCCCAGAAAGGTCTACACGCAGCCGCCCGGTTCAGGTGGAACCAATTCTTTTCACCTTCGTGAACCATCCATTCTGATATATATCTAAGGTGACAGGCTCATTAGTATTCCAAAATATTGGGACATGCTAGTCCACCCCGGTCCTGAGGCAGCATTAAAATCTTGTTGGGAAAGCGTGGGTGGGAGTTCCCCCATATATAAATTTAGTAAAGTCACGTTGTAGGGCTAGAATATCAGCCTGCGGTATTGGAGTAGGCAGGGTCTGGAAAAGATATCAAATTTTAGGAAGAAGGGACATTTTAATATTATTGATACGTCCTAGCCAGACAAGCGGGAGGCCCTACCTTCTATCAAAAACAACTAGAGAGTATCATAATCTATAAAAAACATAAGCTCACTGGGAGAGATGTTGAGAACAACCGTTCACCAACAAACATCAGTGCCCCATGCGAGGTTTAATGACTGTGTCAAGAAGCGTAACGGATATATAGAAAGAAAGAAAAAAGAGTATACCAAAAGGAAAAAATGGGCCCCTCAGGCACCCACACTAGGTAGGTAGCCATTTGTCTTCATCGGGTTCCCATTATTTCGTATGTGAAAAAGTACGAAAACAAAAGTGCAGATTAAAATGAGTGTAGATCACACCCTCAACCAACAATTTTAATAGAGGGGTGATTCGAACTCAGTTAAAACCTATGTGCTTATACGGACAGTGAAGAGTTAAGTAAGTTTGAACCTCCTGTCCTAAAAAACGGTCGACATGTTTCAGCTAAATGGTCTTATTCGACCCAGCATTCCTCAGGACCAGTGATAAAAGTAACTCACCCAGCGAGGCAGTACACCCCCTAAAGTACCTACTCACGTCGGATGGATGTTCAAGAGAACACGTTTTTACCAACTTTTGTTCGTTGTTTTGGAAAAAACTTCAGATGTGTTGTTACCTCTGTTCTGTGAGGATTATGGAATTCTGTTAGTGTTCCAGTCTTTTCTTAGATTATAGTGAAAGACAAGCATTCTCTTTAGGATTGCATCGATCCTACAGAAATGGCCCCATGAGTCCGTGGTGGAGGAATTCTTCACGTCAGCGTTGGCTTGCTGACGACTCCCCACGTTTCCACCTAGTTCTGGCTCATCCACGGCTCCTTCTATGCAGTTCCTCCCGGACGGCCTTCCTATATCTAGGCCCATTGGTTTGAGAAGATGTCGAGAGTGTAGGGGTCAGGTCAAGTACTACATACCGAATCAATACCTCTGCCCATTGTACTGGGATCAGATCTCTCAGTTCCTGAACCTCCTGGGCTGGGAGAGTAAGATTAAGGGCATGAGATTTGTCAAGATTGATCTTATACACCAACGCATCTTCAAAGGCTGTCAGGAGAGTAGCTGTAGATGGGGAGGATAAGGAAAGAAGGAGGTGATCAGCAAAAAGGGAGGCTTTGTGGTCCGTCCCCTAGATGGGAATACCCTGTATGTTCGGATTGTGTCGAATGGCGATAGCCAGGGGCTCGACCACCAAGGCAAACAGCAGACGTGATAGTGGGCACCGTTGTCTGGTGCCTCGATGAATGGGGATAAGGGCAGTGAGGCGAACATTAAAGATTATGCGGGTAGTGGGTTTCGCGTATGGCACCATTAGTTTAGAGACCATTCCCGGGCCCAGCCCCACTCTCCGCAATACTTCCCTAAGGAATTCCCAATCTACCCGGTCGAAGGCTTTCTCCGGGTCAAGGGACACCAAACAGGCAGGAATATTTCTATAGTGTACCTTTTCCACGAGGTGGGCTATCCAACGGATATTATCTGCCCCCTGGCGATGGCGAATGAACCCCACTTGATCAGGATCAATAAGGCCAGGAAGATGGGGTTCCAGGCGATTGGCTAGGATTTTTGTGTAGATCTTTGCGTCAGTGTTTAACAACGCAATAGGGCGATAGGACGCAGGGAGGGTATGGTCTTTACCTCGCTTAGGGACCACCTCCGCTTTGTTCATTGAGGGGGTCAGACCCGTGGTGTCCGTAAAGCTGTTAAAAGGATGGAGTAGATGGTCTCAAAGCGGCGGGTAGAAGACCCGATAAAAAGTGACGGGCAGTCGGGCCGGCCCAGGGGTCTTACCAAGCGGAAGTTGCTTTAAGGCCTTAGCAATCTCAACGTGAGTAATGGGATTTTCCAGCAGCTTTGTAAAGTGGGGGTTGATAGGGTCCCAGGGGCAGGAGTTAAGAAAGGCATTAACAGTCTCCGTAGGACAAGGAGCATGCACATATAGGTCCCCATTACATTTCTCCAACTCCAGGCCTTTATCTGCCCCGGAAATGGCCCATGAACCATCTGGGTGCTTGAGTTTGGCGACGTGTGCTGTCGCTGTTTGTGCGCGGAGGCGCCGTGCCAGGCACGCCCCAACCTTACCCCCCCCCAGTTTAAAACTTCTGCTTAAGATTGAGCAGAAGTGTCACTGCCCTGTTGGTACGGTGCAGAAGTAATTGGCCCCACAATTCAGCTAGGCGCCGCTTGTTGCTAAGAGACCAGGTGGAGGTAATTGCTGCGTTCTAGGGTTTTGATGTCTCTAGCGAGAGTGGTTTTCACCAACCGAGCCTCCTGGGTCCTAGCGATTGATATAGGGGTGATGACCCCCAGAATAGTAGCTTTAAAAGCATCCCATCGAGTGTCCTCTGATTTTTCAGTAATGAAGTTCGCAAGAAAAAAGGCCTCTATCCCTTTTTTAATATATACGCCACGTCTACCATGTCTCGATGGAACTGAGGGGGCAATCTCCAATGGGGCAAGGACTCTTACCGGGGGTTAGGGGGTAGGAGCGTGACCAGGACATGTGCGTGGTCCGACAGGGATCTGCAGATACCTCCTCGCCGCTCAAAGCATGTACCAAGGGGAGGGAGAGGAAGAAGTAGTCTATACGAGAATATGATTTGTGAGTATGAGAGTAAAAGGAATAATCTTTAGAGTTTGGGTGCAGGTGTCTCCAGGCATCAACTAGGCCCAGTTCTGATATGGCACTCTTCAGTGCCGCCGACTTCGCCCCAGAGCTGTGGTGTATCTGCGCAGTGCAGTCCCATTTTGGGTCTCAAACCAAATTAAAGTCTCCCCCGAGGATAATTGGAGTTGTGACAGACTGTAGAAGCTCCCTAAGGTGTATGCGTAGAAAGGCACCCTGATGTTTATTGGGTGCATATATGTTGGCGAAGGCTAGAGACCACCCTACACAAGCGATGTGTACCTTAATAAACCTCCCGCCCTCGTCGAGTGTAACTTTGGGAGACCGCTCATGCCAGCTTGATTTGAATAAGATTGCAACTCCCCCAGTTTTAGAAGATGAGCAGGCCCAGAATTGAGTGGAATATTTGGGATGGGACATAAGGTGGATGTCATTAAGGAGCAGGTGAGTCTCCAGAATAAATATAACATCAGGGTCCTGGTGGAAGAGATATCGCCATACCCGTCGCCTCTTGTTAGGTGAATTCTGTCCCTTTACGTTTAGAGAGAGAAATTTAATGGAGCTAGTCATAACATTTCCAGTAAACGAGGTACTACCCTCACAGCTCCCACAGAGACACCCACAGATCCACATCTCCTCCTGCAAACCCTCTCCCCGCCAAGTAAATGTACGCACCCTCCCAGCCCCTAAAATCAGCGCATCCAAAAGAAAACAACAAACTATGAAAAAAAAACAGAGAATATAAAGGATACAAAATCAACTGGCCAAACGGGCCATACCCTGCCAGAGTCAATCAAGAACAGCCCAATGTCATTCAGACGGGCCATTCCGGAAAAGTTACTCTCCTGCGGGACTCTAAAAAGGGGGGGTGGCAGTCATACAGAAGATCATGGGTCTCTGCCACCTTTGTCCTGTGACAAAGTTAAAAAAAGAAAAAAGCGCCAGTGGGTCCATCTGGCGGTTTGGACCTATGAGATGTCCAAGATTTTCCAAGTCCGCAGACGCTCGGTATAGGAGGATCAAGCGTCATCGTCCATGATGTGCATTGTTGAAGTGTGCCACAATTCCCATCGGAAGATAAGAGATCCTTCCCTGAGTCAGGCCATCATGAATCCATTGCAAGTCCTGAGTGGACTCACCGCATTACCAAGCACCAGCACAGCAAGGAAACAGTCAGTCCATATGGTCAGTCGATTGAGTTGGAGAGGAAGAGTTACTCAGGGAGCGTGTATGGCTAATGATCTCCTGTTTCGCTTGAGAAGAGTTAAGTTCCTGTATTCGGCGTCTGGAGTTAGGGGGCATAACTGTAGACCATAGCGGACGAAGAGGCCCCTCTCTGCGCTCTCGCCGTGAAGGCAGTTCCCCCCCTCGGTCTCCATGGTGAGGTGCAGAAGCTGTTTTGCGTCACTTAGTGACCGAAGGACTCATCTCTTGTCCTCCCATGCTAACATCAGAGCAAAAGGATGACCCCACTGGTACTTGTTGAGTTCCCTCAGCCTATCTGTGACAGGCTTAAAGTCCTTCCTTCGTCTTAGTGTGGCTGGCGCCAAGTCATGGAAGATCTGAATCGAGAGGCCATTATACGAGACTGATTGAATCCCTTGCACCTTTTTCAATATGGCCTCCTTGTCGGCGTAGTAGTGGACCCTGTTAAGAATATCTGGAACGAAGTCAGGCCGATTGCACGGGCCAAAGACCCGGTGAGCTCTGTCTAACATAGGCGGTGAGGCCTCTTCATTCTCTCGGATGGCTTGTGAGAGTTCTGCCGTGTATGCCAGGATATCCATACTCTCCACCCCCAATGGAACCCCCCTG
Organism: Lissotriton helveticus; assembly: GCF_964261635.1. Taxonomy (NCBI): domain Eukaryota; kingdom Metazoa; phylum Chordata; class Amphibia; order Caudata; family Salamandridae; genus Lissotriton; species Lissotriton helveticus. Next base: position 2,002,257,094 of record NC_136057.1, on the reverse strand, counting down.
ATATGCAGGTTATTTCTTCAGCTGCGATTTTAAAAATCCTCCTGCTTCAGCTGTAAGGTGATATTCTGCTCTTCTAATTCCAACATGCGCTTCCACAGGTTTTCGTGATCCTCCGCTCTGGTGTCCATGGTGTGCTCCAGTTCGTCTACCCTACCACCAATTTCCGTGACCTTGCGATGAATATCCTGCAGGCCTGCTTTAAAATCCTGTCTGAGAGAGCCAATCTCTTCTTTGATTTCCTGCAGGAGGGATGCCATGAATGCCTGGGTAACCGGCCCTTCCGAGTTAGACTTCCCCGATGGCTAGGTTGAGGCAGTGGAATCCTCCTGAGTCTGGGCATTAGTTTTAGACCAGAGAGAGGTGACTGGATTGTCCCGAGCCGCAGTGGACTCAACATCTTTTTGCGCTTTATTTTTAGGAGGCATGATCAGGCATTCTGGGTGGATCACACGCCTAGCAATATAAAATATCCAGGGCCCAAGGGCGGAGTGAAGGAGCAGTGAGGGAGAGAGATATGGCAACTGCTGTTGTGTCTGTAGTGGTCCCCTATGAGCCAAGTTAAAGAAGCTCCAACAGCCCGCCCCCCTCCCCCCCCCCCCCCCCAAGCGCCAGTGCCTTGCTCTTTAGCAGGGAGAGTGAGGTCCATAAGACACAGGTTAAAACTTCAGAGCCACACTAACAGGGCGAGCCACAATACAAGCATGGGGTCTTACCCCCACCACAGTTCACCTTGTAGGACCAGAGGCAAAGGGGCCCAGGAACTTCCCCCAGGGTTCTTGACATCCGACATGTTGTGAAGAACATTTAACCATCCTCGGGGCTCCCAGTCGGCCCGAGTCCCGCGCCTCTCCGGTTCGGCAACAGCCTTCGGGCGGGCAGGGGAGTCAAGACTGCATGCAGCTCAAGGAATCACAACGGGGCCGACAACCCCCACGATCTGCCAGCGCAGGTAGGATCCCAGCTGCTGCTTAGTGATCCTGAAGTTTGTTCCCTTTCTCTGGGGCCTCACAGCTTCTCCTCCGAAGTCAGCCAACCCACCAGGGCTGGGCCACCAGGGCACTGGACACTCTTACCGGGGCTTCGGCAGCGTCACTGTGCGACTCTCGATGTTCCTCGCGGTCATTCTGCCTCCGGTATCGCATAGCTGCCAAGGTTTCAGATTGCTATGTGTGACATTTTCATACTTCCAGTGTAATTGTGAGTGACATTTCAACGATTATGAGTGACACTTTCTCAAAAGCAAAATCACAGAAAGAAGACGAGGTAAACATTTAAATATCAGAAATTACACCCATTTGAGCAACAAGAAACTGAGAAGATCTGAAAACTGCTGCAAAGCACCAGAAATGAAAGGGTGACTGCAGTTCTCAGTAACAGAGGGCATAAACTGCAGCTGCTCAGAAGATATTATTAATCTGATCATTCATGACCACACAGTATCCTATGACCACACAGTATCCTAAAAAGCAAATTTTATAGCATAGCAAGTGCAGCTAAGCGATTATACTGTCTCTCGGTCTCAAGCACATAAGCTGGTAGGTTTTCTGACTTCTTATGTGTCACATTTTCACGATTTCACTGTACATATGAGTGACATTCAGTGTCAACATTTGACAACATGTGTAACACATACAGTGACACTTCCACAAGTCAAATCAAGCAATGAAGTGCATTGAAATAGAGATCCGAAATTACACACTTTCAAGTAATGAGAAGTTTCAAAAAGATATTGAAACGACTATAAAATACCTGAAAAGGAAGTTCACTCACCTATTGCCCCTTTCTAAGATGATCGTACTGTCATCTGTCAGGGGTTCAGTGCTGCAGAGAGTGGTGGCCTCTAAATGCGGCCTCAATAGGTACTCACTTAGGATTGCCACTTTATGCAGAAAAAATACCAGCCACCATTCCTTTAACAGTTTGCTAAGGCCTTGACTTAATTTTTAAGGGAACTTTATATGAAATTGTCCGTATTCATTTTTGAAATACACTTTCTGTCTTTGTTTACATTATCAGTCAGGTGTTCTTAGGGCAGCTTGGGAACACATTGTATAATGTTTTATATCATATGCACGGTTTAAAGTATGTGCAAATATGGGTAAAATACCTTTTGTATTTGTCAAGATATTAAAAAGCTTACTGTACTGGTGTCGGTTTTCTAATGCAGTTTCCTGTGATAATTTAGCTGAATGTTGTTGGTGCTGGCATGATAGTAGATAGGCTGAAGCAGTTTTTATCCTTACTGGGGCTCAGTACTGCAGTGTGTTCTGGCATTCATTACACTGGACTGCTTTCCTTTAACGTAGGCATCATGCAGGTGCACACTACACCAGACGCTGAGGCAGGAAATTGACAATCAGACACATGCACTAGTTGGGCATGTGTGTTGCTGGGCCGGCGGACCAATAATTAGATCATGATGCCATGTTGTAGCCAGCGTATGCCGACAGGGCCCCTTGGCTCCTACCCTGGCATTTGCATTCCGGGGTGACGGTGACTCCACAGCGGCCGAGGCCACTCAGGCGCCATGCTGCTGAGTGATGCTGCCCGCGTCCAACGCCAGTAAATATGCGCAGCACCGTCCACACACACTGAGTGAGTTCATGCGCCGGGACGAGGACAAGACAGTTACTCGGTCTGCCCCCGACGCGCGGCAATCCATTCTCCGGTCGAGTTCCCGCTTAAGTTCCTACCAATCCCAACCTCACTTCCTACATCCAGGATGTGAGGTCACATCCCTCCCCCTCCCCGGCGGCACCAGTAGGCAACCACTGCTGAGGGCAGGCCCCGCCCGCCGCGAGTTACAGTGTCTGAATGGACAAAGGCCTGCCATTCGGCTGGGTGACGTCAGGGCTGTAGTGAGTGACTCAGCCGCGCCATTGTTCGCGATCGCGCCGCTGGTGGGAATGTCAGCAATACATTTTTAAGATGCATTGTAGCAGCAGCAGTAGTACACAAGATCATAATTAACTCTAGCACTCTGAGAGTCACAGAGGTCGGCGCGCGCTAGTAGCAGTCTGGCGTTGCCACTTGGGCGCGGTTGGTACAGCAGAAAGACAGTGCCATTAAATTGCGTGACAAAGCATTTCAGTGCGGTGTTGCGGAACACCACACTGAAATGTGTTAGAGTCACGTCCTTTGCGTGATACTTGGCAGACCTGGTATCGGGCACAGCCCCAAGGTGCTCCGCAGCTTGCCAGGACCTGAAACTAGGGGCCAGGTGGCTCAGCTTTGCTGCGGCGGCAAGCTGAGTCCGCCAAAACAAAATTGCGGCCACGAATGTCGCTGCGGAGGCCGCTCCGGAATCCGCGGCTCCAGGTGCTACAGAGCCCCCTTCCTACGCTCCGGGGGTCCCCACAAGAGCACAGCGGTAGTTCAGGCACCCCTGCTCCAAACAGTTGACCCGACAATGGGACACAACAGCATTAGCGGGAACGGTGGAGCGGAGACCCGAGCTCTCACGTTTCACTCCATTTGCATCCGGGCCACGTCCCCCCCCTTACTCATGTTTGCCTGCTTTGTTTTTTTCTTTTTTGCACTATGCTAAATAGTCTTTGTCTAAGTGAATATACACTGTTCTGGTCAATTTTACCATATATCTGGTTTAATATCCCTTTTGTCGATTATTTCCTATTTCTTTGTATAAAACCCAATAAAGTTCTTTGAACTAAAAAAAACACCAGCATTGGACCAGTGCCCCCTGCAGCAAACAGGGCCTGAGTGGCATTTATGCTAAGAGCTTGCACACTGAGTGGTGGTCCGTGCCATACTCCTGGGTTGACCCTTTCCTCTTCAGACTAGTATGTTTTCAGCATGGGAACAGTTCTGGCGTCCACAGAAATGCCCTGAGACAATGCAAGTGGCCAATACAAGACAGGTAATTTTTATGACATTTCATGATCACTACCCTACTTGCACTGCATGTGCAAGTGCTGAAGCACTTCCCTGCTTTGGTGTCTTGGTTGTGTGGTGGTTTTGGGGGATGGATGTCACAAAGTAGATGATGTGGCACAGAGCAGGAAGACAGGCCACTCAACAGACTTTGCTGCCACCAGCCGCAGCACAAAGGACCTAGGCAACAGTAAGGGGTAGAATGAACCTGCTTACCTATTCACATACTCCACAGTGGCAGGAGGAGCCTGTTCAGCTCTGATGGTGATTAATGTGCTGTTGACAGAAGGATAAAAGCGTGCTTTCTAAATTGAGTTGGGCTGGGGCGGGCACAGTAGATTTCTGGTGGTCATCCAAGTCATAGCTCCTGCTTTCTCTACCCTCTGGTGAACCTGGCACTGGTGAAACTATTACTTTGGGCCAATACACCTAAAAACAGCCCATATTTACAGAATGATATTGGTGATTGGTGGCCCTAATAGTTGGCAAAGCCCCAGAGTTAATACTGTGCTGCTTCACCCTCCTTCCACATATACCTCTTCATCCTCTTCCCACCTTCTGTCTGTGCTTCTATATCCTCCGCTCACCTGCCAAGTGTGCCCCTTTGCTCTAATTTCATCTGTGATCTCTTGCTGCCCTCTTTTTGCTTCACCATCTTCCCATCTTTGGTCCTTCACCTTCCTCCCACCTGACGTCCGTAGTCATTCAAACTCCATCCATTGGCTTTGCCCTAAAGTAAAAACATATGCAAACAGGAGTTGTATAACTGTATCATTATAGATACACTACGACAAAATGACAGGGCACCAGCACCACAACTGCAATACTACAGTAATATGTGCATTATAAATACCACAGTAAATAGGGTAACCATATAACATTAGGAAGCAGCTTTTTCAGTTCTAGACTTTCCATTATCAAACCATTGTTTCACGTGTGGTAATCCAGTTGTTTCAGTTGCGCCTTTGATGTGAATCTTTTATTTCACCTTTGCGTAGTGAACAGCCTGTCTTGGTATAGCCCAGTGGTGCCTTTTGGGGATAAAATCAGACTAGAAGTCGAAAGATTCAATTAATCTGGTTGGTGAAAATTTGGTGGTGAAACGTGGTGTTGTGACATGGTAGTGGTACCTTTGCTGACACTTACTAAATTGTTGGTGTCTAGGGCTGGACTGGAAACTAAATTCAGCTCTGGCAAAAAAGTTCAAACCAGCCTCACATTTCAGGATTCCACACTTATAATTGACGATGGGGACATAGTTTAGTCCAATGACATGCATGGTATAGTGATTCTCCCGGGCAAAACGCACTTCCACCACATTACAATCTAAAGCTTTAAGGACACCACACCCATTCTTTTTCAGCGCTTAACAATGTTGCTGTTTTATGAGATTTTTTTATCTTTTCTTTCTTTGATTGAATGGAAGCATAGTTGGACTGTCACTCCTCGTTTCCCTGCTGTTTTCCCTTTTACGTTTTCGCGTGGCCCATTTGACATTTTGCATTGACATCTTTTTATTTCTTATAAATGCCTCCTGCAAATTTAACTTGTTTTTTATCATGTTGCAGGTCCGTTCACATTTTATTAATTTATATATTAATGTATTAATAACATTTTATATAGAGTGAAAATGACCTTTGCGGGTATCAGAGCGCTTTGCAGTGTTTAATTAGTTGGGAGTATTAAGAACAACATAATTATCAAGGACAAAACACGTTATGATACACTCAAGTAAGACCAACACAGAGTCCAAGACATACAAATTAAAGACTCAAGGGATAAGCATGAATGCAGGACTAAAACACATAGTATACAAGAGAGGAGATTGTGGATTCTATGGCAGAAATGTGTTCATCTGTGTCACTTTAACTTCTTTTTTGAATGACGCAATTGAGGGAATCAGTCTGATTTCAGGGGTTGTAACGTTCCAAACTTTTGGGGCTATGCCTGAGAATGCTCGGTTACGTGTTTTTTTAATCAAATTTCGCTGGCTTCAGCAGTAGGGTGCCTATAGAAGCAATACAACCACCCGATAGTTCCAATTTTTGTGCAAGTTATCTCGGGGTGTTGCAGTGTATGGCTTTGTGGGTCATTCAAGCAATTTATAAGTGAATCATAAAATGGCATAATCTACTTTTAATCTTTGTTGATTTGCATGTGTTTTTGTCATGATATTTTGTGAAATTGCATCATTGATGGACTTCCATCCTGTGCCTCGAAACCAGCATTATGGTGATTTAGTGGCAGCATTCTTCCTGACATTAAAACAGGTCATGCATAACAAGCGAAGGCATCCCAAAAGAAAACATTCGAATGGAAAGGCCATGTTTTGCTGTACTTTTAATTTTAGAACATTGTGTTTGGGAGCAGACAGGAAACAGCCCTGCCTGATAAATGTGTGAAACCAGCTGCGAAAGGTTGTTTCTCCCCCATCTCCCGCCTGTTTTTACTCCCTTTCATTGGCTGATTTCCTAAAGACCTTAGGGACATGTACATGGTGCCTATAGTATCTCTGCTTCCATAGTTTCATGGATGTTTAAGCATTTCTAGTCACTGGAAGCCTAGTACATAGGGATGCTGTTTTGTTCTCTAGAAAGTTCCAGCTCTGGCCGCTTTTGTTTGTACTGTGACACACTGTACAGTTTCCAATGAGTGGAAGGAAGAGGCCATTAATGGAACGCCGGAGACCTGCCCGTGTTGCCTTCTCTCAGTATAACCAGGATTGCTACACCACAGATGTGTTTGCAGGTGTGGGCGCCGAACAATGGCCACTTTTCCTTCCAAGCAGCTGCCAAAGCAACTTGAGGGGTCGGAAGCCAAACACGGTGTGGTAATTTCAACTGTGCGATAAGAGCAGCGATGGTGAAACGTGGGCTTGGGCCGATAACAAACGCACAGAGAGGCTTTCCTGCCTGCAGTTCTAAAGCACAATGTGACTTCCCTGACTCAACTTGGTATGATCCAGACTTAGAGAGCGTGAACGTAAACATCCTGCATTTGATAACCACGTGTGAAGAAAATGTGTAAAAGTTGACAGACGAGTAATTCTTGTAACGTATTTGCGACCTGTAAATGTTGAATTGTTTCCCAAGTGAAGCTGTTGTATTCAGGATGCCCCTTTATTCTTCCTTTGATCACAGGGCGACAACTCACAGCGATCTTGTGCTGCGCGCAGTGAAGGCTGGGATCCCGTACCGAGTTATTCACAACGCCTCCATCTTGAATGCAGTGGGATGCTGCGGCCTGCAGGTAACTCCTTACATGTGTAGTGCTGTGCATAGTAGTTCATCGGTACACGAGGGCCAATATGGATTGTATTGGATGGGCACTCATGTTGTAGGGTGCACGAGTTTGAGGAATGGGATTCAGGCATCGCAACATCTCGTTATATGCTGCTAAACAATGTAAATACAACTTAAAATACTAGAAACCTATGAAGGTTACCCATTTTCGAAGATGTCAGGGGCGGTCATGAGGAAGGATGTGGGATTGTGGAGACTACAACAAATGCCTGGGGTTTCCAGCTTAATAAAGCAAGCTTCCAGGGCCTGGTTGAAGTGATCCAGAGACTGTGTAGATCTGAAGTGGCTGTCACAGGAGTTCTGGAGTAGTTGACCTAGCAACTCAAGAGCTGGATCATATTGAGTCAGTTGGAAATGTTCGCTGGAGGAGTGGTGACATTCAGCTATTGGGTCTAGTGTGACTGCTTGTCATAAACGTGGAGAAGTGTGGCTTTATGCACTACAAATAGCTACAAATAGCTTTGAACACAAGAGTAAGTACTTTGCAGTGAGCCCACTGGTGGGTGGAAAGCATTTTGAGATAATACCAGTAGGGCGAGATAGTCTTTCAAGACACAAGTCAAATACACAAGGTGTCACACATGCCTAACACTTAAAAGAAGTCTGAGGTCTCCACAAGACCTTAAGTCACCATTCTCTGTACCAGGGTGTACTTGCAGCCTACATCTGGTGTTTTTGCAGTGTAATACTTGTGGAACATGATGCACCGAGTTTTGTACCCAGGAGCAATCCAACAGTACATTACACAAGAGTGCTCTGGTGGGCTGGTTGATTACAAACTAAACAAGAATGGAACCAGGAAAATACCTCTTCCGATCTGGGAATCTTTTATTGATTTTAAAAGGACTCTCATCCACTTGAATACTCTAGTGGCATGCTTCATCCTCGAGTTCACACCCAGGTTACCTTGGGGGTCTGAGTGGGCTCAATCTCACAAAAAGATAAAGGTCTTCTAGATGGTTTTGGGGGATCTGTGGAAAGATTAAAAGGACCTCAAGTATCCCAAAAAGATTCTTTATTGAGCTTGTGGGTCCGGTATCTTAATGATTTTGGGGGCCCTGGGCAAACATAGTTTGGGGGCCCCTGTTTGGAACAGCTTTCAATTTATGATTCCAATTTCAGCTCTTTCGTGCCCCCTTTGGCCAGGTCAGTGACTGTGCACAGGAACATTGGCACAAATTCTAAATGTGTTTCCATCTAATATTTAGGGAGAATAACGTGTGTTTTCAATATTGTAAAACAGCAGCAGCTCACTAATAGGATTGCAAACAATCTCTGTGACCTATGATTGCAAATAATCTCTGTGACCCCACCCACATGTCGATTTATGTGAATTCCTGTTTTGCGCCAAAATAAACTTGTTTTATGGATGTTGTATGAAACATAAACACAACATTTCTCTGCAAAATGTCAGTTATAGATTCCCACACGGAACCCACATTGAAAATAAATTAAAAGAAGAGAGTATTTAAAACAATTTTTTTGAAGAATTATTCAAGGTCATAAGGACAAAACCCTCAGCAGAACACAGCTGGCTCTATCAGGGGCTCCCAAAGCAAACACAGGGAGATGATGGACGGAGCGCTGGAACTTTTCAGACACTCATCCCTAGTCACAGATCTGGGTTGAATCCATCATCATTCTTTAGCTCTCTTCGCCACCTCAGTTCATACCAAGCTATATGCAAATCTGTCTTGACCCTGTGCCAAAGGGAACAGTCTAGCTCAAACTGCCAAACCAGGTCTTCCTTGAACCGGAAACAAGCATCCTGGGACCGGTTTCGGGGTAACACCCCTCATCACCCAGTTTAGCTTAAATCCAGTGGCAAAGTGAGCAAGGGACCCACGTGTGGGCATACCCTGCCAATTTAGGGCGAATGAAGCAAACACAAGTAGATGATGGACGGAGCGCTGAAACGTTTGACACCATCATCATTCTTTAGCTTACTTCTCCACCTCAGGTCAGACCTAGCTATATGCAAATCAGTCTTGACCCTGTGCCTCATGGGAACAGTCCAGCCCGAACTGCCAAGCCAGGATTTTGGGGCCCAACATATTTTGGGGGCACCTGTTTGGAACAGCTTTGAATTTATGATCCAATTTCAGCTCTTTCATGCCCCTTTTGGCCAGGTCACTGACTGTGCACAGGAACATTGGCCCACATTCTAAATGTGTTTCCATCTAATATCCAGGGAGAATTACGTGTTTTCAATATTGTAAAACAGCAGCAGCTCACCAATATGATTGCAAATAATCTCCGTGACTCCACGCACCCATGTCTCCTATGTAAAGTCCCTTTTTGCGCTAAAAGAAACTTTTTTATGGATGTTGTATGAAACATAAAACGCAACGTTTCTCTGCAAAATGTCAGTTATAGATTCCCACGCATAACCCACATCGAAAATAAATTAAAAGAGAGTAATTTAAAAAGTTTTTTGAGGAATTATTCAAGGTCATAAGGACAAAACCCTCAGCAAAACACAGCTGTCTCATTCAGCCCCCCCCTAAAAGGCTGGGGCCCTGGGCAAGTGCCCACTTTGCCTATGCCTTAAACCGTCTCTGTTTTGGGTGCTAGGGTAAGGTTAAAAACAAAAGGGTTGCTTAACGGGGTTGAGTAAGGGGTCCCCTGCATACACTTAAAAGTTCAACATGTTTTAGCCACTACTGCACAGATCAGGTCTGGTGGCTTTCTTCAGGACCCTACTACAGATCCCTTTAAGATAAAATGAATCATAAACAGCATTCGCTCATACAAATCACAGATTTACGTACAATTCAGGTTTAATTTTCCCCTTCCCTGTAAATCTGGGAGAAACAAAATCAAAAACAAATGAAGCATTAAACTACAAAGTATAGTAGAGAAACACAGTTGTAGTTTCTAAGTTCATTGATCTAAAAACCAGGATACTGTATCACCATTCAGGAGTGCTGTGAACGCTGAAAAGGCTTTGTCATGTGAATCATAATATGGCAAATAAATAGTTAATCATGTGCAAAGGACTGATGTGATATCTTGAATATAACTCATTCATAACGCAAGTGAATTGCACACACATTTAAAGGCACTTAAGGTAAAGTGAGGGAAAGATGTACCTCTCAGGGGGCTATCAAAGGTCCCATAGTGAATACTGGAGGAGAACAGACCCTGTAGTCACACACTGCAAAGAAATTGGATGGGCAGAAAGGACTGGTGACAAATTATCCAAAACATCAATTAATCAAGCATCCTCCCCCAAGGGCCTCATTTACTTTGTTAAGGGTTCAGTCCTTCAATCGTACCTAATGGGACCTCCTTTCCCTCCATACTGAAGTCTACGTCTTCTGGTGGGGTTTTGAATGACAGAGCGGTGTGTTTGCTGGAGGCACCTCCTCCTCTGTATGCGCAGCGTTGGCTAAACGTCCTGCCCCTCATACATACTTGTGGTATAGTGTTGCCGCCCCTCGTTTGTACAATGAAAGTACGTAGCCTGCTATGTGCCTATCTACATTGTTAGGTTCAGTGGTGGTGTGAAAAATCAGAACAGTGAAACTGCTCTAAAAACTTTGATAGTAAAGAGGAGAGGTACATAATTAACATGTAGATAACCAAAAGGATTCTATCAATGTGAAAAAGTGGTTAATTTTATTTATTTTCGTTATAAGGTGAAGACTATCGGCCTGATTCATGAAAACCGAATTCTGCGAATTCTAAATTGCGATTGACAGCGAATCACAATTTAGAATTCGCAGACCGGCATTCATCAAAATCTGCGAGAAAATAAAGAGATTCGCACGCGGCCGCAAAAAGCGTTAGCGAATTAAAAAAATCGCTGGAAAATCGCTATTTCTGTCAAAATCCGTGTAGGAATTGCGATATCGCTATTAGCGAGTTCGCTAAATGCGATCTCGCTAATAGCGAGATCGCTAAAACGGGAAGTCGCATTTCGAGCACAGTGATGACATCACAACCAGGAAGCAGGCAGTTCCCACCCCCATACAGAACAGTGAGGCAGATCTCGAGGCTGCATCTCACAGAGCTCCTTCCTGAACACCTCCAAACTTTGAAATCCTCACTTTTGTGACTGCAGCAATGGCAGAGGATGCAGCACCAGAGCATAGTGACACCGGGCGCAAGCGGAAGCTCAAATTTAGTGAGCAGGAGTTGGAGCACCTGATAGAGGGAGTGGTAGAAAACTACCCAAAATTATTTGGAAAGGACTCCAGGAGGGTGCCTGAAGCGGAGAAACGCCGACTGTGGCTGGGGATCGGCGCAAAAGTCAACGCTGTGGGCGTGACACACAGGTCGCTGGAGGAGCTAAAAAAGAGGTGGTACGACCTCCGAGGTCGTGCCAAGGAGAGGGTGGCAGAGAGGCTGGGCGAGACCCTGGCTACTGCTGGTGGAGATCCTACAGTCCCTCCCAACACCCCCTTGGAGGACCGTGTGGAGGACACACTTGAGCCAGAGGCGTGTATAGGGGTCATCACTCTGGACTCATCCCGACCCACCCAAGACAGCCAAGGTAAGTGGCATGCGACTGCGACCCTGTCCCCTGACAATGGCCATGACCCTATAGCCTCCCATAATCAACCCAAGTCATGCAATCCATGCACATTAGGTCATGCCCAAAAGCATTGTGGGACATGTAGTCTGCCCACAATGTACAAAAACCCCAATGCAGCCAGACATGTCCCAAAGTACGCAATGCCACAGCCAGTCAGGGAATGTCAGCCAGCATGCATGTAGCAACTGCACGTGTGACAGATACATGCAATTAATCTAGGTCCACTTCCCCTCACAGGTGGCGCTGACAACAACAGCAGCGACAGCGACAGGCTGCACATAGACGAGGCACCAGAGGATGCAGAGGAGGTGCCAACAGCCACACATCCTGCACCATCAGGCGCTGCACCGATCCCTGCTGCCAGACCAGCACCATCTGCGCCATCACCATCAGGCGCTGCTCCAATCCCTGCTGCCAGACCAGCACCATCTGCGCCAGCACCATCAGGCGCTGCACCATTGTCAACCGCAAAACCACCACCAGCGGGACCCTCAACATCTGGTGCTGCTAGTGCGGAGACAGTGTGCACACCCACTGTGGCCAGGCAGCACAGCAGGCATGGCAGGGTTCGCCAGCAGAGCACAGCACGCAGCGGCAGGAGGGGGATGGCTGTGCGCGTGCCAGGGCAGAGCATAGTGCACCGGATGCTGAGCATCCATCAACTGCAGGCACGACGCCAAGGGGCAATGCAACTCCAGCTCCACAACATTGGCCGCAATGTCGCAAATGTGTCGGACAGGATAGAGCGGATGACAACTGCTATGGAGGCGAACACTGCGGCCCTCATCTCGCAGCGCAACACCGCCCGCCGCCGCCACCGCCAGCTACTTACGCGGCTATCTGCCTACACGCGCTCGAACTAAGTCATTGGTAATGCCACCTTCCAGCTCTCACGTCGGTGCCTAGCTATGCAGCTGCAGCTAGTGCAATGCTGCGAGGATGTGGCGCGAGTCTTGGAGCAGGTCACCAGTGCCGTACTGGCACTTCATCCAACCGGCCCAGCCAATGGTGGTGGGGACGACACTAGTGAGGGGACCTCCAGTGTCAGCATCCTGTCTGCCTCACAGGTTGGTGTGCTACGCCGCAGCAGCAGGCCCACTGCGGGTTCACGTGCCGTCCCAGAGGATGAGCCTGAAAGGCGATTGGGTGCCGCGCGCCGGAGGTGCACTTGACTTTACTGTCCATTGGCAGGGACATGCTGATGATAGAAGCATGTCCTGTGTATGATTTAGAGGAGTATGGCACAATACTGCTCACATGTTAAGAATTGCAAAAAGTCATTATTATTGTGCCTTCAACAATAATATTTATTCTAGCATTGTACATCGGCCTCCTGTCATTATTTCCATTGGCATGCATTTGTGAATTGTGGGGTGAGGGGAGTGGGTGCACTAGAAACTGTTCATTGTGATGTGGTTGCGGCGTCTGTGTCCTTCAGCTGGATTCTCCCCGCGTGCTTGACGCACATGTGCAGGTGGCCGGTCGTCCCCTTCCGACTCACTGCCAGAGATCTCTACAGGTATCCGGCGCTTGGTAGCAATGTTGTGTAGTATTGCACACACAGCCACAATGCGGCAGCACACATCAGGACTGTAGTACATGGCCCCACCAGTCTTGTGCAGTATGCGGAATCTGCTCTTTAGTAGCCCAAATGTCCTCTCAATGCAAGTCCTTGTGCGTATGTGTGCTACATTGTAACGCCGTTGCTGTGGTGTAGCAGGGTTGAGGTATGGGGTGAGGAGGTATTCACGGAGGGCGTAGCCACTGTCACCTGCATGAGAGGAGCAGAGGGTGAGTGCCTTGCAGCGCAGCTACTTCATCACAGTGTAACATTGTGGGCCAAGTGTACTTACCAAGTAGGTGTCCTTCACCAAAGTCTCCCCTGGCCAGTCGTGTGTGGAGGCCGCTGTGCCGGAATATGAAGGAGTCATGTGTGCTCCCCGGGTACTGTGCCACTATGTCCGTGATGTATGTCTTAGCATTGCACACCATCTGGATGTTGAGGGAGTGGTAGGACTTGCGGTTGCGGTACATGTACTCCGTTTCAGCTGGTGGGCAGATGGCGATGTGGGTACAATTGCAGGGAGAGACTCCTTGAAGAAAAAATACCCAAAGAGGAAGAAAAAAGACCTATATGTGTCACAACCTACAATATGAGTTCAAACCAGGTCACCAAGATCGTAAATAAACATTGGAGGATTCTGAACAGTGGGGGTCTGCAGCTTCCAAAACCAATGTTCTCACACAGAAGGGGGAGGAGCATTAGAGACATATTGGCGCACACCAGACCCAAAATTTGAATTTGAATTTAATTTGAATTTAAAATTATTTATTAAGCGCACGTTCACCAGCTTGTTTCATGGCGCTGCAACTAGCAGATAACAGGGCAGGAATGGTAAAAACTAAGCTAAGGGAATTAGAACTACAGAAGGACTAATTAAAAACTTTGGTGAACAAATGAGCTTTAAGCTGTTTCCTGAATTGCGGATAAAGAGTCGAGGCTCTGAGTTCTGGAGGCAGGGAGTTCCAAAAAAGTGGAGCAAGGGTCGCAAATTTCGATCCTCCCCATTTTCTTCCTCCGGAACCGCGGGACTGTGAGAAGGGATTTGGTGGATGAACGTAGTTCCCTGGTAGGAACGTAGGGGATGATCTCAGATGAGATAAAAACCGGTGCCGTGCTCAGTCGAGCTTGGAAGGTGATGGAAGCGAGCTTGAACTGGACACGCTCACGGACTGGGAGCCAATGCAGAGATTTGAGGAGGGGGGTGACATGGTGAAACTTTGGCAATTTAAACACCAAGGGCGCCGCCTGGTTCTGAATCTGCTGCAACCGCCTTAGACTATATGCAGGTATACTAGCATATAGGGAGTTGCCGTAATCCAGGCGGGAGATGACCATTGCCAGGGTAATCAGTTTCAGAGCGTCAAAAGAAATAAAAACGGGACACCTTGCGTATAGTGCGCAGTGAAAGAAAGGAAGAGGACACCACAGAACTAACCTGGGAGTGAAGGGTGAGCTGGGAATTGAGTTTGATGCCTAATGTTTTTACTGAGGTAGAGGGGACAGGTGGAGAACCTAGGGAGTGGGGCCAAAACAGAGAAGACCAGGGACTGGATGAACCACCCGTCAACACCAGCTCAGTCTTGTCTGGGTTGAGTTTCAGATGGTTGTGGTTCATCCAGTCTCGGATGTGAATCATAATAGATTGAAAGTTAGAAACAGAAGAAGGGGAAGAAGACAGATTAAAGACAAGTTGGAGGTCATCCGCATTTCACACAGCGCCATAATGTAGTCCTACTTGTTTACTACCAGGCGTGTTTTTAATCCTGACACCTATACTTATTTCAATAAGTTATCTGTTTAGTCTAGGTAGTCATTTTTAAGTATCACCTTCTTTATAGCACTGCACTTTTCTCACACCTTATTTTGGGCACAACTGTGGCAAAACATGCTGTTCTTCATTCCCGTACCGCTACATGGACGGTACGGTAAATGGAATAGCTGCCCATCCCCACATGATGATATGCCGCCAAGAGGGTGGTCTGATGGGACTTTTCTAGCCCAGTGTGACCCAACATATTTATCCACACGGGTGTCCTTGTGATTCCTGCTCTCCATTCAGGACAACACACCACCAATTGACCTGGTCTTCTTTCTGTGTTTTGCATCCGCATAATTATACACGGAGACCTCCATCTGCTGCAATGAGAAAATAAGAGGGGCAATGTAAAGGTTAAACAGGAGGGGTGAAAGGGAGGAACCTTGGGGGACCCCACACTGAACTTTCCGGAAGTCCGCAGAAAAGTCACCCAGGCGAACCGCCTGGGTGCGGTCCCTTAGGAAGGAGGATAACCATACCAGGGCGGTACCCCCGATCCCCGCTGCCTTGACACGGGAAAGTAAGATGGTGTGATCAACCGTGTCAAAGGCGGCTGAGAGATCGAGGAGGACCAGGGCCTGGGTCTGGTTGGTATCCATTCCCTCCCTGAGGTTGTCAAGGACCGAAAGTACTACGGACTCCGTAGAGTGTGCGGGGCGGAAACCGGCCTGACGGGGGGCTAAGACCCCATGCATCTCCACAAAAGAGCTCAAAGTGCAGGTGACATGGCGCTCGAGTACTTTTGCCAAGAATGGCAAGAGGGAGATGGGGCGATAGTTGGCGGGGACCGAGGGATCCGCGCCCGGTTTCTTTAGGATAGGGACAATGATTGCTGTTTTCAATGGGGCGGGTACAACGCCCTGAGAGAGAGAGAGCTGTTGAGAAGATGAAGGGGGGGGTAAGGGCAAGAGGAAAAAATGTGACGGAGAATGTCGAACAATCCCGAACAATAACCCCAGTAGGAACCCTAACTTTGTCCAAGGCCATCATCCATGTGGCAACTGTAGGGTCTGCTGTCTGACAAAAAAGAGCAATAAACTAATCTTCAGGAATGGAACGAGCTGGGAACAGAGGAACTTGACAACATGTAACACCAACCATGTTGTATATTTGATCACCTGCCCTTGTCACCTGGAATACGTGGGCATGACCAGTAGGCCCGTAAAAACAAGAATAGGGGAGCACAAGAGCACTATTAAATGTAGAAGGGCAAGCACCAAATTGACAACACATTTTTTGGAACTGAACCATAAACCTGAAGATATTTCCTGGACAATCATTGAGCAAGTGACCAAAGAGGAACACCTCCTCGAGAAGGAACAAAGATGGGTGTTCCGTCTGGACACTATTAACACTGGCTTGAACGATTAAATACCGTGGGTACAGCTGTAGGGAAGCCACCAGGTTTATGCCCACTCAATAAATACTGCCATTGCCCTGACGCAGATTATATATAGCAGAAGCAATAGCAGAATTGTTTCTTCTTTCATAGCGTATTTTTGATTTTCTAATGGGGGCATGCTTCCAGCTCGCCACAGCCAGATCATGGTGTTTTCCAAATTTTAAAAACAGCGACTCTGAGGAAATCCCATGCTTTATTCCAACATCATATGCGCAAATGAAACTCCAAAGGCCATTTGCTCGCACTTTCAGAGGTTTATCATAATTCTCTATTTCTTAGACGAATATGAACATCGTCTTAACTGTCGATCTCTTTCAAGCCCAAAATGAACTTTATATGCTAAAGAACTGAAACAAACCGCTCCCATCGAGATAAGTGAAAAGAGAAGAGAGACCAAACCACCGGGCCCTCTTTTTCCACCAACTATGCCACAGAGGTCGGCCATCTTTGTACACGCTCTAGTCTTTATTCTTCAACACTGACTGAATATGCTGACGCATCGTACTAGGAATTTGGCCTTCCGGTTTAAAAGAAGAGGGTTTGACGTCCCCCTCGGATCCCACGGAGCTGCGCTAGGGTAGGAATAACGCGAATTTTCGCAATCGGTCACGTAAGTCAGACCCTGATCACGGGTCTTTAAAAATACCTGATTACTTGCTACAAGTGGGTCACGCTTGAACAACAAGCAGTCCAAATGATTCCATCGTTTGTTTTCTTATAGTAAACCGGTGATTTGAACCCTAAGACGCAGACTCCTGGGGCAAACACCATTTGAAACAAGTGTATGTATATGCCATTAGTATTTACTTGTTAACTGGTACCATAAATTCACCGTTCGTTTTTTTCATAAAACGGACCCGGGCTTTCTCGGCCGCCCCGCGCACCCCTCCCCTTTTTAAACTTGCCACTCGCAA
This sequence comes from Lissotriton helveticus, assembly GCF_964261635.1. Classification (NCBI taxonomy): domain Eukaryota; kingdom Metazoa; phylum Chordata; class Amphibia; order Caudata; family Salamandridae; genus Lissotriton; species Lissotriton helveticus. Next base: position 2,002,239,665 of record NC_136057.1, on the reverse strand, counting down.
CATCGATAGGGAGGCTCCTGCTACTTCTAGTTATTTACGACCTGGGACATTGAGAGATTTTGTGTGTGTACTTGTTTTGCAGTATGTGTACCGTTTTATGTGTGAGGCAATGAAGGGATATTACACCCTATGAACAATGATTACCTAGGGAACATGTACTAATAGTCTCCTTTCCCTCTGATTGAGCATGAGTGCAACACACCCCTGCTGATGAATACTATGCCACTATGTGACCCACGCGAATAAGCTGGTCTTGGATCATTATGCGTAGAGCATTTTTTTTCCCATGTGCTTTTACAAAATTCACCAATTGTATTTTTGTTGTTTTTTTCTCCTCTTTCTCTCCACAGGGACCGGAATAGGTCAATCTTTTCCAAAGCTTCACCAGGGGCCCACTCAAGCCCAGAAGCATTTCTTGACGGCTGATTTTTGCCACCAAGAATAGGACTTTAGGCATACAACATTTTACCTAGAATTGAGTATTGTTGCTCGGGACAACCATAGGTCCTGATGAATAAGCAGAAGGGGTCTGCTTATGAAACATGTCATGTCGACCAAGTAGTTAACATATTCTGTTCTACTCCTTTTTAACCCCTTTTTACTGTTCCCAGCCAGAGAAGTGAATAAATGTTTTTTTAGTATTATCACCACACTTCAGTAGGTCCCCACCTTCACCATACACCACTGCCACTACACCACACATAGCCTATCTTCATTACTTCAGTGCTCCCGCGTAGTTCATAGGTCGCAGCACGCCCCGCCCCGAAGAGGGATGGGAAGACCCCTGTGATGAAGCATGACACTATGGGATTCATAGTGTGTGAGGGGTATTTTAAAAGCACATAGTGCTCTCCTTCAACCACCCGCGAAGAGAGCACACACTGGAACCCTTAGACACATAGTCTTCACCTTATAAAGAAAATAAATAAAATTAACCACTTTTTCACATTGATAGAATCCTTTTAGTTATCTACAACGTATAGGAGGGTGATTCTATCACTACTGCCTCTACACTTCCTCAACTGTTTTTTGGAACATAATTAACATGACCATCAGGGAAGGTACTGGCATCCAAAAAGCACCTAGTGGGCCAAAAATAATTCAAACATAATGATTTAGTTGACTGGTATACCGGCTCTCAATGTCCAAACCCACCAGGATATATTGGGTTTGATCAAAAGCTGTATCTTGTAGTAGTCATAATAAGTCCCTCATGTCCTTCAGATATGTGGGTGTGCGTTGTACAACTGGTCGTAAAATGAAGTCAACAAATTGAGATAATGTCTCCAAAATAAATTCAATACCTGAAACAATTGGTCGTCCCGGTGGGGGGATCTTATTCTTGTGGATCTTAGGGAGGATGTAAAAATATGGCGTGACCGGGTTTTGGTTTATCAGGAAATGAGCCACTCTTTTGAAAATCCAGTTCCCAGTTTCTGCTTCATACACCAGTTTTTGTATGATAATCATCAAACATGTCGTTGGACTCTCCATCAATATCTTATAATGCTTTTCATTTGAGCAGGCGATTGCAATCTGGTGTGTAGTCCGTGGTGAGGAGGACCCGAATACATTTTCTGTTGGTCATGACAGAATCCTTTATTTCTTTACTATAACTATTTGACACTTTCACCTTATTGATCGATTGCCCATGCTTTCAACCACTATAAAAACATTTCTGCTGTATATAATGTCACCATCATTGACCATCCAGCAGAGAAGTCAAGGGGCCGGATTCACAAAAGTAACTTACACTTTGAGTAAGTTAAAGGAGTTTACACTCTGGAGTAAGTTTACTACTTTCAATATTCGCAAACTCCAATAAACTTACTACAAAAGAGTACATTTCATGTCTCCACCCCCAGAGTAAAGCAACTGGCTTAGACTTGTGTGACTGGGTGACATCTCTCTCGAAACCACTCCTAAACCTCCTTAAACCACTCCCAACCATCTCTAAACCCATCTTACGCCTCCCTAACCCTATCCACCTTAGGAGTAAGTGTGCCCCTTTTCCCACCTGGTAAACGTCGTTTACAACGTGGTGTTTACACCGCACAACCTTTACCACGCTGCCATTACAACGCAAGTCGTTACTACGACTTGCGCTGGATGGCGCTGTTGGTTAAGGAATATTGTAATTTTATATTCCAACACCTTCCCTAATGTCACGTGGACTGGTGTTGGAATATAAAATTATAATATTCCTAAATCCGCGCCCTCCAACGCAAGTCGTTGTAACGACTTGCGTTGTAATAACCGCATTGTTAAGTACCGCGATCTAAAAGATTGCGTTGTACTGACATACATCCTTCCTACCTCTGCCCTGTGTCCCTCCCACATTTACTACTAAAATGTTTTCTTGCATATTTGGAGATTCTGGGTCAAGGCAGAGAACTCCACAAGTATAATTATAGGTACAACTTACATTTTGTAGTATGTATTATAAAACATTTTCTGGTACTAATTCAGTTTGTGGATTGGGCCCAAAGAGTTTGAAACGTGTAAAATGTCAGCAGAGTTACAAGTTGGAGAAATGCAGGTGCATGTCAGATTTTCTCCTGGTCTTCTGAGTGTTGTAAACAACCACTTTGGAGTTGCTGAGCCTGGCATCTGATGGACTCTGTCATTAAAAGTTCTGAACTTTATTTGGTGGCTTAGACTTATTGGTTAACAAAACACAATAATCGACTCTAACTCAAGCACTCAATAAGTATTAATAATTAAATTGTTCGGTAAAAGATGGTGTTTACCGTTGATTAATGTAGGCCCTGGATGCTGTGAAATGTTCTTGCCCGCAGGATCAGGGCAACATCTGCTTTATGTAGACTTGTATAGCAAGCAGTATGACACCATGCTCCACAGAGACCTATGTCAGGAAGGTGAATATTAATATCATACTTCACAGTCCAGCAATAGGAACATATTGTAACTGGACATGGCAGACTACACAGAGAGCCTGGTGTCCTGACTTTGTAAGGTCACTTCAGACTTAAATAGTAGGTGTTTTTCTGCCATTTTACACAAAGCCTACTATGGTGGAGCCCTGTTTCACGAACATCAAGTTACAGCACAGGTCCAAACCAGAGTCAAAAGATGAACTACAGCAAATGGAATGTTATTCACTTCTGATGAGAATCAGATCTATAAAGATATTTTAGAATTCCCGTAAATACACACGTTTTCGAGACCAAGAAGTTAAATTCTAAAATGAATTACACAAGTATAAAAACTTTATCAGGATGAAACAACACCTGTGGTGATGTAAACATTATCTCCTCTCTACCTGATCTCAGTCGAGTTACCCTAACATCTCTTAAGGAAAGGATAGTGAAGTCACAGGGCCAAGTCAGATTTTGAAAGATTGAGGTCAAATAATCTGAAAGAGCATTCACTTTGGAATGTTCCATCTTTGAAAAGAGACGCTCAATCTTTTATCTTCGTTCTCTGATATTTTTTGGATAAATCCAGATTTGTTTACTAAAGGCAGAGTGGTAGATGATGGCTCTTTATTTCGCAACCTGCTTGTAAATAAGATATTTGCCTTTGGGCAATCTATCCTATGCATAAAATTTGAAAGATGCATGCCACTTAACTGGCTGCCAGTGATTATGTTTCACATATAACCGAATAAAATCTCTTGGTTTCAGTTTTAGAATTGATCTCTTTACTCCATTCTGCCTTCTTTGAAAGTACTATTTTCTGTGAACATGTAAATTATATCACGACAAACCAACCTAGACACTACAAGTATGTTGTGCTGCACGGTCTTTTGATCGCTGTTCATATAGAATGTTGTGTACAAGCACAGGCTGTTTTGTTAATTACATTGAGGAACCACTGCATGCGTCAGCGTAAGGTGTGAGAGTTAATTTAATGCAGAACATCACGCTTGGGTAGCAAATCCCTGCCTCCTGTTTCTCGATAATTTAGGGATACTAATTAATTTTTTTATTTCTTTAAGTATTTACCTAGCGCAAAATTAGCCACAAGAGCAAAGGAGCTCTTTACAAATAACAACAAAACAGTGGTGGTGAAACAATTTCCAGACTGGGGTGCAGCCATTTATATTCTATCACTGAACTCATAGGGATTGTGACAAATCCAAGCATCATCCAAAAAACACACATTTAGGAAATGTGCCATGAACATTCAGCAGGAGAGTGGTAAGGGTGTGGTGTGTAGCTGGTGGTGCCTGTTGGCTCAGTGTCATTTACAGACAGCACTTTTTCCGTTGAAATGATGACTACATTTGCATAAACTGGCAGTTATGCTGGTTAAACTATATAACACAAAAAAGATAATGAGTGGAAATTGCATTTCAGTGAATATTTATCATTTGCACATTACCAAGTAAAGTGCCTTGATTTGTTTTGATCCTATTAAAATCTTGTTTCCATCACACTTCAGACTTCTAAAAAAAAGTGCTTCATTTGTGCGTTCCTAATGCTGATATAATTTGAAATGTATATCATTGATTTCCCACTATTTAAATGATGTGTTTTAGAAAAAAAACTGACATGCTACAGCCATTCATTTCCTTTCCTGTACCCCAGTTGAATGAATGGGTAAACGAAAAAGGGGTCCTGTCAAATGTGCAATATGGTTTCAGGCCAAAAAGGAGTACTTTAGACCAATGTCTTAACTTACATCTGCTCCTGAATAAATACACCACGGCTAAGGAGGGGTCCATGTACCTGGGGTTCATGGACCTCTCCTCAGCTTTTGACCTTGTAAACCGGCCAAAGCTGTGGGAATTCTTACTTAATATTGGTCTTGAAAGGGCCCTGGTTAACCTTCTGGCTGATTTACACTCGGGATTGTTAGCCTCTGTCAGGGTCACCACGGAGGGCCGATGTACCACCAATTTTAAATCAGAAAGGGGGGTCAGGCAAGTGTGCATCCTGGCTCCCCTTCTTTTTACGATATATATAAATGCTCTGGAACCCGTATTAAAGAAGGCCACCCCTGACATTCCCCGTGTAGGAGAACTTGGAATACCGGTTCTCCTATACGCGGATGAAGCTGTTCTTCTTTCGCGGACCGGGGTTGGTTTACAACGCCTGTTGGATGCATTCGAGAATTTTATGGGCTCCTTGGACCTTAAAACCAATGCTAAGAAGTCCCAGATCATGATCATGGGAAAGTTTTCTAGGAAGAAGTACTCCAAAACTTTCACCTGTGGAAAAGAAGAACTCTGCAAAGTTACTACATTCCCCTATCTGGGGATAACGTTTGATGAAAGAGGGAACTGGGGACCGCAGTTAAAAAAATAGAAACATCTCCCTCGCAAGAACTACTTCTGCTCTCCAGGGTTTTTCTAAACGATTGAGGGCAAGGCCCATAGTAGCTCTAATGAAAATCTATAAAGCTAAATGCCTTGCAGTGGCCACCTATGGCAGCTCAATCTGGGGATATCGCTCCCCGGACTGTCTGCAGACTACCGAAAATAAATTTTTAAGATCTGTCCTTTCAGTGCCACAGTCTACTCCCTCATATTCTATTCATGCCGAACTTGGAGAAGGTTTTATTTCAGACAGGATAAAAATGGCCCCTCTAATATCCTGGATGAAGACCTGGTTGAATCAGGAGATTCCCCTGAACCATATTATCCTGAAAGACTGTCTACTCTTAGACAATAATACTAAGATTCAGTGGTTGACATATATTAAAAACAGTTTTGTCAAACTGGGGAGACCAGAGCTCTTTTTTACTCCGGAGACAATAACATCAAAGGACATTGCACTAATTAAGGGTGCAATGGGAAACATGCTAAGTTTGGAAAGGGAAGAACTGGAGCTGAAAAAACCTACTGTGAGGGCAAATCTTATCATTTCTAGTCAACCAGGACCTGAAACCTATCTTAAAATAGTGAATCGCCAATATCATAGGTTTCTTTTAACCCGATTCCGTTTCAATATGATCCATTTGAACCTTGGACATTTCCCTAACTGGAGTACCCCAGAAAATGCAACTCCGTGTTCCTGTGGCGATTTTTCTACCCAGAACACAATGCATTTCCTGATGTTCTGTGGTCATTATACGGAACTAAGGTTAAAATTTTTGGTCCCTATTATAAAGGAGGCTGGGTTTCTGCAGGTTAAGCCTGCCCTTTTGTATTTGCAATTATTACAAACCCCCAGGATTATCTTCCATGTTGCTAGTTTTTTAGTGGGGCAGGCAGGGTTAGTAAAAAGAACATGAACGAAGGCCCGTAAATGTATGGATATGAACTGAGCTGAAATTTGGGTTTACTACACATAATATGTTATAGCATTTAAGGATAATTATTGTGAAAGATCCATTTTAAATAACTGAAATAGTCTTTTAAATTTTTAACATTATGACCACATTGTAGGAAATTTTATGAAACTTTTTATGAATTTTATGAAGATTTTAAATGTTTGATACTTTTTTGTGTAAAATCAATTTTGTATAAATTAATTCTGTTTCAGCATGCACAATTATTGTAACTGTATTTTATGTTAATTCTGTACAGTACCATTGTCTTTTTATGATATTAATTTATCGAAATAAAGTATTCTGACTGACTGACTGACTGTACCCCAGTAGGAATGTCACCCAGATCACTTTTACAAACTCCTCTCACTTTGCAGTCAGAGAAATAAAAGAACACCCTAGTTTCAGAATTAGTAGAAATTTGTCTTAAGATAAAGCCTGATATTTGACCTTTGTCTTTGATCACTCATCAAATGTGACAAGGTAAACACAAAATGTAAAGACCTCTTTACTGCTTTTCCCAATATCGTTTTTATGAATTTTTCACACCTCCTATTTGTTTTAAAAATACACAATGGGTCACGGGTGCTATATATGAGAGTGCCCATTTGAATTTTTCATTTGGGCACTAGCGTTACAATAAATTATTCTAAGTCGATTTGGCCTAAAGCTGGTTGGGTGAAGGATTCACAATCCTCACGATGTTTTTCATCTTTTTTTAAATAAAAAAGATATAATGCAGAGACAGTATACCAAATATATATATACATTTGATATAACATTGAATGTTGGTATGTACATTTCTTTAAACAGCCTTGAAGAAGTCGTCTTTACAACGAAACACGTTTTGGCTGTCTTTTTCTTCAACACCTCTGACGTGTCAACACATTCAAGATCATTCTTTGCAATTTTACTAGTTTTTTATAATTGATATATAAATTGGTGTTATGAATATATGATTAAAAAATACTGACAACTAAGTCAGCAGTGAAACTTATCAGTGGCTGTGCTCTGTAACCAGAATATCAATTATTACCTCATTATTGCTCATTCAGCTTCTGAAGCCCAGCATGTTTTTTTCTGGAGGTGCTTTAGCACCACCAGCAGGCTTACTTCCAGTGCCTGTGCACAATGGCAACCGGAGATCTGATGACTTCCTTCTGCCCCTATGTTTCCTTCTAGATCTTCACAATGCATGGGCACTCGAAGAAAGAGTGCAAAGGTTTGCTGCACCCCCACATATTATTGTTTGTGAGCTGTATAGTTTTATCAGTAAACCTTGAATGGCGTTGTTCATTTCAGTGGAAAACATTAAGTCTCCAAATGACAGTGCCCTACCAATCCATGTTTTAGTAAGGTGTTAGTGTCAGGTTGCTCCAAATTGCAACACCACCTCCCTGCTTCAACTTTACCATTCTCTAGCTGAATGGGCGGGGCTGATTAGTGACACTTGTTCTTTGTGTGATGCTTGCATTTTTTGCAATCCCTACGATTTCAGTGATGTAACATTGATGGCGGCACCCCCACTTTGAAAATGGTTCCAGCACCACCGTCCACGTGGTCCACAAGCTGCTTATAACTTGCATATGTTTTGAAAATGCAGCTCGTCACACTTGAATCCTTAGTGGCCACATCTACTGAATATGAAATTGAGCAGAGAGGGAGGATTTTTGACAGATGATGTGAGTAGACTTGGAGATTTGTTGGATGAGCGTGTGATTTGCAAAACATTGGGTATTCCGAAAGACAATCTTTTAAACTATGGCAACATCAGTGAATATTTACCTTTACAGATGTTTTCACCGGCCACATTTGCCACGTGAGAATGGTCTCCGATTGTAGATCCCCCATCAAACTACCGTGAGCGTTTACCCAACTTTGCTGTTTCTAGTCTTCCGGACCAGTCTTGGAAGCTATCTTGTGGTGAAAACATGAGGCCATTTTTCTGCTGGCTATCACTTAGCAGACATTTATTAAATAGCAATAACTCCCAAAAGTATTGGCCAAATACCATGTATGCAGTGTGGCATTGAGTTTTCTTTTGCAAACTACCAGATTTTATTTTGTCATTGTAAGTGGTAAACAAGTCTGTCTCGAGATCCTGGGGAAGCATGGTTTCTCCTGTCATTTAAAAGTATAGTGCTTTCACAGATGGGATGACAGTGATCATAACAAAGCCACATATGCTTTTAGTTTGTTGTTTCCTCTTTTTCATTGGCTTCTCGCCCAATTTCAACGAGCAGTTCTTAACAACAGCTTCAGGAGCACGTGCTATCATGTTTATAAAGGCATCCAACCAAACGGGTGCAGGGGCTGAGCGACATCCCCAGTGAAATAGGGCCACCATCAGTGGCTCGTTTCTTAGCTGCCACTGCTGTCACAGACTAAAGCAATTGACCGATTTACTCACAAAATCAATGAAAACGAAGCAAAAGGCTACCTGCCATGCTCCATTAAAATTGTCAATAATACATAAAACCGGTCTTAAGTTCAAATGTAGAAAAATAACAACGATTAAAACACCTTATTAGTGCCAAAGGCCATGGTCGTGAAAACCCCCATTACGAGTTCAATTGATCTAAAAGTGTGTCCCTCTAAGTAAATCAATTATTCCATTATTTTCCACTGCAGCCATCTTGGCCAGCCCTCCCTTTCTGCAGCTTGTCCTCTAATTGTGTATTGTATTTGAGTCGTTGAAGAGGTTTATGGCGAGTAGCGCACAACTCTGAAACCTAATGTTAGTGTTAAATAGATAGTAAAATGAGTAATGTGCTTCCTTTTTCCTTGTGGATTAGAGTGGTAAGCCTGTTAAGTTTGTGCTATTGAGATTTCATGCATTTACTCAGCGTTTTGAAAGGGATAGATTAATTGAAGTAGATGTGTAAAGGGACGTTGTGAGATGTTAAGCGGGATGCTGGATATGCCTGCAGGTTAGTTGGATGAATTAGGTAGAGGAGGTCAGAGTTTTGAAAGAAAGTTAGAATATGAAAACTTCATAGCTCCCGAACTTATATTTGAAGTAGAATTTTTTTCTTTTTTGTGATGCATTATGGAGCTGCCCATGTGCAAATACTTGGAGAAAAATTTGTAATGGATATGGCCGCGCAGCAACCCCCCCCCCCTCCTTCCAAAAGCATATACCTCCTTTTTGTACTTCAGGGCAGAAGGACTACATTGTGGCGTAAATACAGCCACAAGATCAGACGTAAAATCTCCCTATTTACATTTGCCACAACTGAGCATGGCTTTTGACTGTGCTAAGCAGGCTTTGATACAGGTCACACCTTGCATCTGGCCCCCATGCCTTAGTGTGTATGTGTGCTTGTGCATGCAGGTCTTATGGGGGGGGAAACAAGAAGGAGGAAAGACCGAAATTGCACAGTCCATAATGGACGCGAGTACACAGTTCGTGCTAACATATAGTGTAACATGTTGGATTTGCATTTTGAGTAATTTCGCATAATTTTCCTGAAATTATGTGTTACACACAAGAGCAAATTAGGTGAATTTCAGACCCCTCTAATATGCTATTCTGAAGGAACATTGCTGTTAACATGACACCGTGCATCACATGATGGTGCTGCTGCTCTGCCCCCTTTGCTGCAGGATGAGAGAGGCCTGACATAGACTCAAATTTCAGGAAGAGGGCAAGTGAAGCACTAAAGATACTGGTGACCATCTATCTTCCCAGAGAGCACACGTTTTTGTAGCAAGCCTAAGAGGAAGAGAAACAATTGCAAAATAAAGCTTATGCCGGGGGCATGCTTACAGCAGCCTAAGCCCCTGGAGTTCACTCTATGCTGCATCCCAGTCCATTATGTCCTCCAAACATGGACCAAATGTCTGCAACCAGAGTTCGTCCTGTTCCAATAGGAATAGTCCAGTCTGAAACGTCCGGCCACGCCCCCTCTGGAGAGCAACACACGCAAACCAAGACCTGTGATAGCTTTGTTTAGCTTTATCAGTGAGGTGTGACTTGTGCCTTTAGGCACGCTGAGCGCTGGATCCCCTTATGGGAGTGCCAAAAACACAAAGATGACGAGTGCAGTGCTGAGAGACATGCTTATTTTTATTTGTCATTGAGTGAGCACTATTGTGGGTGGTAGCACAGTAAACTGAAACCGACTAGAGTGGGTTCTACCTGTCCACAGATGATGGGTAGCTTCATTGTATTGTCTTAAATTTCGTGGAATGTCTTCACTTGGGCTTTCTTTTCTACATTTGGGCTCAGAATGGCGCTAATATGAGATGGAGATGTATGTGCAGTGTAATTGGTCTGTGTTGCTTAGGAGAAATCTCAGGGTTCGGCTTGTAAATCTGTCCTTCCAATATCAATGACGGTTACTGTCCTGCTGAAAAAAGGCTTCGAACTGTGCAGTGGGATGCAGCATATTCTATGAAACACTGATGTTTGAAGCCCCTTTTTCTTAAAGACTGGTCTCCGATCATTGCTGTAACTTTTAGCTTATTACATTTGGAAAACATATGAATAGAGTGATTTCTGAAGGTGATATTGTAAAGTGAAACCTTAATGTATGTGCAATATGACAGTGGGAACCTCTATACATCCCTGTTTTAGGTGCAAGTATTCCCTTTTAAAATGGCCAACCATTCCCTATAGTGGGAAGTATTAATATAGTTCTTCATTTCCAGCTGTTTTCCTGTGACCCACAAGGATCCATTATATCAACTGGTAAAATAGTCGCAATCACATCTCTTGATTAATTTACTTTCAATTTCCGATTTATTGTTTGTGGCTCAAGGTGCAAAAGAGAGTACCAGAATCTATAAGAGCTGACCACAGCTTCCCCAGACTCGCAAAGTGTACTGTTCGCATCCCTGAGCTTTGGAATTAGTATAAGAAAAGTAAAGTGGTGGAGGATGGAGACGGGACTGTTTTACTTATGTCGCAGTGACATACAGGGAGGGGCCTGCTGGTTGTCTCTTCCTGAAAAATACAGTTTGGCATGATGGAGGGTGTAGGGAGCGTAAAGCAACGATTTCCATTGTTGTGCAGTGGGTATCATCCAAGAAAGGCATGTCCCTTTGCTACTCTCAGAGATGCTACTGCCAAAGGCTAATGGCTACCGGTGCAAGGTCTACATGCATGGTTGTGCTCAGTTTGAGAAACCCATGGGCCCTTCCTTGCCACTATCTACTGTGGAAATCATCACCTGAAACAAAGACTGCATCTGCTACGAAGAGGAGCGCAACACTAAGAGTGGAACTGCTTTCGATCGGTTCTAGGTCCCTGCAAATGGAATCAACATTCCTGTTCAGCAATATGTCTGTAAAAGTAATACTGAAACCTTTTCACTGGGGTCCAGACGTCTTGATGACTGAAGGACTTGCACTCTGCAGAGTACCAAATGAATTCCTGAGATCCAGGGCTGATGTCACTGACCGCTAGTCCCACAAAGATATGGGGACATCACTTGGACAGTCTGCAAGGAGCTGCTGGAGAAGCTGCGGGACTGCCCTGGTAACGAAGAGTCCATCACATACTGAGAGAGGGGGAGAGGAAGACATCCCTGCAGGAGGAGGCAGCCCAGAGGATCCCAGACTATGGGCCTGAATGGAATGTACTGCTCAGAGGTAATGTTGCGCAATGCAGGAGGAGCAGCGAGTGCTCCAATGGGTCTTCCTGACACCCATTTGCTGTTCAATCACTTGGTGTGCTGCTTCCAAGAAGTAGTAGATGGAGCAGCAGATGTCCTAATCTACCTGCTGGAGCAAGTCACCCTGCTCCCAGATTGCTGGGTCAACCAGGACTGCATAAGGCGCCAACTTGAAAAAGGAGGGAGAAAGAGTGTTTGACGGTGTCCCAGTTCTCCAGTGACTGTGCCTAGCACCACGTCCTGTGCTGACGCTGCCATGGTGAGCCTGCACATGTGAGATTATCCTAAACCTCAGATGTTTTCACCTATTTTTCCAGTAATGCATCTTATAGAACCCTGTACCCACTGGCATTTACCTTTTATGTGGTGTTTTGATATAATAAAGTACTTCTCTATTATAAAAGGTAATCAAGCAATGGATTGGACATTCATTGCTGTAATATACTCTGATGATGTCAGTGTGCTCTGCACGCTGATTGTCATTCAGATTTAAAAGCGTTGATCTTCCTGGGAAAGCCCGTCTCCAGTAGCCCGTGCTGAAAAAATAAAAAGGGGATCCCACCAGAAGGATTTCCCTCCTGCTGTGGGAAGTCAGAACATTCACATCCTCCACACTGCAAAAGTAGTGGTTTCTTCACTGGATTTAAGGTTGTACAAGGTAAGATACAAGGTTGTGTTAGTAATTTCAGATGAACTTTTAGATGATTTTCAGATCTAATGTTCTTTTGTAACGCACTACTATTCTTATTAAGACCAGACTGTACCACTAAGATAAAAAAAACATTTGGATGTTGAAGGACTTCTTAAGGTCATTCTTCTTGAAAAACCTTTCAATTGTGTCTTGACTGGAGTGGATTAGCTAGTATGAGCGATAACCTTCATGTGAACCTAATTGGATGCTAGAGGCCGATTATGCTTAATTTGTGCCAGTGTTTGCAGGTGGTGGGCACCAGCACTTATTTTTGGGTACCTAGACCTATTTTTCAACCACAACCTTTAAGCCAAATCAATCAAAAGAAACGGGAGCTAGGAGGAGGAACAGAAAGGTAGGTATATCGCAAAAAAACGGTGGAAGTAGGGGTGAAGATGATCCTACAAGAGTACATAAGGAGACTGGAAGTGTAGAGTGGTGAAAGAGGGACTCATGAGGTGGATCCAACTTTAGGCACCCATGATATTTAGCAAACCTGATATTCAGTTGTCCCAGCTGTATGCTTCTAACAGCAAATTTGGGACCCTCTTAAAGTCAAGCACTAGATGCTGAACAGAGTCTTGGCCCTTTTGTTCTACCAGTTCCTGCAGGTTAAACAAAAGCAGACACTAACGCACAAGGCAGACACTAACGTCGTCCGAAATAGAAAGGCTGTTAAAAAAAAGATTAAGTTAATAGAAACCTAGGAAAATCAGGACTGGAATCTGAGACCTAGTCCTTATTGAGCCAGGTGCAAAGAGTAGGAGTTACAACCGGGGCGAACCACTCCTTTGCTTGCTTATGCATTTCTGTCAAAGGAACAATATGTCAGGAAGAAGCAGTCCCCCTGAAAGAAGTGATGGAGTATGGTGGTTCTCTGTTGACGTTGGTGCTTTCTGCCAGGGGTAACTGTCACTGTGACCCCATGCAGGAAGGAAGACAAGAGTTTGAAATAGACAGCTTGGGGAACCATGGAGAAGGCACTGCTTAGCCACTGACTGTACTTACATTCTCCACAAAAAGGTCCACTGTGTAGGATCTCCAGTGGCCACTATAACAGCCAGATGGAGACACCAGGGAGTGATGTGCACGCAGAAAGCTATAGAGCCGTTAGGCAGGTATTTAAGCCAGCAAAGGAGCCATGACAGATGTAGAGCCCTCTGGAGAAAAAATCAGGAACTTTCAGGACTTCTCTATTACTGCTTTAGTCCAGAGCTCAGAAATAAGAAAAAGAGGAAAACAAAAAGAGGTCAGCAATACGAGCGCTTTGAATCCTAAAAGGAGCATGCGAGTGACTTCTTGTATAGATGCACAGTATTTTTGCCAGCCATCATCACCATCAATTAATACTGTCAAAGCGATCTGGCTTGTACCCAGAGGGAAAGAAAAAAGCCAGATTAGTGAAGGAAGGCTGCAGCAGATCTTTAGGGTGGCGGTGATATGGGGAGTAATTTCCCTAGAGAGCCCGGGAGCTTTGATCTTTGAATGTGTGCTCTCAACCTAAACAAGTTGTAGGGCTGTCCAAGACAATCCACATGTATACGTATGGAAGTGTTACTGCTCTGCCTTCCATCGCTGCATCTGTCCCCTAATGTGTATAGCTTTACCCAGCCAGACGTGACAAGAGACTTCTTGAGATGTGCTCCAGGAGACCGTTCCTGAGAACGGGGTAGTTCAGTTCAGTTCAGTTCATGAAGCTTTATTCGGTCATTAAGAATAGTAACCATAAAAGCAGAACAACATGCAACAAGATAAAAATACAAGCAATAATTAAAAGATCATACTTTTCCTAAAAGTCATGGATTTACAAATAAAACTGGCAATATAAAAACATATGTCGGGGCGGTCCAAGTTGTACAACAAACACATTGCATCCTCCACATTAAAAACACCATACTTGAGAAATATTGTTTTTAAAAAGGATATCCTAACGTTCTTGAACAGGGTGCAAATGAGCATAAAGTGCACTGTGCTTTGTTTCGAATGCCCATCGCAGGGGCAGGGGCCAACCGGATGCTTTTTTGGATGTGGGAAAGCCACCAGTACATGAGCAGTTCCAACTCTTAATCTAGTCAGTACAAATATATGTGCAGGCCTAGTTACAATGCTCAGGTAATTCTGGAATCCCTCAGTAACAATATATTTATTATAAGTATTAACAGTAACGAGAGAATTACTCACAGCTGAGCGTTTATGGGTTCTGTAAGACTTAAAAGAGTTTTTCATGTCTTGTTTGGCAAGACCTCTAGGGGGACAGTGATCTAGCAACAAATTAATACCAAAGATGCTTTTGTAAGAATCTATAACATATTTAAGCCATGGTATCTGCAAACAATTGTCTAGTCCAAGGCAGTCCCTAATTACAAGTTGATTGAACTCAGTCTCTTCCTTGAGCCAAATGGCTCGGTAAAGCAACAAAGGCCTAAGTGAAGCAAGTTCACTCAGGTAAGAGACCCAACCTCTTTGTGAATCAACTCTGTAGGGGCAGATTTAGGGAGGCACAATAATTTCTTAAGGAAGTTATTTTCTTCTGTCTGCAAACGCTCAATATTGCAGTAACCCCAGAGCCCCGCCCCATAAAGGGCAATGGATATACTACGTGCCTTGTAGATTTCCATCATATCCTTGATTCGCCTATCCCCCAGCTTAGACGCGAATTTAAAAATGCCATAAGAACTTTTACTCATTTTAGTTCGAACATTCGTTAGTTCTTGCCCCCAGCTGCCATCACTAGTGAAAGTTACCCCCAGGTAGCAGAAACTATTCACATGCTGAACTTTATCCCCATCTATAAAAAAGGAATGGCTTTTGCCCGCATTTGTTCCACAGGTCATTGTATGTTTTTTTTTTCTTATTGATCAGCAGTCTCCTGCTCCCAATAAATTCGGTGAACTTGTCCATCAGACGCTGCAGACCAACAGGTGTCCGTGACAGGAGCACAGCGTCGTCTGCATACAGCAGAACTGGGACACTGTCCCCGGCAACCTGTGGAGCATCAGCCTTAACAGTCATCAGGGCGGCTTCAACCCCATTAACAAAAAGGGTGAACAACAGGGGCGCAAGGACGCACCCTTGCCTAATTCCCCGTTTCACATTAAAATTACTAGTGCACTCCCCGCTAGTACCATACCGGACACATGTTTGTAACTTGCTATATAGTCTGGCAAGGAAAAAAATAATTTCTTTAGGGGCACCCATGTCTAGCAAAACTGACCACAGAAGTGAATGATTAACTAAATCGAAAGCACTGCTTAGGTCAGCAAAGCAAAGACAAATATTACCGGGCTTAGCTCCAGTGTACTTGCCAATCAATAATTCTAGATTCAGGCACTGATCTAGGGTCCCTCTTCCCTTCCTGAACCCATATTGAGAATTGGCAAGAATCCCGTTCTCATCTGCCCACTCTTCTAATCTGGAAAGCAGTACTCTGCTCATGATTTTTACTGATGAATCGAGCAGGCTAATCGGCCGGTAGTTACAGGCTAGTGCTCTGTCCCCTTTTTTATAAATAGGGACAATAATAGAGTCACCCCAGGTCTGTGGAATCATGGTGGTTACCGCAGCATTGAGTGCCAAGGTAAGTATTGGTCCCCAAAGCTGCGGTTGAGCCCTGTATACATCTATCGGGACTCCATCTGGCCCCTGAGCCTTCCCCCCTTACTGGTTTTAATACTAATCTCCACCTCCCCCAGAGAGATGTCAAGAGGCACCACGGGCCATAGCATATGCTCATTAGACGACAGAGTGTTATCTTGAAAGATCGCCGAGAAATGGTTCACCCAGTCCTCACTGCCCACATTAGATGAAAGATGGGGGATTTTATCGTCTTGAAGGAAAGGGGAGTTAACAGTGGACCAAAACAGGCGACTATCGGCAGTTTCTGCTGCCTGGCTAAGGTGATCACAGGCTTCCTGCCGTAACTCCTTCTTTCTTTTGGATAGCGCCTTTTTATAATCAGTTCTCAGAAGTCTGACTCTATCATTATCCCTAGGGGTGTGGGCTAGTGTTTAAATTGCGAGAGAAGGGACGTGCAGGCATGGTCAAACCATCCAATCCCTTTCTCTCCTCTACCCGATTTATTCCCTGTGAAGATGTTGTTAATGACATTATTAATATTAAGAAAATGGGTCATAACATGAACAGGCCTGGGGACAAAATAATGTCAATGTCCGTCAGGCATTTATTTATGATTATGGGTTCCATTGTAGCTGATTTTTCCCCTTTCCATCTCAGCCTGGTCCCGTTGGTCCTATGTGGCCTATATTGGCCAGCACTCTAGTGGGCAGTTCAGTTCTACACTTCCACGTGGTAATATGCATGGTAACACAATTGTGGTCACTCAAAGAGGATGTATCCCTTACTTTAATTAAACAGTGCGGTACCAAACTAGACGAAACCATGATGTGGTCGATAGTGGAGCCCGCATTCCGACCAGTAAAGGTGGGGATGGAACACTCACTACCCTCCTGTACAGTACTCAATAGCTCTAAATCATACAAAGCCATGACGCTATTGATTGACTCTCCGTAGGCATTATGAGGGAAATGCGACATACTCTCCCCGCTATTAGTTAGGATTCCACAAACCCTGGAAGAGGATAAACTACAAACTGTTAAATTAAAATCCCCCAACCAAATGTAAGTAAAAATGCTTTTTGCTTCGCTTTCCAGCTTCATGAGGGTACATGATAACTCATCTATCACTTTGTGCCGGGAATTGTTAAAAATGTTGTTATAAAAATGTATTAAAAGCACATCAGTGCCATCCAGTAAACGTACCCAAAGGATTTGTGAGTGTGGTTCAACTAACAAATGTTTAACCATAGTCAACTTTAAGTTTACTGCAATAAGAAAAAGAAGTCCTCCTTTTGCCCTGCCATGCCTAGTTTCAGAGGCTTCTAAGCTATAGCAAGTGTACCCTTCAAGGCTAGGTTTCTCAACACACCACGTCTCCTGTAAACATAAAATGTCATAAGACCTAACAATACCCTCCCACTCCATTTTATGTACTTTAGATGCCCATCCAGCAATATTCCAGCTGGCAATAGAAATCCCCACAGTTTGATGATAGTTAGCAATACCATGGACATTGTTAGTACTATTACCCTTGTCACTTCGGTCATCCACAGACCCAACTATATGCCTACCTGTAACATTCACCGGTTCTTCAACAATCTCATTCACACAGTGAACTGCAGTCACACTACTCAAATTACCCATGGTGGCAGTAAATGGGCTCTGGATAGCCACTCTCTCCTCACTTTGATTATTTGATGTGGTACTCAAGGTAACGTCCCTCCAGGTCCCAGGACCCATCTGATGTCAATCGTTCTGGTCCAAGAAACTCAGGGACTGGTACCTGTTCTGGACCGGGACTTGGTAAACCATCCCATGGGTAGGTGGGAAAAAACTATCCCCATTGGGAACGAAATTAGGGGTAGTTAAATTACTTATTGAGAGGAAATGGTGCACGATTAAGAATTGTACATTTGTTTTCTTTAAAAGATTGAATCTGATGCATCCGAGGCAACAAGGGATAGCGGTGGGTATTGTTGTTTTCTGTAATGTGTTGACGCTTCTTGGCCTTAAAACACCTTATCGCCATCACTGTCACATGTAGTATTGAATGGGGGACCTGTAAGCGACTAAGGATTAGAGGCCAAGGTGGGTCATAAAAAAAATCTTCTAGCCGTCATCATCTGGGTGGGGAGAGCCATCTTGGCAGCTCTTAATAGCTCACATACATTAATTTATTTTCCTTGTTTACTCTTGCCTTCTGTAGCCAAGGATTCCCTAATTTTTAAATGTAGATAATTAACAAATACAGGTAAGCCTTACATTTAAGCAGCTTGCATGGGTCTTACTCCCTGGGTTTAACAATCTGTACTACTTCATTCTGCAGGATGTTGATAAACATTGTTTCCTAGAAGTGTGTTCTTCGCAAGCACGTTTCACCCAATTCTAAGTATTAATTGAACGCTTCCGATCCTTCCTTCCCCATATTGCCACTTTTTTTCATGTCTAATCAGTTATTATTTTGTAACATTCCCCATATCTTTTATGACTATCTTTTCCTCTCGCTCTTATTAGATTTGTGATATGAGTTGTTTTAGTCGTATTAGACTTCAAATGTTAAGTCATATTGTTTCGTGCTATCTTAATGTGTTTCTTTATGCTAGTTTTCAACTTTCTCACCCATCCACATATCATACAACGTACCTTGCCTCTGTCACCATCTCCTATCGAACACACCAGCAGAGAATCTATTTCTAACCCTGTTTTTTTATATCTTTACATTCCAAAGTACTTCCTCCCATTTGTCCCTCACGAGCTCATCGTACTTCGTTGCCTTCTTCATACATTGTAGTTTTCGAAAAGAATACTTTTCAGATTTGTTAAATACAAAGGTTGCAAAGCAGAGTTTCCAAAAAGCAAAACATGCAAAATGTATGTGTAGTACCGCATACTTTATTTATTGCAGTTTTTCATTTCAATACTGCCTCTAAATTGTGGCTTGCACCAAAATCCTGCCTTGCCAAGTCTTTGCTATCTCCAGGGTAGATGACAGCTGCTGACCGA
This sequence comes from Lissotriton helveticus, assembly GCF_964261635.1. Taxonomy (NCBI): domain Eukaryota; kingdom Metazoa; phylum Chordata; class Amphibia; order Caudata; family Salamandridae; genus Lissotriton; species Lissotriton helveticus. The sequence continues at coordinate 2,002,220,541 of NC_136057.1, read as the reverse complement.
TAGACCCTCCCCCCTGAAGCTGTGAAGGCAATCATATGCTTTGGGAGACGTGTGGAATTGTTAAGGAAATAGCATATTACAACTTAAGCTGCAAAAATGCTTGCAAAACCTCATATTTTTACCTCTTTTAAGAATTTTCACATTGATTCTGTTTGTGCAGAACACGATAGGTCAAGGGGTAACGGTGCTTTTAGGCATCTTTTTATGGTGAGGTCACTCTTAAAACTAGGCAAGTATGTTTGTGTATAACTTACTATAGAGAGAAGGACTGACTAAAAATATACATTAAAAAATATGAGCTGAGTTTGAGGGCCTAATCTAGCTCCCTGTATAATCTTTGACTAATTCGTGCCACAAGAGACCAGAAGAGAGGGAAAAATGATTTCTCTTAATACTGCCCTCACACACTATGCAGTGTCATTCTTCATCATAGGGCCGCATCAAACGTCCGGGTGCAGACCAACACCTTGGACGGAGCGCAAGATATTTTTTTAAAGAAGAAGTAAAGTTGGAGAAATAATAGTATTCCGTCAATAGAGTTTCCATCAGCTCCATCGACAGAATGCTGTCTCCAACAACACAATGAAATTGGGGCATTTGGAGAAAATACATAACACTATTTACTCTATTTAGGGTGGTCAGTGATGCAAAATAGGAAAATAAAAATGTCTCCAGATTAAATATTTTGGAGCTTTCTGATACCCAACAACAAAGCATCAGAAGAGGCCTGTGCAGGTAAGAGTGGTGGGGCGTTAGGATGGAATAGGGTGGGGGGCTCGACAGATAACAGAAAATTAAATAAATATTTGGGGCACTGCTGTGCGCTCCTACCTAGAACCCTATCGGACCACTCCCCGGTGCTCGTGGATCTCAACATGTCAGAGTACCCCAGCAGGGCATTCAGTTGGCGACTTCCGCCTGGTGGCCTGTGTGACCGGGTGTTTCAGGAAACCATCAGGGCTGCAATAATAGAGTACTTTGAGATTAATGAGGGTAAAGTTGAGTCCCCCTCGACACTATGGGAGGTATTCAAGCTGGTTAACGGAAGGAATGCATTGCAAAGCAGGCTGGAGTACTGCGCTCGCTACAGGGAGAGCTTAGGCGAATGGAAGAAGAGATGCAAGATTTGGCGTGAGAATTTTTCACTACTAATTACGCAGAGATACTGAGTCACATCAGGGGAAAGATCGTAGACTTTGAAGACGCTGCCTTGCGAGAGACTTACTATCTGGGCAGGGAAGCGAGTGCTAGGTAATACGTAGAGGGAGATCGGGTGATTAAGACTTTAGCCGGCCTTCTCCAGAAACCCTGGGCAAGTCACTATATTGCAGAATTACATACTCCGGAAATGCGGCGGTGGTGGGTCAGGAAGTTGTGAAGACTGAACTGATCTCTTTATACAAAGCCCACCCTAGATCTTGGTGAGTTTTTGAACTCAATACAGCTGCTCTGGCTTCGGAATGGGCACCAAAGGTATCTGGACGAACCATTCACAGAAGAAGAGGTGGTTCAGGCAATTTGTGTGTTACCGGGAGATAAGGCTCCTAGTCTGGATGGTCTATTGGCAGCATTTTATAAAGAATATGCGTCGTTATTAGCTTCACACCTCATAAATATGTACAGGAAGTCACTTGAAAGGGAGGAGCTTCCCCCGTCACTTCAAGAAGCGCTTCTTATTACGATCCTAAAACCTGATAAAGACCCACAAAGCTGTGAATCTTACAGGCCGCTGTCCATGATTAATCTGGACAACAAAATTCTGGCTAAGGATAGGATATAGTTTTATAGGTCACTCGATTGCCGAAGCGTCTTGGTGCTAAAAGGTGAGATTTGAGGGATTGCAACAGCTATGCCTGACCTTGGGTACTGGAAACAACCACAGTTTTAGTGTCTTCCTGAAGAGAAGCCTATTCGACAATAATCTCATAGAGATGGGCAGCTTGTGCCACAGTTTGGCTGCAGATTATGATAGGCTCCTCCCTCCCCATCTGCCTTTACCAATTTTGGAGATACAGATGAGACCTGAGTCTGTGGATCTGAGGTTTCTGGTGGGGATGTACCAGGAGAAGAGTTTCCGGAAATCTGCTGCCCCTCTGCCATATAATGTCTTATGGACCAGGCATAGGGCTTTAAACTCCGTCCTTTGCTGAATCGGGAGCCAATGTAATGACCTGATGGAAGTGGAAGTGGGGTGACCCTTAGGAATGTTTAGCTATAGCTGGACAGCAGCATTTTGTATTGACTGCAGTTTTATCCTCTGCGCTATATTAATGCCTATAAAAATCGCATTCTAATAGTCTAACCACGAGAGGATGTGGGCCACTAATACTGATTTCCTCAATTCTTGAGGGATCAAACGAAACATTTTCCTAAGAAGCTTCAATACAAAGAAGCAGGTTGAGGTTACGTTGTTGATCTGAGCTGTAAAATTAAGCTGGCCATCAAAAATGATCCCCAGATCCTACACTTTGTTAGACTGCATGGGACATTGCCCCACCTCTGTCGGCCACCAGGTTGGATTCCACATGGATGGGCCGCTGCCAAATTCCATCACCTCCGTCTTATCCGTGTTGATCTTAAGATAGTAACAACTCGTCCATCTCATTCTGTGGGGGAGACAGGCATGAAAGTTAACTGACGTAACTTTAAACTGTTTGGATACAGTGATGACAATCTGTGAATCGTCTGCATAGGAATCCAACGAAAAGCCATACTCTCTAATGAGTGTGGCAAGTGGAGTGACGTATATATTGAACAGTGTAGGTGACAGTGCAGATGCCTACGACAATCCACGCAGTAGGCGGAAAGGTTCAGATTTCACGTATTCCCAATATATACCCTGCTCCCTGGAGTCCAGAAATGAAGAAAGAAGGGACAGTGCCACTTCCCCAATCCCCACCGCCCTCAGCCGTGGCGCTAACACCGTGTGATTCACAATGTCTAACGCTGCTGAGAGGTCTAAGAGAATGACGATGGCTCTGCCCCTTCCATCTACCTGTCTGTGAATTTCCTCAGTTGCCATGATCAGGGCGGTCTTGTTCGAGTGACATATCCGGAAGCCATGCTGACTAGAGTCCAACAGATTGTTAACATCTAGATATTGCAAAGCTCCTGATTCACCGCGCTTTCGAGGATTTTAGCTGTAATAGGCAGACACAAGATGGGTCTATAATTGCTCACTTCCATGGGGTCTAAGGCTGTTTTTTTCAGAATTGGTCTTATGCAGGCTATTTTCCAGACCAGCGGATACGTCCCCGACTCAAGTACTTGATTTAAGAGGGGGGGTTAGATATGAACTAATCATCCCGGAAGCCAGGTGCATGACCATTGGTGGACATGGGTCATTCGGGTATCCAGATTTAGTTGCCAATAAGATTCTATTCACTTCTTCTGGAGTGAAAGAACTAAAGCTAGTTAATTGGCACTAAGGCGTTATGTCCTCCAGTGCTAAATCCAGGCCGCTTTCCACAGACTTCACGTTGTTAGAAAGATCGTCATAGCTTAGTTGCACCTTGGTCTGGAAGAAATTCGCCACTTTATTACAAAAAGCTTGGTCTGGCTTAAATTAACTAACCTGTTGTGGTTTAGATAACACTTGGACAGTTTTGGAAAGCTCTTTGGAGGAGATTTTGGCCTCCTCAATTGTTGCAGTATAGTATGTCATTTTAGATTTTATAATAGCCTCTTTATAAAGTTATAGTGTTATATTATATGCAGCCATATGCTCCTACTATAATCCGTCCTCCAGGTGCGCTCAGCTTTCCTACAAGTAGCTTTTAAGCTCGTGTCCATACCATGACGAGGTCTCTCGAGATCTTCGTACTTTAATAGTTTTTTCAGGTACTAACTGGTTAACCGCTGTAGCAATCCATTTATCAAACTGGATTGCAGCATCATTGTTATTCATGACCCGCGGGTGGGGGTGAGGGGGGCAGATGTTTAAAGCCTGCTCAAGTTCCGCCCCTTGGACTTTATGCCATGATCTTCTTTTTAGACTTGCAGATTTATTTGCAATTGGAATATTAGAGTGAGTGAACTTAATGTTGAAATGTATCGCCCTATGGTTGGTCCAGGGAAGAGGGGAAGTTTTAACCACTGTGACATCGGAGTTATTCGTAAATATACCGTCTAGTGTGTGTCCAGCAGAATGAGTAGGTTCAGACACTATCTGGGATAGACCATACCCAGCTAGATTATTCAATAGCCTACTAGTGTCAGAATTATTATTAAGTTCCAACTTATAGTTAAAATCACCTAAAATAATGAGCGATTTTGACTCTGAACAAGATTCCACTAAAATCTGTAGGGCTTGATTAAAAGCTCATTGCCTCGAGGCTTCTCCCCTGCTGCCCCTCATGATGTGACCTGATCAGTCTGGCTTTGTCCTGGGGAGGACCACTACGCACAACCTGCGCACCTTTTTTGCCACAATACAAGAACTTGACCCTTCGCTGCAAGTGGCTGCTATATTTCTGGACGCCACCAAGGCGTTTGATTCTTTTGAATAGCTGTATCTTTTTGGGCTTCAGTCCGCCTGTTAATCAACGCAAAATTTATTCAATTGATTGTCCTTCTCTATTCAAATCCTACTGTGAGGATCCGGAATAATGGAGTGATATCGCCTCCATTTCAGTTCTCCCGGGAAACGAGGCAGGGGTGCCCACTATCCCCAATTCTTTTTGCCATCGCCATGGAGCCCTTGGTGGCCTGCCTCCGACAGCATCATGTGCACTGTGGTCTAGCTTTCACCCCTCGGGTAATTCTTGTTTCTCTATATGCAGACGATGTCACACTATATGTAAAACATCCGGCTGAGAACCTTGATCCTCTAATCAGAGAATGTATCAGGCTTGGAGGGCTATTGGGCATTTTCATCAACTTGACAAAGTTGGTAATTTTCCCGCTAATGGAAGTTATGGAGCGGTTCCAATAGAAATTTCCGCTTTCTGGGCATAGGGCCCGGTAAAATATCTGGGAATTTGGTTAAGCCGTTATGTTGAAGAATTATGGCGATCCAACTATGGCAGACTTATTGAATGGTTGGAGAGCCGACTGAAGCGGTGGATGGGATTGACATTGTCCCTGGTGGGTGAGCTGGCCGTAGCCAAAATGGTTATTGTGCCCAAATTCCTTAATTTATTTATTAAGGATGTATGACGTTACAACGCATGCTTTTACCACGCATGCTGTTACAACGCAGTTTTTACAACGCATACCATTACAGCGCATAGCGCTTTAGGGTGCTGGATAGTGAATAGTTTAATTTACTATTCCAACTCCAGTCCCCGTGGACACTAGGGAAGGTGTTGGATAGTAAATTAAATCTATTCCCTATCCTAGAGCGCCCCCCAGCGCAATGCGTTGTAATGGTTTTCGTTGTAAAATCTGCGTTGTAATAGCACTGCGTGGTAAAAGTTGCGCTGTAAAGGATGTTTCCCATTTATTAATCTCCCCTTCCCTCTTAAGGGAGTTCAGTTGGGCAGAAAGGCGGGGAGGGGCAGGGTGGGGGTATTAAACACCGGAATGTAGATGATTGGAAGTAAGTAAACAATTAAATAAATAAAGCGAATTTTGTAGCGCGCTGCATCGCATTTTGCGATGCAGCGTGAGCTATGAAAATGTGTTTTATTTATTTATTTACTTACCTCCAATCATCCATATTCCGGTGTTTACTACCCCCCACCCTGCCCCTCCCCCGCCCCGCCTTTCCGCCCCACGGAGCTCCCTCCACGGGCCGCAACAGGCTAGAGGCATAGATTATGCTCAAACCTGATAACATTGGCATTGGCTGGGAAACAACCCAGGGCCTCTTGGGACATACTAACACTTTGCTTTGAGCAGGGGGGACTGAGCGCACCAGAACTGGATCTTTACTATAGCTGTGCACAGGTGCAATTTGGATTTCACTGGGTATACCCTACACAATTTATGGCACACACAGTGCCTGAACATGACCAAGCAGCGCCACACCCACTGCATACGGTTCTCTATAGATCACAGTCTAAGCCGCAGGCCAGAATGGACACGGTTGAATGCACTGTGTGGGCCTGGCATGAGCGCGGCTATACACTGAAATGCAGTGCACAGCGCTAGTATGTGTCTCAAAGGCATGTCAGGATTGGGAGGCTCAGTTGGGTACACCGGTGTCGGAAGAACAGTGGGCATAATGCTGTGCGCAGGCTAGAGAACTGTCCCCTGACAAAACGCTGTGCTTGATCCACTTTACATTGTTACATCGATGATATAGGACACCAGAATGGTTGCACAAGGTAGGCCTGATTGAAGATGTGCAATGTGTGAGATGCCTGGCCCGTAGCCCTACTTTCCTGCACCTGTCTTGGGATTGCCCTGACATTAGTCATTATTGGGGAGACATTTTTAGTGCAGTTGATGCAATGTTAGAGCTGTGCCTAGATTGCTCCCCCTTGATTGCGTTGCTGGGATATGTTGGGAAGATCGCTGTAGACAACAAGAAACTAGCTTCCTTGCTTTTGTTGCTTGCTAAGCGACGAATAGTGATGTGCTGGGGCCACGACTAGGTTGTTCATGTGAAGGACTGGCTCCGAGATGCAGCATTTTGCCAAGGTCAGTTGTCAGCCTATTGGGACCTTATGCTTGTCCAAGCACGTCACCGAGAAATTTGAGGGCCGTTAAAGAATTACTTGCGACAGAGTGTGCAGGATGGATGAAGGGGAATTCATTGCCCTGCCCCTATCGCCACCGAGCACGCTTGAGATAAAGGTATCAGATTGACGGCAACTAGGAGTGGAATCACTGTGTGGCACAGTATGAGGAGGTCAGCTTTCCACCTCCCCACCCCCTTCCCTCGCTTTTTCCTCTCACTTTTCTGGTCTTTTTTTCTACTGGTTGGGATCTGTGGCACAAACCTGGAACTCGGTATATAACTGCATGACACACTGCTGATGGGCTTCTGGACTAGAAGTTATGTACAGGCTGTATGGAGATCTTGCTCCTTTCTCAATGTGAAAATGGGGGTACTCTGCTGCAATATTCTGATTGTAACCACAGATATTCTCAATAAACAGAAATTTAAAAAATAAACAATTCAGTAAATAATTAAGACAACACACACAATAAATGTCCAACACCAATTTATAACAATAGGAAATATTTTTATCTTTAAAATGGCACAGAAACTACACAAAACCAATGTAGGGAACCGGATATATGGCTTTTTAAAGACAAAACACCTTCTAGTACATAGAAACCTATAGCGCCACTCTGGGACACCTGGTCACGCTTGACCAGGACTAGTCAAAGTTTCAGGTCAACCGCGATGGAGCCCTACTCGTATTCCACACATAGTAGGCCTCGGTCAAAATGTTACCTTCGGACTTAAAAACTTTTCTGGAGTTTTTTCTTCCAAGGGTCCTCGCTGCTCTTCACCATGCTGAATTCAGTGAGGGTTCGCTGGCTTGAATTTCAGGGAGCTCCTGGTCAAAATCTGGAAATCGTGCCTCCAGAGCTCTTCAGCGGGATGAACCTGGAATCCAGGCCAGGTCATGGTTGAAGGTGGCTGGCTCGGCTCTCGCGGTTGAGTCGGTCCAAAAGTTCCTTGTGAGGATCCAAAGTGTCCAAAACACAATCCAAGGGTCTAGAAGCTTCGAGATGGTCCTTGAAAGGCTGGGACCACAGTTCCCACAATGCACCTGGACAAAACCCTTACAAATCCACTGGACGCACTCCAGGCAAGGGATTCTTGGTGAATATGGTCAAGGTGTGCTCTGTTAACCTGTAGCATGCAGGGAGTCCACTCTTTAATCCTTTTGAAGCAAGGTACATCCACTGGGCTGTATTTCCAGATAATGCAGCAGGCGTAGTCAGTCAGAATGCTGGGCTCGGTGGTGCAAATCAACTTTCCAGCTTGGCAATCCTTCTCTTAGTTTCATGCAGCAGATCTTTGATACTCTATTCCTCTCACATATTTATTCAGTATTCTCTGGGGTTTAGCAGGAGAGCACTCCTGTCCAATGAGGTGCAGGGCAACCCCAGAGAATGACCACTTCCTCCAAAGTGTTGCATATTTTTCTCCCAGAAAGCACTATTTTTTCCAAAATTCAGTATGGCTGAAATATCAGCAGAGGAGCAAGAACTAGCTAAACCAACCTCCAGTGTGGCTCATTTCCATAGTTCTCCTCCCCCTAACATCTCCAGATTCCTTCATTAAGCCTGCCACCTGGCTAGGTCAGAGGGGATAGGGGTAGATGGACCTGGTATTCCCTGCCTGTCCTATTCCTCCTTTGAAGCTTCATGCTTTACAACCCCTCCCTCCTGCTCTATCATTCCAGTGTAGCAGAACCCTCTCCACCAGATAGCCTCTCCCTGGGTGAACCACTTATCACTTCATCAAAGCAACCTGGCTAATCCTGTGAACTCTGACCAATCTGGGAAAACCACAGTAAGGCTGAATTTTGGCTTACAGACAAAGTCATATAACTTATGTTCTGTATATTTTAGCACAAATTCAACAATAGCATATTGTTGGATTTATCAGTTCCATTCTCCTAAGTACTTGAATGATATTTATGGAATTCCTAGAAATATGTATGTGTTTATTAACTATTGCAATGTTATTCTATGTGGCTGGGGATCTACAATGGGGAAAAAGAAATGTGCAATTTCCCCAATACCAGAGCATATAAAACATATTTTATAAGGACCCTGCTTATAGTTGCATGGCCCTCTACCCTAGGGACACCTAGGGGGTTCTGAATATGAAACAATAATGTAGATCCACGTTCCACACTGCTCCTAGCACCAACGTCGATTTTGGGTGGAACTTTACTACAATGGGGAAAGATAAATGTGCACTTTCTCTATCCCCTGGGCATAGAAAACCTATTTTATAAGGGCCCTCCTGATAATTACCTGACTCGCCACCCCTGGGACACCTAGAGGAGACCCTGGGGTACCTAATATGTCAAAATACTGTAGATTATTACATTTTAAGTGCCCCTGCCACCAAAGTGGAGTTTGTAGTGAAGTTACTTTTAAAAGAAGTGCTGCAACACAGGGCTGCTTTTAAAATGACATCAGGAGCTCAGCAGTGCACACATGCAAGTGCAAAAATGGCTGCTGGCCTCTAAACTGCCATGCCCTATTATTTACTAGGGACTTAAAGATAGTTGTAATCCCCTTGCCCTGTTATCTACTAGGGACTTATAGGGTAGGTCATGCCAACTGTACATGTACTCTAATTCATGTAGGTGTTTTCACTTGTGTTTTTCAACATAACACTGGCCCTAGGCTTGGTTAGGTTGTCTTTGCACCTAACGTTGGCCTGCACGAGCTGATAGTTACCGCTTTAGGTATATGCGTGATTATGTCACAATACCTGATTTCATTTCAGCGGTAAGGGTCCCCTGGCTTTTTGACTGCGCTTGTGCAATCTTTTTGTCTTTAAATGAGTATATTCTTTCATTATATTCACTACTCTACTCCATTTTTGAAGCGTCACTCTGATATTAAGAGTAAATACTAATAAAGATTAAATTATGGTGATTTAAAAGTGTAGCCTCCTCTCTAATTCCCTTATATCTTTAAGCTTTGTGACATTTAGCTGTATAGAATCACTTTAAGAATTAAATCTATCTATCCACTGTTATTATAGTGGTCTCACTGCTTACGGGTTTCCAGACTTCTGAAGTCCACTAACTTTGAAAGTGTCACCACTCTCAGTTCAGATTTGTCCTGCTCTTTATTATTTTTCGGGCATCCTATACTTCTCGACCCATGGGTTTGTTTCTGTCACTGCTCCACTAGCTTCCTAAACAGTCTGCCTTGGCTGGGGCTACTGCGCAGCGTGCTTCCCGTGGCTCCCTATTCAGATATCCATTCACACATTGATGAGAATTCTGTCTGGAAAATCCTCTAATCAGGCAAGGATTAAAACGGTCTAAATGTTACGTCATGCCATTTCTAAAAGCATCCTGTGGCTTTCACTTAAGAAATGCACAGTCATTCATACAGATGTGAGTAGTGTTTCTGAGAACAATATTTTTTATATAGCAGCGCATTTCTACATAGATTGTTTTTCTCTGCACAGCTGTTGCTCCGGTGACTTCCACTCTTGCTGTGCTTGCATAACTAGCTTTAAGCAACGCATGAAATTGCTTCCCTTAAAACTAACATTGCCAAAGCCTTTGGGGCCTTATTGCTTTTCCCAAAGGTTTTCTAGTGAAGATGCACAGCATCGTTGATGCTGTGCAGCATGGCTAATGAGGATCCCCCCGCCCAACACCCCTCCCCTAAAAATATTTTATGATGGTCCAGCCAAGTCATTTTGTAGGTGTCTTCAAAATGATGCAGCACTTTGTTTTTCTTTTTATTTACCTATCTGAGTTTGATTGGTAATTTTTTTAAAGAGGGAAAAAAACCTTATTTTTTTTTTGCTTCCAGAGTGGGTGGGGAGAAGTAACACGGAGGACAGGGAGGGGCAGCTGAAGTAATATGGAAGGTTTATCTGGGGTAATGCAACACTAAAACAGAAGCGACACGGAGAGCACAGGAGAAGCACCCTACATTAACGAGAGAGAGAGACACATGGTGCTGTAAGAGAAGTCAGGAGTAGAAGCACACGGGCAAGAAAGCAACAGGGTGCAGAAGCGCATGAGGGTGAGCACAACTCGGAACAGTGTGGGGGAGAAGCACATGAGCAACATAGGCCACAGAAGAGTGGAGAAAAGAAGTACACAAGGGAGATAGTTGGAAACCACTTGCACTCTCTTGTGGTGCCCAATCAAAAAGTAGTGCCTAAAAAGGAAACAGTGGAAGGACAGAAGTAATAAGGCCATGCTCCAGGGGAAAGACAAACACAAGAGGAAGAAAGAAAGACCACACAAGCTAAACAAATAAAAAGCGAGCATATGAGAGTACCAATAAAGACTTGCGCTGGCTCTAAGTGCACTGAAGCTGACAATAGGTCTTTCCACAAACAGACAGCTTGCATTGTGTTGCTGGCGAGAATGAGAAATAGTCACTAAAAAATTATATTTTTATTGTTCCATGTTGGTGATCGTTAGCTTACTGCTTACAACATTTAGGGCCTCACTATCATGTCGGTCGGAAATACTTCCGCCCGACTCCTTGTTGCAATCGTTTCTGACTGACTTACTATGATTTCAAACACTGTTTGCTCGTACTCCCATTGACTTCAATGTGAGCCTGTGTTCCGACCGACAACACCGGTTCCCATTGAAAAACGGTGTGGTTGCGGAAATCCTTGCACCCTGTGGTGAGTTGGAAAGAGGAGTCCCATGGGTTACCCAACGGGCCCCAACCAGAGGCCTCTGGGTGAAGGGGGGCCTGCTATGGGCCCCCAAAGTCAGTTTCCGACAGCCGTTTCATGTCGGACAGACTGATTTGGAACGGCTGTCGGAATCCGACATCGTAATGCGGTCCGTAGACCTGTACGATTCGGCTCTGACCGACTCTGAGTCTCTGAATGCTGATCGGCACTGAGTCGGACAGACCCAACGGTGTTTTTGTAAAGCACATGGGCGCCCAAGGTTTTTGGGCAATATATAACAGACCTTTATTTTTATTGAGCTCAATGCTGCTCTATTGGTATTCAAACCTACCCAGGAACAAGCATCGGAAGCATTCGTCCACTGAGTAATCACACTCTGTTTATCGTAGCTCTGAGTGAATAATGTGTTTTTGGAATAAGTGTGCCTATCCCATGCTTTCTTTTTTTTTTTTTTTTTTAAAAACCTTTATTGCACAGAATCATAAACAATTACGGGCCTACAACCATCCGGCCGGCCTCGACATCATTCGGAGCACCGTAGCAAGCAATATGGCAACTCAGTAGCAACTCAAATCCAAATACAGGCAACCTAGGTTACGTGGAAGCATTTACACTACCGAGAAGCAGGAGAAATTAAGGTTTAATTTTATAATGTTCATAAAGCATATGTAATAATAAACGTTAGAAAGGATCAAAGTTCTCACTATACATTCAAAACAAAGGTGGGCAACGTCCATCAAAGAAATCCAGCGAGCATTAAAACAGAAGCAAAATGGCGGCACAGTGATATCTGAAAAGGATTGATAATCGCCTAGCATGTCGTGTGCCGATCGCTACCCACCCCTCCCCGACCCACACCATTGACCCAAAGAAAAAGGAGAAAGGAATTGGAGAATAAAGAAAGAAAAAATAAGGCCCATAGGAACTAAAACTGACAAAACAAAGCCCCCCCCCCTACCCCCCACCCAGCACACATGCAGAGGCTACGGCCTACCCCCCCCCTAGCAGCGTGCCGGTCGCCCAATAAAGAGTACCCGAAATAAAGAAAGAAGAGAAAGGAAGAAAAAGTATACATATAAAACCGGAGGAGGGCCAAATTTATGTGTCCTAAACAGCCCGTCAGGATATTCTCGGCCGCCCTACCCCCGACCCCAAATTGAAGCATAACCAACATCCAGCTCCCCCGTCTACCCATCACAGTCCCAGCAAAGCAAACAACAGTAAGCAAAAATGAAAATAATTTTCAACCTTGTCCCTGACGATCCAGCGTGCCAACGAGAAGCAACAATAAAACAGCCCCCCAGAATGAGGTAAACAGCTGCAAGGACCACGGCAGGACAGGGCGCCGTCCACAAAGAACTGTCCAACACAAAGCCATGCGGGCCACCGGTGTACAAAGAAGGGCGGTGCGCAATAGCAGTTCTCCAAAGTTAAACAGTTGAAGTAGAAGCAGCGCGCCCAGGACACAATAGGAAGAATCGCCAGCAGATCCCGAAGAAGTTGCAGGACATGGCGCCCAAAGGCGACTCCCCAGCAGCTGCGCCAGTCCAGGAGTCTCACAGCTCTCCACCGCTGTAGCAGATAGAGTCGCAGCGGTATCCAGCTCTCGCACCCCCAGCGTCTCCATGTACCTCTGGATAGACAGCTCACCGTAATCGGGCCCAGGGTGTGGCGAAGCGCTCTGCACGCGATCTCCAGCTCGGCCAGTTAAGGATGGCGTGGACAAAATGGCATCTAATCGGCCTCCCAGGTCCCGGGCATGACCACACCAAGCAGCTCGTAAGGCAACCAGGGCGCCCAGAATCTCGGTGATCTTAAGGGGCACCTCCGGAGATGAGGATGATGAAGCTCCTTGCACACAGGGCTCGACGACTAGGGGCAGTCCTCGAGTCCGTACGCCGGCATCCCCTTCCAGCAGTCCGTCGTCCCATGGGCCCCCCGACAAGCACAGCCAGGTCGCGGGGACATGGGCAGCACATTCCATACCGACTCGGCACACGGAAATTGTGCGATGTCGGCAGTCGTAAGCACCCTCAGTAGTTGGTCAGGCCACCAGGTATAGTCGCCGAGCGCTCGGTTCAAAATGGCCACCTTCACCGCTCTGAAAGGCACCCAAAGTCGGCCAGGGGTAAGGATACAAATGTAGCACTGGCAGCTGCAAGATCGAGCAAGTGTGGAGGTGAAAAGGAATGAAAGCGCGCTGCTGCGGAGAACTCTAAGCGGCCGCCGCTATCCGCCGGTCGACTCCGCTCTGCCGTCAGTGGCCGCTGTTGTGGCGGTCGGGGCCAGCCGGCTCCGAGAACAAAGACCCGGTCGCCGCCATTAACACCGGAAAAGAAACAGGGACGTTCAATCAGTCCTGTTGCAGGGAGCACATCGGGGGGCACACCGCTGGAATCAGCATCACTTCCCGAATCCGATACCGTATCAAGAAGACCGGATAAAGTACAGGATGAGCAACGGTACGGAGGGAAGACAAGCGGGGCAGCGGAGCCGAGGGTTTAGGCGGCCATCATGTTTGCAGGCTAGGCTCCTCCCCGCCATGCTTTCTTTTTTAATGTGTCTTCTCTTGAAAATTGCATTGGAACATTAAGGAAGTAGGCAAACTATAAACATGAGATGGAGTCAGTTGACCATATAGAGGAACAAGTCTGAAGGCCAAGTCTTGAAGTTCTGAGGAGACTTGCGATATCCGTTTAACATACAGCAGTAAATATTTTATTCCTTATATCACTTGGTCACACCATTATGCTTCTCACAAACCACTTAAATCCTTGGTTTATTGCTCTTTCATATGAAAGAGATCGTGTGGTTGCAGACATAAAAAATGAAAGTAGAATCTGTAGTGCAAAATCAAACACATCAAAAAACATTTGCTAATGTGTTGCAGAACAGATATTGGAACCAAGTTAACATAATTTGGGTTAAAAAAGTATGTAGCTCAGAACGTGCAGCAACACGCGGAGAGATTCTGCTTCCTGTAATGACCTATGACGTACATAAAATAAACATGCTGACATAAATATCTACCTTCTATTGATCGCTGTTCATTTTATAAAAACAGATGAGAACCAAATTCCAGTTCTAATTTTTCCTATTTAAACTACAGCTGCAATGATTCTCCTTGGCCTGTCTCTGACCTAGGCTGCTGGCAGCAGGCATTGTGACATCAGAACTCCACTTTAATAACTTATTACAGTTGAGAAACTGGACCAAATAAACATGGAAGCCCTGCGCTGCAGCCTGGTGGCTGTTTTAATTACCTTTATTGGTGCATCTATGTACCTTGAAAATATATCATCATGTGAAGTCACGAACAGTAAATCTACACATACCTATGTAGAGGTAGCTTTATAATATTGTGGTATTCAATATTATGGTTGTGATACTTTGTCATAAAATCCTATATATTTATGGTAGGATACCTGTTTAAGATGCCCTAATGCAGCAAGTGTAGGTAGTGGAAGGATCCTTTTTCTACTTCTTTGATTCCCCTTGTATCATCTGGCTTCAGCCGTGAGAACGTTGCACTCCCATCTCGACATTTCTGCATGTCTTTCACCACTTGGGACTTTTAAATGGCAAACTGTAACAGAAAGTGACTTAAAATATCTCCATGTCCTTGAGACATCTGTGGTTTTCATCACGTTCAAACACAATGTAGTTTAAGAAGAACTCGGTGGACTGGGATTGGTGACCTCTGTGATTGCAGAAGGAACTATTCGTGGACTGATGGTAGACAAAAGAGCAAAGAAGGAAACTCATAGCCTGTCTTTTCTGTATTTGGAAACCTTTACTAGAGTCCTCATGGTGGAAAGGGTTCAGATATTATTAGCCAGGAAGGCTGACCAACTGGCTCTACTGTGTGCACCGGAAGGATCCGGGCCAGACTGGGAAAGCAAATGAGCCCTAGCAATGACGTTGTCCTGGCTGAGGGGGATCCTAGTGGGAAACACTGCTGCTTTGCTGCACTTTTGTTACAGGGGGGCGATCTTGCAGCACTGCTGCAAAACCAGCCCCAAGTAACAACAAAAAACGGCCACCACCGGCCCAAAACGGCCCCCACCCTTTTGGCCCACCGGGAAAACACCGGGTGCCCGCTACGGCCATCCAACCCTGTGACGGATTCCCACGTCCACGTACAATGCACCTACTGTGCATTTGGTTTCTGAGTGAACAGGTTTTTCAAGGCAGACTGTGCATATGGGTTGTCCAGAGAGCTGACAGTAGGGACAGGATCAGATTAGCGACAAGTGACTCCGCTCTGGATTTGTAGAACGCGGGGGAGACAGAAACTCTTTACATATAAGGAACCTTTTCCTTACCTGCTTAGCTTCTCTGGGATGCTTTGGCTGTCATTCTGGAAGTCAATAAAGTATTTGTACAAACGAGAAACTGAAACAGAATTTGATCAATTCTGTCCAGAATAGACGTTTTATAAGGGTGGTGGTAAGCTATTTGTTTTTTTACACCTGCAGTTCTTTTTCTGGGGTCTGTTACTATTTAGAAAATTAAATGATAGTAAAAGATTATTAAACTATGTATTTATAAATTATAAATAAGTAAAATGTGGAATTTAACATTTTAAAAAACTGTTCATGTGGAAGAATTTGAAGTTGAAGGCTAAAAATTCAGTTGGTATTCATGACTTGATTTATGGGAGTTATGCAAGTACAGCAAGCAGAAACTAAAATGAACGGTTGGTGGCCTTAATTGAAGCACTGGTATGCACCAACAAATAGTAAGCATGCAAGTAGTAAAAAAAGGAAAAACGATATGCCAATTACTAATATATTGCGTCGTCTTTTAGAAATAAAACCACACTTGAAAAGCTCCAAATTTTCCATAAAAATTTCGATTTTTGATTATTGTTTGTTTGTGAATGAAACATTTCTTTAATTTGCACATTTGTTTGATATATACTCCTTTCTGTATTTTTGTGTATTTTTTTAGGTTTAACTAGCAGGAGGTTCTTAGACCGAGGCTTACAGTTTCTAGTAGTGATTCTGAAGGAGTCACAATAGGTTAAGAACTGCTGATTTACACCATTTCAGTAGAAGGGATTTACCGTTGCATTCACTCAGGTGTTGAAGTATCCAGTAAACGAAGGTCTTACTGCAGTTGCAGTAGTGTTGTTGTAAAATAATGCTCCCAAGGGTAACTGCAGTTGATTCCTAGAAGCGTGATGATGTAATGGTGAAGGATTAAAGTTGTGCCCTCCGATGCAGTGTCAGTGACCCTAATATGTACAGATGTGCTGCTTGAACCACCGCATACATATCTTGGGAAAACATGCAGCAGGCTTAGGTGATCGAGTCTGGGAAGAATGAGATCAAAGAGACTGACTTACTGATGGATAAAAGTAATGAAAACTAATGTTCAAGTAGTTTGAGAAACTGATTTATTATACGTGCTTAATTTGTAAAAGAATAAGTGCTGGTGCCCAAATATTTTTTGAAGAGGGTGCAGCCCACTTCTCCTCTCCTTCTCACTTGCACCCTATTTAGGTGATGAGTAAGTAGGCCCCTCCTCGAGGAAGTGACGTTTCCATACCTGTTCCACGGATTCCCACTGCACCCTCTCCATGATCTTCTCGCAAACATATGTTTTGCGGTTTGATGACGTAAGAGCCCCACTGATGATCAGATGCCGTCCCCATGACCCGGAACAGATGCATACAGTGAAGCACGTGCGGGTCCGAGGAATTCCCATGAACCTTACATTATTTTTTGCTTAGTGCTCTGGCCTGTCCTGTACTCTTCATCCGGTAACGGAAAGTTCTGCGCTTCTGACACAGCTTTCCAGTAACACGTTCCCAAATAGCTGACCCCGTATTTTGTGAAGAATTAAATCTGTATTAATAGCAAAGACTCCAGATGCGCGTTAATAGATTTGCGATCGGTAGTGAAGCAGGAAGCCGGTGACAGCTCTGTAGATTTTTAGCGTGCAGCCAGGATGTAACTGTGTTTAACATCCTTTTAGGCTCTTATTTTAAAACTCATAAAACAATGCTCCCCTATTTTGCTGTTCCACTCTGAAAGTGCATACAGTGGCATAGGTTGGTCAGTAAGACTGGGGGTTCTAATTTTTCAACAATCTCGCTTGGCATGGTAAATAAAATACATTATTTGAGAAGGGGTGTGGGAGGGATAGCAGTGCAGATTGTTTGGGTTACTTAAAAGGCTATTTGTTGTAAAATAACAGTTTTAAAAACTTCAAAACAGAGAGGCTAGAGAGAAAAAGGTTTTGTTTTTCTCTGTGTGTGTTTGTAAAAATCCTAGGTGAAATCCGACAGCCACTTGACCATACCCCACTGAAAGCATCTGTACCCAACTCAGGCGAGCAACGCCCGTTGGGCTCAAAGGCCTTCAGCCCGCCCTCCCCTCCCCGATCGTGTGTGGCAGCCAGGGATGAGACAGCTTCCCGGGCACACACAGAGCCACACCCCAGTACTTCACAGGTCTTTAAACGACCATTTGCTTGTTAAGCCTCTGCATCTCCACTCTGACTATTGCTAGAAGAATTAGCCCCCCTGAAATTTTTTCTTAGCCCCCGCGAAATTTGTCTCCAGTTGCGCTTCTGACCCAACTATTTACTAGAGAATCAATTTATTATGAGGGTGTGTAACACCCTCAGCTACTGATGTTACTTTTACTGCTCTGCGGCGCCTCACAGTTGAGCGCGCGGTCCATTTATTGATTAGACGGCAGTCACGTGACACTGTTTTAATTGTCAATATTTTGCCATTGAGCCCTTTCATGCGTAGAATCATCTCTCTTTAGTATTTAACAAAAGTGAACATTTTATACGTCCAACAGCTGCATTTGATTCAATACGTAATACCAATTTTAGTCAAATAAGTTCGAAAATTGCCTTTTTTATCTGCTACGCCAGGTTCATTAGTGAATTTCTTGTTTAGTTATTCAGCCATGACGCGTTAGGTTATGCTGCAGCTGGTTCGTTTTAACAGATCAGAACAATACACTGAACAGGCTTCCACGGTAGCAGGCACAGCTTTGAAAGGTCTGGTGCGCATCCCTTCTCTTTCTTTTCCTAATGCACTGGCTTGAAAAGTTTGATCTGTCACGCGCAGCGGACCACCGAGTTGTGCTCTGCTTCTCAGACTTCGGTGAGGTGGAGCATTTATTGTTGATTGTGCAAGCCCTCCACCAGTCCAAATTTATAAAAGTTGTTCTCTAAGCTGTACAAAAATGTTTGACATTTGATGAGCTAAACCCTTTCTGTTAGAGAGTGGTCATGACATTCAACGCTGGATGGTACTTATTGGATGTAGCCCCCCTGACACTCCTGCCCCTTTAGGATGAGGTGGTGGAAGTGGCCTGAGGATCTGTCAAACCATCTAGCCCTCGCTCTAGGTCTACAGAAGCAGCACATAACATTTCTTACCAGCCTGCTTGGATTTCAGTCCCCCCTCTGTTTGTTAGACAGGTTGCCTCCTGTTATAATCCGGTAGTTGGTACATTGCGTTCCCCCCTCCTTCTTCCTCCCCTTGGCTCAGCCTTACCTTGTCCTTAACATTCCACAGCTGACTCCAGTTCACTGGACTGGGGTGGTGAAAGAGAATAAAGTCTTCTCAACACTTACCTGAGTGTTGTCTTCGATTATATTACTGGCGACGATCTACCGTGTGGGGACGGTTCATCACCACCCCCAGCTTCTTCTCCAGTGCTGTCTGCTTCCTTCTACACCTGCACCCCAGAAGAATTGTGTCTGGTGTTGTGCTATTCTGTTGTCAACCGGTGTAGTTGTACCTTCTGTGGATTCTTCAAGCTGTACAATCTTGTTCCCAGTGTGGATCAAAGGTACTGTTTTTGAGCTGGCCGGCTAGTGTTCCCTACTCCCTGGTTTGGGAACCAGTGTGACGCCCAGCTACTTTCAACCTGCTCCTCTCACTCTAGCCTGAGGTGGAACCATCGGGACGCTGTCTCTCAGTGAGCAGTTAGCTAGCGCCACTTTGGGGTACATGTTCGTGCTCTTCAAACTGAGGCTGCCCCTGAGTGTATCCTTGGGCCATTACTTTTCGTTTCCCAGTTTTTTCCATTCTGCGTAGCCTTCCTCAAGTCAAGCTGTGTCCCCGGTGGCTGCCCTCAGATTCCCTCAGCGCCGTTCCTCTCAGTGTTCTCCAGAGTGAAGGTCGAACTGCTTTAATCAACGTTCTCCCCACAGCGTCTCTCTTCAGAGATGGTGCCAGCTGCATCTTGAGGGCATTCCTTTCAGCAGGCGTTTAGCGCGCATCGACCAGATCTTCGCCTCAGAGCATTTTTTCAGTGACAGCGCCTGCCGCTTTCTGAGTGCCTCCTCATCATCGACGATTCAAGAAACAGTCTCCACCTTCCAGGGCTGATTGCTTCCGCATAGCCGTCTCTACTCCTCCCCTCAGGTAAGGCATCCTAGTGGTTGCCGCCCCCTCCTGGGTGGTGTGTGGAGGGGGGTGTATTCCCTGCGATCAGCTGCAAGATTCACCGGCTGTGCACAGTTTAAAACCTGCTTGTGTTTCGATGCCTCAACGCTGACACACACAGCATTACTCTTGGTGTGCCAGCAGCCTGACGGTCTCCCCCTAATGCCTCAACGCTGACACGCTTTGTTTGGTCAGCAGCCTGTCAGCTCCTTGTGGTGTTCTTCTTTAGAGCTGACAGGTACAGCTACGTAACACATTGCTTGTCAATTCCAGTATTTGCTGATGGGCACCGCCTGTTCATCCTTTACCAGAGCAGACATGCTCATTTCGCTGATAGGCACAGCCATCTAGTAACCTCTGCCTGTCAGTCCTCTGTCGCTGATAGGCACAGCCTTTTGATTCAATTAAACAATGTGCAATTTGTGCTTATTCGCTGATGGGCACAACCAATATTTTTAGGTGCTTGTCGGTCTCCTTTCACTGATGGGCACATCCCAACTTAAATAAAGATCTACATTGTGACTTTTCTCACTCTGTCACTGGTTTACCATGGCCTCTGCGAACATGTCACAATGAACCCCTTTTCTAAAGCGGTAGGGGAACCTCTATTACTGTGGAAACAATGGTTTGGATTGTTGGAATCTTATCTCATTGCCAAAGAGGGGGGAAATTCTCACCATTAAGGAAGCTACACACGCTACTTCACAACTTGAGTATTGAAGGTCGTAAAACTTATGATAATATCTCAGAGTTCGATCTGGGCGATGACGACAGTGACGGAGATGAAAATGTCTATCAAGCTGCAGTGAACAGGTTAGAGAAGCACTTCAGTAAGAAAATTAACGTTGTACTGGAAAGGCGCAAATTCTTTTCAAGAGTACAAGGAAAAAATGAAAAAGTAAAACCGTTCATTGCTGCTTTAAAAGGTTTAGCTTATACATGTGAGTTTGAGTTGCTACAAGAGTCACTTATTAGAGACTAATTGGTCAGATGTACCAATAATCCGAAGATCCATGAAAGACTTCTGATTGCAAATCCCGACCTAAGATAGTAAATTGACATTGCAGTAGGATTTGAACACACAGCTGACTGCATTGTGGCTATGAAAGAGGGTGGAGACAAGCTATCTGATGTAAACATCATCAATAAACAAGAGGCTGGGAAGGACAATAAAAGCAAAATCAGTACCACCTTTCCTTCAGCGGTCAAACTCAAGTGCTACAGATGTGGCAGCCCAGCCAATTTGGCGAACAATGTAGCTCGCGCAGCGGGAGCAGGTGTGTGTCACAAGTGTGGAAGAAGAGGTCACTTGGCAAGAGTCTACAGAGAACAACATAGCAAACCAGTCCTTGCCATTGAACATGAATCCCCTGCTGAAACCAAATTTGTGTTCCAACTTCAAGATAACACTGAAACCACACGTTTTCCTTCATACAACATCACACTTGACAAGAAAAGGTGTCAGTATTTGCTGACTCTTGCTCCCCATACACATTAGTGGATGCCAAATGATTTTCTGAACTTTTTCCTGCATGGCAAGACATGTTACAGTCTCCAGATACACAACCTGGGGGCTACAATGGAGATCCCATACCTTTAGTGGGGATGACTATGATAGAGATTGTATTCAAAGGCAGAAGAACTGTGGGCAAGATTTATATTACTCAAAAAGGTTCAAGCTTACTGGGGTGGAGGCACCAGAATGAATTCGGCATCAAATTAGACCCATCACCCCTGACCAAGTCCTCCTCGTGGACCCATCTGTGGGAGGGATGGAGACCTGTAAATTTTTCCCCAAGGTATTCATTGGAACTGGGTCCGTTAAAAAGGTATCAACATTCCATTAAACTGAAATCTAAAGCCAAGCCGGTTGCACATAAGGTCAGGCACATTCCCCACTTGATGCAAATAACCTTAAGACTTGTACAGGACAGTCTACAAGCTTTGGGTGTCATTGAACCCATTGAAAATTCACAATGGCTGGCTCCCATAGTTCTCGCCACCAAAGCCTCGGGGAAAGACATAAGACTTTGTGTGGACCTCAGGGATTTGAATGAAAACATCTGGGTAGACAGACACCCTCTGCCTCTTATTCATGAGGTCCTCACACTCATTAAAGGAGCAAGTTGTTTCAGTGTCCTGGATCTGTCTGCATCCTATCACCAGGTAGAGCTCCATCCAGATTCATGCCACCTTACATCCCTTATAACCCCCTTGGCTGCATTCCAATTCCTACTCATGCCGTTTGGACTGGCCTCGGCTGCAGCTGCTTTCCAGCGTATTATGCAACATGTGCTAAAGGATCTTCCTGGGACATTATGCTTCCAAGATGACATCATCATCTATGGAAGGGTTGTGGGGGAGCATAATGTCAGGCTGAGAATTGTGTATCCAATCTGGAAGAGACTGAACTCACCTTAAAAAAAGAGAAGTGTTGCATAGGAGTGGCATCTGTGGAGTACTTGGGCTACACTATCTCACACAATGGCATCAGACCCAAGTTAGATCTAGTGGAAGCTATCCAAAGTACTGAAGAGCCGTCATGTGTTGAGGACCTTAAGTCCTTTCTGGGTCTATCGGATTATTACTTCAGGTTTGTTCGCAACTATCCCAGCATCGTAGAACCTTTACGGAGCCTGCCCAAGTGTAAAGTCCCTTATATATGGAACAATGAGTGTAATGACGCTTTTGGCTGCACCGTCTCTGGGCAGATTTTACCCCACAAAGCCTACTACACTATGTACTGATGCTAGCAACAAAGGGTTAGGAGCTAGCCTCACTCAATGTGTGGAGGGAAAATAAAAAGTGGTGGCATTAAAAGTGGTGGCATTTGCCTCTCGTGCACTCAAAGGTGCACAGAAAAATTACTCCGTGGTAGAAAAGGAGGCGTTTGCTTGCTTTTGGGCAATCAGACATTTTAAATTCTTTCTATGGGGAATACCATTTACATTGAAAACAGATCACAAACCCCTTATGTTTGTGTTCACCACGAAAGGGTTGGACAGGACTACACCCAGGATTGCTAGATGGGTCTTAGGTTTGGAAGGTTTTAACTTCAAGTTTGTATATGTGCCTGGTACGCAAAATATTGTGGCAGATTACTTACCCTGAGCCCTATTAAAGTAGAGGAAGATTTTGCCAACGGGGAGTGTGAGGAAATTGTCCTAAAATGAACAAGTCTTAACAGAGAGGAATGGGAAGCTTGTGTAGGAGCTGATGAGGAAATTAAGTCCCTGAAAGAGTACATAAGGGAGGGCTGGCCATCAACCAAAGATGAGGTTCCGGTTTCGCTTTGCAAATATTGGGAGGTGAGACTAGAGCTCAGCATACAAGAAGGGATGGTCTGTAGCAGTGAGAAGATCATTCCCCCGAGAAGTTAAGGGCTAAAACCGTAGAATTAGCACACGTAACCCATCTAGGACACAGTCTCACAAAAAACAAGGTATGCCTGGAGTAATGGTGGCGAAGCATGGACTCCATGACGAAGAGCATAGTGAAGGAATGTTTTGAGTGTGGGAAGAGTGACACAATTCACCAGACACACACACCCCTGCTTTCCCCCATAGAAGTCCCCAATAGACCTTGGTCTAAATTGGCAATGGACATTATTGGACCGCTTAACCTCAAAATGCTCAGAAAGCGCTTCATGGTGGTGTTAGTAGATTACCACACTCGTTGGGTGGTGTTCAAGTGTATGCATCAAATAGACACAGAAGCCATCATAACGTTTCTGAAAGGGGCATTTTTTGAAGAACGTATCCCTGATGTGTTGGTCACAGACAACAGAGTGCATTTCACGTCAGAGAACATGAACGGATTTTTGAGTGACTTAGGCATTGTTCATCATAAAATGGCCTTGTATTGCTCCCACTCTAATGGACTGGTAGAGTGGATGAACCGTATGTTTAAGGAGTGTTTACAAAGGGCAGAGTCCCTTAGCACATCTGCTTTAGCCGCTATACAATACACCATTTGGGCGTATCGCTCTACTCACAACACTATCACAGGGATATCCCTATTCATGTCCTTAAAAGGCAGAGCACCAAGAATGAGGTTATCCCCTCCTAACTTGCAGAAGGTAAAAGAGTGTGTAGTGGACCGTAATGAAATCTCCAAGAAAGTGGGTGAACACCAGGCCAAATATAAGGGCAAATATGATCACACAAAGTATGTCAAATTTTGTTTCCACACAGCATAGTGGTTCCAAATATTTTTCGTTAATAGATCTACAGTCAGCATATCAGGTACGATTATCATTCTAATCAGTCTAAAAACTACCTTCGTAACAACTTTTGGTGCTTACAGATATGTACGACTACCGTTTGGATTAGCTTCTGTGGCAAGCGTTTCCTAAAAATTGATGGATGTTTTATTAAATAATTTACAGGGAGTTCACAATTTTCAGGACGACATCTTAACACATGCAATGAGTATTCAGGAGCGTAGTGAAATTCTGAACAGGGTTTTATTAACATTAGGTGCTAGAGGCACTGTCTCTAAATCAAAATGCTAACTTTTACATACAAAAATAGAGTATCTTGGGCACACTTTATCCTTTGAGGTCATAAGACCACAAGGCGACTTGGTAAAGGCCATTAGGGAAGCAGCTAATCCACAAGATAAAACACACTAAGGTAATTCTTAGGACTTAGCGAATATTATTTGCGTTTCGTACTGGTTCATGCAGTCATTGTTTAACCTTCAAGAGAACTTTTGAAGAAAATAAAATGTATTTAGTAATCTGAACAAGAGAATGCTTTTAAAGAGAGAAAGAATGTCAAATGAATGCAAAAGGAAGATATATAATTACTGGTGATGCCAGTGCAGTAGGTATTGGAGCCGTTCTTAGCCAGGTTAGGTTTGGCATGGAGCATACAGTAAATTTAATTTCTAGCAATTTATGAAACTACTAATGTTTTTACAGTACTATAGAAAGAGAAACCCTGGAATGCATAGGGGCAGTTGAAATGAAATGAAATGAAATGAAATTTATAACGCGCAACTAAGCCCTTAGGCATCAAGGCGCCTAACAAAATAAAATCAAAAAAGGCAGAACCAAGCTAAGGATATGCACTGGCAAAAAGCCATGTCTTGAGTGCCTTTCTAAAGGCCTGTTTTGAAGGGAGGGTTTTAATGTCAACGGGCAGAGAGTTCCACAGCCTTGGAGCTAAGGTTGAGAAGGCTCTGCCACCCCACCTAGCTCTACGGACACGGGGGATGGATAGCAGGGCTTTATTAGCCGAGCGCAGGGATCTGGAGGGGGTATAGGATATTAATAGATCCCTTATACCTCCTGACTTGTTCGTGGCCAAGGCCCCATAGATCAAACAAAGGCACTTGAACGAGATCCTGGCATCGATTGGGAGCCAGTGCAATGCTTTCCTAGCAGCCGTAGCAGAGGCCCGCCTGGGCAGATCTAAAACAAATTTTGCGGCCGCATTCTGCACCATTTGAAGTCGCGTGATATGACTCTTGTTAATGCCCAGGTATAGGGCATTACAATAGTCGAGTCTTGAGCCTACCAGTGCAACTACTATTTGCTTTCTTGCTGGTGGGGACAGGTAATGTTTTATTTTCTTCAGGATGTTTATTATGCCCCAGCAAGTGGAGATGGTCCTATTCACTTGCTGACCCAACCCCAAATGAGGATCGATCATAACTCCTAGGTTCCTAGCCAGGGCGGTGGGTGTGGGGCACACTCCCAGGGAAGGAGGCCACCATTCCGCTGACCAAATGTCCTCCTTGCCTCCGAACACCAGAATTTCGGTCTTCTCGCCATTAAGCTTCAATGAATTGCAAATCATCCATTGAGCCACTGCCTCCATACAGTGTCTAAAATTGGAGGCAGCCGAGGTGACCGGATGGGCGAGAGACATCATAATCTACGTGTCGTCGGCATAGGAGACTACCTCCATCCCGTAAGATCTAATAAGCCTGGCGAGAGGGGTCACATAGATGTTGAAAAGGGTCGGGCTTAATGCCGACCCTTGTGGGACCCCACAACGCACAGGAAGGGATGGAGATAGGAACTCCCCTAGCTTGATTCTCTGTTCCCTCTGGCCAAGAAAGGAGGAAAGCAGACTAAGTGCCGACCCCTCAACCCCTATCTCCCTCAGCCGTGATGTTAACACTGAGGGAGACAGGGTATCAAACGCAGCCGTAAGATCTAATAGGATGAGGAGAGTGGTCATGCCCTTATCCACCCTGGTACGGATGTTATCGAGCACCGTGGTAAGGGCTGACTCCGTGCTGTGCTCTCTCCGAAATCCATGCTGCGAGTGATCTAAAAGGCCAGAAGATTCCAGGAAAACCGCCAGATGCTGGTTCAGATGGGTTTCCAACATCTTTGCTGGGGCTGGGAGCAGTGAAATAGGGCGGAAATTTTTAAGAACACCCGGGTCCAAGGTAGGCTTTTTTAACAGTGGTTTAACCACCGCTTTTTTCCATTGTGGCGGGAAGATCCCCTCTCTCATTGCCCTATTCATAATCTCAAGTAACCAGGGCAGAAGAGTCTCCTTACATTGTTTAAGAAGTTTTAAAGGACAAGGGTCCAAAGGAGACCCCGATCTGGTCTTCAAAAGGAGAGCTTCAAGATCCATCAAGGCGAGGGGGGGAAAGTTGGAAAGACACCCTGCCGGTATCTCCTCCAAGGGTGTTAGAGGAGGGACCTGGACGCTCTGAGAGAGAGATAGTGCCGACCTCTGGGATTCTAAGGCTGAATAAATGTCCACAATTTTTGATTGAAAGAATTGTGCCACATCATCACAGAGCCGCTGTGAACTGACCACGGGGTCTGGTATTTTCAGAGAGGTGAGCATGTCAGCGATCTTAAACAGCTCTTTGGGCGAAGAGAGCGCAGAGGTCAGTGAGGTGAAGTACTCTTGTTTAGTCCTTATAACCTCAGTTTTATACTCTTTAAGAAGGGTTTTATGATGATCCCTTTCTTGCGGATCCCAGCTAGTCCTCCATAGGCGTTCCTGTCTTCGAACTCCCTGTCTGAGGAGTCTCAGTGATTCAGAAAACCACGGTGCCGAAGGGCTTTTCCTCGCAGAATAACAGAGTGAGGCAGGGGCCAGATCGTCAATGGCAATTCTAATAGCAGTATCAAATTTGTCTACTGCTTTCCCTACATCCTCCTCTGAAGCAGTCAGCATACTGGGCAGTCTAAGGGCAAGCATTTCATTGGAGATGTTTTTGATATTGCGTCTCAATTCCGTTTTGCTTGACTGATTTCCCTTAGTCTTGACAGTCGGGGAGATTAGTTCTAAAGGGATCGCAAAATGATCCGACCATGAAAGAGGAATGGGAGTCCCAGTGGTAAGCCGGGGGTCGTTAGAGAATACCCCATCAAGCACATGACCTGCTTGATGAGTGGGGTCATTCACTAGTTGTTTCATCCCACAACCGGAAAAAGTGTCTAATAGGGCTATAGTATCCTTCGACTCCAAATTTTCCAGATGGAAATTCATATCTCCAAGGACTGTAAAGTGCTCACAGCCAAAATATGGCTCTAACAGGTTGAGCATGTGTTGGCTGAAAGCTGTCCTGGTGCCCGGTGGCCTATATATAAGAAGGCCAGTGAGCGGAACTACATAGGGTCCGCTAATAGAGAACTGGAGGGCCTGAGAGGAACCTAGCGGTATATTGAGAGGGATGGTGTGGCAGGAAAAACAGTCTCTATAGAGTATGCCTAACCCACCCCCAACACGTCCCACTCAGTTGAAAATTAAAACCCTACTTGTGGGGTAGAGAATTTTATCTTCTTATAGATCACAAACCTTTGTTATACATGATGGATGGTAGTGGTAGGGGGAACTCGAAAGCATCATCACGCCTAGTGAGATTAATTGCTAAATTGCACAAATATGTTTGTCCATGTTAACATTAGATGAAAAAGATGGTGAAGAATGTTTGGGAGATGTTGTGGGTGTTGCTGCTCCAGTTGATGCTGTTGAATGTAGGGAGTAATTCATGAAAAAGAAATGTTAGCAGCATTAAAATATGATGTGACCATTAAACAGGTAATGAGATATGTAATTGAGTGTTAGCCGCCAATCAGAAATCTAGATACAGCGTTTAGGATTTATTTTCAAGTAGTTAGTGAATTAACAATTAAAGGTGAAATATAATTGAGACACGATTTGTTTAAACCACCTGAATTGTGGGCTAAACGTTTGATTTGAGCTCATAAGGGTCACCCTGGGATTACTGCCTAGATTTTTGTGGTCCATTCAATATTTTGGAGGCAGACAAACGTTATTTAGTTGTTCTTACTAACTACTATTCTAAGTGGATTCATTATGATTGTATGTACAATATTACAATAGGTGTAGTTGTTGAATTGAAAAAAAGATTTTTGCCATTGATTTACCCAATATTTTAGTCTCAGACAAAGGCAGACAATTGGCGTTAATAAAATTGTCAAAATATTTGGCTTGACATGGTATCAAACAGGAAAATATCAAATCAGGGAGAGACTGAGGGGCTAGTTTAATGAGATCCAGCGTACATGCCCCAGCAAGGCTGTGTACAGAGAGAGTACGAAGTTCCTCAGTGGAAGGGTCTAGGGAAGCAGGAAGTAGGTAGAGACAAATGGGTCACTGAGTACTGTTATGTATGCAAAAGAGAGGGAGTTATCATTGTCGGAACTAGGGCTCTTACACACCCAGCAAGCTAGGTGTCATGCGTCATCATTTGAGCCTGCCCCTCGTCAGGTCGGTGCTAAAATTCCTGACGGTACAGTGGGAGTGAGGGGCCTAGTGTGTGTATATGTGGGAAGACGTTTGTGTTAAAACAGGTCAGTTAGTCCTAGCCTACAGTTTATTAAGAAGGTAAACTGCCTGCAGTAAAAGAGTGAGAGGGGCAAAAGACTAGTCGCAATGTGTCTAGTGGTGTCTGCCCTGCTCTCAGGTGATCAACATGTTTTGTGCCTCAAATGTCATCAAGATCAGAGCACTTCCTCAGGATCAAAGGAACGCTATCTACACTAAAAAGGTAAGTGGATTCTACATAACCAGTTCTCTGGTCGTTGACCAATACTGTCTTGACTTTCTTGCAACAGTAGCCGGCAGTAATAAAGGACACCGATTGGGTCCTCTGTGTTCACGCTACTGGCATCTGACTTACCCTGCCGCCGAAACAGGAAAAAACACCTCTCCATAGTCCTTCGAATGGCCAAGTGGAAAGAGTAAATAGATTTCTTAAGAATAGAATACAAATGGCTATGATTTCTCATTTGTCTGCATTTGAGTTTATACGTGAGAAGATGAATAGTTACAACAATACATCGGAAACGGTAACTTCATTTTCACCTTTTCATTTATTGTGTGGTAAACACTATTCTTACACCCAAATTTGGAAATAAATACAATATTACAAATGACTTGTCATGATTCTGTCAATTAAGTAAAAGTCAAAGTGAAATATTAAAAGAAGTTGATTGGTTGATAGTTAAACATGCATTTACTATGCAATCGGTCTCACCTTTGGGACCTTATACGTATTTAGTGATTCAGCATATTTAGGGTATGGGCATGAAACGGGGAAACCAGCTGTGTTGAATAAAAAGCTAACAATGTTTGGTTAGACTTTAAGGACAGTGTTTGGGGCAGTGTGACAGAGGGAGAGAGTTTTGCAGAAGGACGGCAAGTGGGGGACAATGGGATAACATAGATAGAGACCAACAGAGAGTTTGAAGGATAGCAGTTAGTATAAAAGAGATAAGCAGAGATGAGTTAGGGAGACTAGAAACTAGAAGAAAGAGACGGACAGAGTTTTGGGTGGGAATATAGGCGAGGGTAACATGCATGTGAGGGAGAGGGAGTTTAAAGAAGAGAGACAGAGTATTGGGGTGTCGGGAATGACGCAGGGTTTAAATGGACTGCGCATGAGACAGAGAAAGTGGGTTTGAGGGGCAAAGTGAGTTTGAAATATTATTTTATGGGACAGGGAGCGTTAGACAAAAGGGCAGACATCCGGGCACAGACAGGCAGAAACATGATTGTATGCCCTTTCCGGTTGCCATTAAGCTCTGCCCCCCACGTTTTTGAGGACCTTCCCAAGTTATCCCATCCATATTTCTTTCATGCGTGTATGGTTTTTGGGGGAAGCCTAGAAAGATAAGTACCCCAGGTATCTTCTACAGTTAAAACACAGCCATATTTAAAGTCAATTACTCTGGAAAATAAATACATTTAAAATCGACCAATACATGGGTAAAATAATAGGCATTGGGATTTTAAAAGCAAACGTAGATTGAATATACAGATTGAACAAGAACACCAAACAGGAGGATAAATAGGTATACCTGCCAAAATGGCAAGACTCCCTCGTATGCTTATGTATAAAAAATATAATGGTCCTAGACAACAAATCTAAAAATCAATTAATGTGAATCTTGGTTTTTCACAAAGCAATTAATCAGATTGAATCTGTACCAAAGGGAGATGTATTACTTGCGTATTATGCTATAGATGCAATAAACCCAACACAACAATAGCAAGAAAAACATATAACTAATAATCACATTTATATCGCAATTTTATTTACATATTCATAAAATGAATGGAAGGGATAGAAAAGGGGTGCTCAAGTGATATGGAAAGAAAGCTCAAGGCACAAAATTCAAAGTAATTCTGTACAACAGGAGAACAATTTAAGTTGCACAAATAAAGCCTACCCACACAATTCTATGTACATTCTTTCATAAGGGGACAGGGGAATAGGGATGTAGGCTTTCAAATTAAAGGGGCGTAATCGTCGATGTTTTGACCCTGGCGCAATACGGGAAATTCACGTCCTCTGCTGCGGGTCTAATTCAGGGGGAGGGGGGGAGGGAGGGAGTGAGACACGGGGCGTGCCGCGAATTCATTGTAATTCCGTGAAACTGACTCGGATTGAATGCACATCGTGTTGCCCCTAAACTAACCTGCGTGTGGATTTATAAATCAACCAACGAAGTGACCAAGGTCCCAAAAGTAGTGCTTCATTCTAAACGACCATCTGCACGTCCATCGTGTTACCAGACTAGGAACCATTCTTCTCGATATCCACTCCAATCATACCTTCTAACTGAATACACAATGGATGCACCAGTCAGAGGTGGCCCGTCCAATCGATCTGGCGTGACACCCTCATTAAATAAATTGTTTGTGGTTCCTTGTCCAACCGCCACTTCCCCCCCCCCCCGCCTGCCCCCCCTCCCCCTGAAGGAGACCCGCAGCAGAGGTCGTGAATTTCCCGTATTGCGCCAGGGTCGAAACATCGACGATTAGGCCCCTTTAATTTGAAAGCCTACATCCCTATTCCCCTGTCCCCTTATGAAAGAATGTACATAGAATTGTGTGGGTAGGCTTTATTTGTGCAACTTAAATTGTTCTCCTGTTGTACAGAATTACTTTGAATTTTGTGCCTTGAGCTTTCTTTCCATATCACTTGAGCACCCCTTTTCTATCCCTTCCATTCATTTTATGAATATGTAAATAAAATTGCGATATAAATGTGATTATTAGTTATATGTTTTTCTTGCTATTGTTGTGTTGGGTTTATTGCATCTATAGCATAATACGCAAGTAATAAATCTCCCTTTGGTACAGATTCAATCTGATTAATTGCTTTGTGAAAAATCAAGATTCACATTAATTGATTTTTAGATTTGTTGTCTAGGACCATTATATTTTTTATACATATTGCTACCCAGGTCCTTTGACTTATTGGGTCTACCCCATTGTTTTCAATGATCCCTCGTATGCTTGGCACAAACCCTTAAATGTTTGTGAGTGCAAAAAGCAGCAACCCGGGGCAGATTAGTTTATCCAAACAAATCCTATAAATCAGAGTCAGTGGGAGAAAAGTTAAAGTGACAGTGAATTGAAAGCAGCTGCACGCGTGTGTGAAATCTGACAGATTGCACACTGCGCGTTGCTGCTCGTAACCGCAAGCCCTAGGCCTTTTCACACGTGTGAAAAGTCCATGGAGATTCCAAGAGGTCGTTTTACTAGAGCAGCGCATGCGCTGCTCTAGGCTTGACCTAAAAACCAGGTAAAGTTCAAAAAGGGGAGCCAGTGTACTCTTCATATTTACAGATAATGAATGTTTCAAGTAGTGCAGTATTGCTTACAAAGGATGGTGGAGTAAGAGTGCTGTTGTTTTATTACAATCTGGACTAGAGAAATTCTGGAAAGATAAAAGTGTGACACTAACTGACAATGATAGAAACTTTGTTTTTCCTTATAAGAAAAAGGGGCAAGAGGTGTGTAATGACACAGGCAGTATTGTTGTAGAAAGTGAAGATGTTTTATAAGGTGATGTATCACACGAGGTTGATCTTAGTGAATGGCAAGAATTTAAGTCGCCAGTTTCACAGGATTAAAATTCACATACTAATGATTGAAAAAAATTGAAAACGTGTTACACTCTGGAGGAGGATTACTGTACCGAGCAAAAATCCGATTTCATGATGTATTAGTGTAAATATCTTATTTGTTTATTTATGGAAATTGAGATGTATATAGTTCATAAGCATGACACTAATCAAAACATTACATTCATATAGTCATGCATACAATCATTCATACAACCTTCATACAGTAATACATGTGACACAGTTACTAATACTCATACATTCACATTAACACTCGCACAAGGTCACTGTCCTATCAGTACTTAACTTGTGCCTCACATAATAAATGGAATGTTACTTAGGTATTTATATGACGTATAAGAATGTTGTGTGAGACTGCAGTAAGGACTCCTGGAGACTGGTCATTATTTTACTACTGATTGTATGTGGGCCTGTGTTAATTATACTTGGATAATAAAGAAGATTTAAAGGAGATGAATTTGACTTCCTTTATTTACAACAATGTGATTTCAGTTTTCCCCCTCAATAGTTGCTCAGCCACACATTCGAGTAGATGATTGCAAGCCCCCACCCTCCGATGGAAGTCAGCCTTGCTACTTTTTTTCCGTGAGCTTAGTGAATGTTCGGACCCCAGCGTTGTTTCCTGCAACCTGGATGGCACAGCACCAATGGTAGAAGTGGACCATGCCATTGTGGGAATGGGGGGATGCTCTCCTTTTGAAAATGCTCGGGCACAGGCACTTATTTATTTAGTTTGGCTAATTATGCACTGGTTACAGGCACATATATCATTTGTTGCTGCGAAGACAAATGCTCCAGGGCATCTTTCCAGTTCTTGAAGTATTGGAATGTTTCATGAGTTTCACTTCAAATTTGCATCTAAATTCGTGCGTCGCAACCTTTTTAGAACCACGACCTACTTTTTAGCATGGCAATCTTTCACAACCCCCCTAGCATTAATGGGCCTGATGCAGACAATTTTTTTAATGTAACTAGAGCATTAAGTGGAAGCGCACTATAATTTACAGACAGCACATTTTCCATTAAAATGGCCACTAAATTTGCAAAGACATACAGTTTTACTAATAACTATAGTGCAGACAAATGATAGTGTGTGGAGATCGGGTTTCAGTGAATATTTATCAATTGTGCATCACCAATAAAAGGCATCTTGATTTGATAATTTGACTTGCTTCATTTTTGCTTTCTGAACTGCTGCATGTGTGCAGTTCATTTGCAGGTGTTTACATTTTGTTTTGTGTTGCAAAAAATGACATCCTAAAGTCTTTCCTTTCACACTCCATGTACCCTGCAAGAAATTCAGTGTGCGAATTAAAAATAATATTGCAGTACAGAAAAACAAGCAGATAATAGAATAAATAAAGTGCTGGCTAAGACTGCATGCATGACGCAGTAAGTTAAGCGCTCACTGCTGACATCTGCATAACCTGCAGATCACTAGGTTGAATCCCATCAAGGCCAGTTCAACCTTTCATTCTTTCTTGGTAGATAATTCACTGTCTTTACATTGGATAATGACATCTGTTATCTCACTACTCAAGTGAATGATATGAGAGCTTCCACTCCTTATCCTGAATTTATGACAGCACCATTGGAAATAGGATCTGTCCAAATGCACTGACCTACCTGTGCTGCAAGAATGATGGTGCATTCATCCCAATGAGGGACACTGGACCAAGGGGTGTGGCAGGCGCCGCAGCACCACCCAGACCTGAAGGCAGGATCGAAAGATAATGGTAAACAATAAGGCTTTTCTCTCAGTTTTCGTTTCATGCAGCATTAGCTGTTTGTTCCAGTGCTGGTGAAAAGTCAGTGGTAATTAAAGAGAGCACAGAGAACAACTTTTAACAAACCACTGCACGTTTTCTTGTTGGGTATCTAAGTTTACATTATGTGGCTTCACAATTCCATTCGCTAACAAACCTTTGCCACTCTTGTGCTTGGGCCAGAAAGAAAATGATAGAATAAGCACATGAAAGTCACCAATGTAAAAATAGCTTCTCTTTAAAATTTACAAATAGTAAAAATGAGGCAAATTTTTCATTTGAACCTTTTATTTGTAATTGTGGAATGTGGTCGCTGGCAATTTTCGATGTGTGGTGAGAAAACCTACTAGTACACTTTTATTTTACCCTCGTTTGCCCACATGACTAAAACAATTTCGATTTGTTAACTGTGTCTTTTATAAAAATGCTTTTTTGAATAAACATTGGCAAAACGTATCCCTGTCTTTTAAGAATATTGCTTCATGATGTACCATTAAAAAAAACGTTTGCAAAATATGTCCTGGCCTGCCATCACATTCACCGCCTTCCCTAGTGCAAACACTCCTGCTTAAAGTTATTTACACTTTTGATACAGGCGCTCGTTAAGTAATACCAACATTTTGTTTTTTAACCTGTATAATTTTAGTGAGCTGATGCCCCTGGCCAGCACCCCCATTCAAAAAATTATTCTAGGAAAGCTGAAGTCCTGAGGAGACAGGAACTTTGAGGAAGGAGTATGTGCTTTCACCATTGCATGAATGATCAGTGAACATATGCAGCGATGTGTGTAAAAATCCAGTAAGGATGGAAACACGTGCCGAGTTTATCTGCACATCCATTCTTCCTTTCTGAAAATATACTCCAGGTCTGCAGGCACATTGTCTTATTCCCTGCATGAAGATATACTCATGCTACGGCCCCAGGACTCCGTACCCTGCTGCCATTTTGTGTAGTTTTCTGCTACCGTATCATTTGTTGTGATCTAACTCTTGAAGAGAGAACCAAAAATGAGGCGGTCACAAAAATTGTATGCCAGTTTACCTTTACTATGTGAAGACATTGGTTTTAAGGACTAGTTCTACGAATAGAGGACCAGTAAAGCTGCAGATCAGGGGGATCTTGCTCAGAAGATCCAAGTGACTATCCGATTAGTGGTAGTCCCTCCTCAATTTAGCTGTAACAGAAATGGTATCTAGTTCCATGCTGTTCGATTTGTGGGCTGCGGTTGTCACCCGCCATATTAATGCTGCTATCAGAGGTCTCCTTTCCGCTGCATGGAAATGCTCTGTTATGATTCCAATCTTTAATAAAGGGGACAGGGCTGGCCCGGCTTCCTATAGACCCATCTTTTAAATGATGTGGAGGTTAAGATTATTGAGAGAATCATTCTTGAGAGACAAACCTCATTGACGAATACGTGGTCTATTCTCTCAGACATCTAATACAGGTTCAGGTCAGGTAGGGGAATGTTTGAACAGAAACCTCATCCTCCATCTCCTGATTTCCAAATATACTTAGTTGAAGAGGGGAGCAATCCATCTTGCATTTATGGACCTGAGCTCTGCCTTTGATAAAGTCGGTAGGGATAAACTTTGGTCTGAGCTGGGGTCCATGGGGGTGGAGCAAGTCCTGGTTGCCTTCATGAGAGTTCTTGATTATGGACTCAGCGGGCCCCAAATGATGAATGCATCCAGCCGTTTGAAATTAAAAGGTGAATTCGGCAGGTATGTATCCCTTTGCCCTTCTTATTCATAATGTATATTATTCTGCTAGATGAGGTTTCAACCAACATTGAGGCAGATGTTCCCAGGTGGGAAGAAAGCTAATTCTGGTCCTTTTTTTTAAAAAATTATTTTTATTGCAGAGAAAGAACAAGCATTTACAATGCAACGGTTTCGCCTTTGGAAATGTTAAAGCTATTTGCAATGTAAATGACAATGGCAATTATTTATCTGTTTTCAAAACCAACACATAAATACAAATGTTGTCATTTACAATGCCAATAACTCAAACTTTTCCAAAGGCGAAACCGTTGCATTGTAAATGCTTGTTTGTTTAGGCTGAAACAAAATCTAGGAGGCCTGCTGTCACACGGGGACCAGACGTAGAACAAGGTTGGGAGGAACCACAAAGGAGCGGTGGGCTGTATGCTATGGGCTTTTCTAATGTGGGTCTGTGGAATCCTCTTGATGTCATAGGCACTGCCTGGGGGCCTTGGGCGGTGACATCACGGGGTTCCATGTCAGTTTGCGGAGCGGATTAGTAAAGTGCCTGGCAATACAGACACAGGTTGTTTGCTGCCATTACATTTTAGTGAAGACTTCTTTAAGCGTACTTTGAATTATTATTGCAACAACACAAGAAAACATGCTGCAAAAAGGAACAAAACTCATTGACTCAACATGGAATGTCAATAACAAAAGAAAAAGTAAGCCCTTGAATGTTAGCAGTGGGAGAATACAAGCCATCCAATCAAGAAGACGGTCCATCAAGGGGAGAGACAAACAGAAGAGGAGGAGGAAAGCAATCGAATTAAAATCAAACAAATGCGAGTGACCAAAAAAACAATAGTAAGCAATAACTGTAACCCCCCTTAAGGTTTGATAGGGTCCACGAGTCTTTTGACGAATCACAGCTAAAAGCTGTCTGTAGGAGAGACCCAAACACTAAAAAGACAAACTTGTCTTTAACTCAAATGATAATTAATTTTCCCATTGCTTATTTAATCGGCGGTTTCTACTGGCACATAGCCTCCCTTGATAAATGTGGCTGTTCTTTGTTATCAACAAAAACGTCCCGTTATGATGAAATGCGGAGCAGGTCTGAAGTACCCGAAAGAATTCTTGGAAGACAGTGAGTGGTCCTGTCAGCTGAATGCTGTCGATCTTGCAGCTTTGACTCCGTACAGCGGGTGAGGCACCCTCCTTACCGCCAGGGGAAGCGACTGCTGAAATTTACTTCTGTACGGGACACCCAAAGCAGTGTGTTTTCTACTCATAAGGTGTCTCCTCACTGCATTAACTCCGGGGTCACAGACCAGCGCCGCCAGGCCCTCGCCACCTCGGTGGCCTCCCTCTGGGGCAGCCGGGCGCTCTCTGAGGACAACCTTCTGCCGCCTGCTTCTAGAATCTTCTATCTCTGACGTATGAAGGGCTGCCTTATGACGTCACGTGACGTACTTCAAACACTTTTTTTCTGAGCGGTGTTATTACATATCCTCGGTGGTTAACAGCGGAGTGTTCTAGCGAACACTTTTTACCCCAGTATCACGAAAGTGGCTGTGGTAGTCTGTGACGCGCATGTCTACATACATGAGGCAGAATCAGTCCTGCTATGTTTCCTATGTCGCCGCATGGCTAGCTGCTCCAGTCCAGGTGTGCTTTTGTTTTAGATGTAGGTTTGTGTATTTCACTACGAGTTCTAGAATTCAAAGGAAAACAAGCACCTACGAGGACACAGGGGTCGGGAGACGACACGGAGGGCGGGAGATGACACGGAGGGCGGGAGGGGGGCGGGAGACGACACGGAGGGCGGGAGATGACACGGAGGGCGGGAGGGGGGCGGGAGACGACACGGAGGGCGGGAGGGGGGCGGGAGATGACACGGAGGGCGGGAGGGGGGCGGGAGACGACACGGAGGGCGGGAGGGGGGCGGGAGACGACACGGAGGGCGGGAGGGGGGCGGGAGAGGACACGGACGGCGGGAGGGGACACGGACTGCAGGAAACGTGCACAGGACAGCGAGGGTGGGGCGGGGAGGCACACGGAGGGGGCGGGAATGGACAGCGCATCTCCGCCCAGGGAAAAAATCTCGGGAACGCCCCCAAATCTGGTCCGGCCTTGACGGACAGATCCGGCACTCAATGGCTAGCCTCCATTTATGGAGCTAGCCAATGAGAGCCGGGGGACGTTCCCGAAGTGCTTAGTGTAGACATAGGATTTCACCTGCGCTGAAAGTCTGCGCAGAGCGCAGCCTTTCGGCAGGCGAAACCCAAAAAGGCCAGCATGGTATGCAAGTCTCATTTGTCCCAGATGCGGGAGAGTCAAAACGTAGACAAAACACCATGTCACACAGCCAATCAGCCCACACCCCGGAGGTTGGGCGGCGTTCGTAAGGTGTGTGTTGGAAGCAAACCAGTGTGGCCGTTAATAACAATCCAGATCATAGTGAATATCTGCTTTTTTAGATTTAACTTAGTCCCTTTTTAACCCTCAACTCCCCCTCCCTCCATAACTGTTTAACTAAACTGCCGCAGGTGCGACACTTCCCTGCCGTGCCACTTATTACTCCTTGGGTCGCTGTCGAGGGACATTCCCCGCTTACATCGACACATTGATGCACAACCCTTCCCACTCCATCCCATCCCCCCCCCCGCAACCACAATCTTTAACAAAACTAGTTCACAGCCTGTTCCCACAGTCCCGCAGTACCTCGTAGCTTGTAGTCACATTGAATACAGATCCTTGTCCATCACATTTTATATTTCCCTCCTCTCCTTCCCTCCAGTTCCCTCCCTCACTGCCCCCCCTCCAGACCATGGTACTGTCTCCACTTGGCCCACACTCTTCGGAATTTTTTGGGGCACCCTCTTGCCTTATAAGTTACCCTCTCCGCTACCATATAGAGGTCCAGCCCCCGTCTCCATTCCTCGATGCTCGGCGATGTTGTGGCCCCCCAGTATTTTGCTATGTCCCGCTTGGCAACCACCAGCTCTAGTACCAGAAAAATGAGCAGAGGTCGCGGCAGGTCTACTTCGGTGGTCATGCCCAGTATGGCCAGCTTAGGCTCCTGTGTAAGTTCCACCCCTAGAACCTCCCTTAGTTCAGTAAAGATGTGCGTCCAGTAGTTTTGTATATGAATGCACTGCCATATAGTATGGTAGAAGTCCCCCTGTTGACGACCGCATCTAAGGCATGTGGAGTCTACTATTTTCCCCATTTTGAGTAGTCTCACTCTATCAAAATACGTCCTGTGCAGCACGTTTAACTGAATGAGACGTAACCTGGATTTGATCGCTACTTCACGGGGGTGCATGAGGACCATCTCCCAGTCTAGATCTTCCATCTCACCCACCTCTGTCTCCCACACGCCCCTCAGTCTCGCCAGGTCGCCTAGCATATTATTAGTTAGGGTTTTGTAAGTGAGGGAGACCGCCTTACCCATGATATGTTCCTGGAGTAGTCTGCCCTCCAGTGGTGCATATTCAGGTATGTCCGTAAGTGTAACGTTTTGTGTCCTCCAGGCATGTCGCAATTGCGTGTATTTAAACAGTTGTGAGTGGTGGAGCCCGAATTCAGTTCTGAGTGTCTGGAATGATTTCAAGTCCCCCCTGTGGATCACGTCACCTATGTGTGATATACCGATATCGTCCCACCGCTTGAAGCCCCTGAGCTTACAAAGTTCTATCAGCCACTGGCAATGCCATAGCGGCGTTTGTTTGGTGAGTTTTCCCTCCCATCCTGTACGTTTGGTCGCCTGCCGCCATGCTTTCAGTGTGATCATCGTTGCAGGTAGTAGCGACATCCTAATCCTACCACCATATAGATAATGTAGAATGTTTCTGTGTGACAGTGTGTGTCTTTCGAGGGCATACGTCGGGTGGTCCGCTGGGACATGTATCCAATCGTTTATCGGGGTCAGGTGTTCCGCCCAGTAGTAGGCCTCCAAATTAGGTAGAGATATGCCCCCACTATATTGATGTCGTTGGAGTGTCTGTAGAGCTATTTGCGGTTGCTTTCCCAGCCATAAAAAGGTGCGAAGATCTGCGTGTATCTTTTGTATCGTATTGGTCGGGAGTGGGTAGTATTCATTTTGGAGTGCATATAGGAACTTAGGCAGGGTAATCATTTTCTACATCGCCGCCCGGCCCAGGAGCGTGAGCGGCAACCGTTTCCATCTGTCCATGTCCTGCACCGCGTTCCCAATGATTCTGTCGACATTTTTGGAGAATGAGAGTTTCCTGTCTAGGGTAATATATATTCCCAGGTATTGAAAACCTGTGGAGGTAGTGACCAGGCGCTCGGGAATGTCACCCCATTGCTCCTTCCCCTGCGGGTCGTAGAGAACCGACTTGTGCCAGTTTATAGCGTGGCCTGCTCTTGCTCCGAAGCTGCCCAGTTCCCGAAATAATTCTGGTACTGTTATGTCAGGGTTGGTAATGTATAGGAGCACATCGTCCGCGTATAGTGGTATTTTTTCCTGTCCCGCCACTGAGGGGCCTAGTGAAAAGCCATGGATGTCCGGATTTCGTCTAATGTTAATCGCTAAGATTTCAATTGTAAGTGTGAACAGCAGGGGGGACAGCGGGCATCCCTGTCTCGTGCCCCGTTCGACCTTGAATTCGCGGGAAAGTCTCCCGTTCACTCTCACCCGTGCTCTCGGGGCCTTGTATAGGAGCTGTATCCAGTTACAGAGTTTCGGTCCGAAGCCAAACCGCTGTAGTACAGCCATGAGGAAGGGCCAATGCACCGCATCGAACGCTTTTTCTGCATTAAGTGAGAGGAACCAGTGCGGTTCGTTTCTCTCCTTGACCTCTTGCAACCAGTTGTGGGTGCGCCTAAGGTTTAGTTTTGTCGCTCTATCAGGGAGGACTGGTCCATATGGACAAGGTCCGGAAGCACCGCTCTCATGCGAGTTGCTAAGATGGTCGCTAACACCTTCACTTCCATATTAAGGAGAGAAATGGGGCAATTCTGGTCCTTTTTTATGCAGACGGTTCAGTTTTATTTGCTCACTCTGCCAAGAGCCTGCAACGTCTTCTAGATTCTTTTGTTATTTTTATAAACAATCTGGGTCTTACTACCAATTTAAAAAAAATCCTTTTTATGGTAGCTGGCCTAAAAAAAACGACATCTCATAATCTTTGTGCACAGGGCCAAGTATTAACTAGGGTGGACAATTTCACTTACCTAGGCCTTCTCTGGAACTTTGGCTTTAGCTGGTCCCCCTTTTTAAGGAAAAATGGGAACCCCCTGCAAAGAGCCATTTCTAGTATACATGATTTTGCCAGGCGAATTGGGCACAATCCCCCCCACACTTTTGCTAAAGGTTTACAAGGCCAAATGCATCCCAAAGGCCACTTTCGGGTGTGAAATCTTGGGATACACTAACATTGACTCCATACAGTTAATCGACAACAGATTTCTGATAAATCTCTGGCTGTCAGCCAGAGCACCCCATCTGACATTGTTCATGAGGAATTAAGTCTGGCTTTAATCTGATCCCCTTTCGTTCGTTGCTTCATTGGTGCTCTGTCTGGCAAAAAGAGAATATTCATCTGAACAGACTTGTCCTCCGGGATTGTTTGACCCTGGAAAGTTCTGCTCGGATCCCATAGATCTCATACATTAAGAGGTCTTTTTTTAACTGAACTAACCAGACCTTGTTTCTTGACCCCAGGGTACTGTAAAAAAGAGCTGAACCTGGGAGAAGCAGGCCTTTGTGCAGAGAGTAGCGACTGAAAGGGAACATTCTGCCATAGTTAAACAGTCATACAGAGCCTACGTCCTGGTCAGATCAGTCCGAGGAATGGAGCCTTGTCTTTCCCTGGACATGTCCACTTACCATTGACGTCTTTATACATTTTTGAGACTGAACATCTTTCATCAGCTGCTATTACCAAGGATGTCTGGTTCTCGCAATCCACCCTACCTGCTTTTACCTGTGACCACACCTCTATTTTCACCTCTTTGCATCTAGTTTTGTTGTGTTCTAAGTTTTCTATCCTGCGACACAAATTTCTAAGACCCATTTTAGTAGCGCAGTAATTTAGCAAAATAGACTGACCTAACTATATCTGCAACTTTTAGCCAGTCCCAAACTGTTCTTTTTTTG
Source organism: Lissotriton helveticus (assembly GCF_964261635.1). Classification (NCBI taxonomy): domain Eukaryota; kingdom Metazoa; phylum Chordata; class Amphibia; order Caudata; family Salamandridae; genus Lissotriton; species Lissotriton helveticus. The sequence goes on along the minus strand of NC_136057.1, from coordinate 2,002,178,869 downwards.
TCTCCCATTTTATTTATCTGGGTCTGACGGGAAACGTGCTAGTACTGTATTCTTTAGATTTCTATGCTGGATTTTTTGTGTCTGTATGAATTTCATGAATTAATATAATTGATTTTGTATATTTCTTTGGCGTCGACTTGACAGTTTTTATTATAAGATTGTTTGTTTTAATGGATTGATTTTTTTGATGTACACTTGTATGATTTTCTTTGAAAATTGAATAAAAGTTGATTGATTGTGTCCAGTGCATGAAAGATGTAGTGCTATGCAGTGCAATCATGGTAAGAGCATGTACCGGGTGTATGTTTACCTGCAAGCAGTACATGAAGGTTGTGGTGTTGTACAACACATGCATGGTGAATTGGTGTGCTAGCTGCATGTTTGTCTGCAAGTGGCAACATAGAAAGTCTACAGTACTGAGCAGTGTGCACAAAGTTAATGCTGAATGTGTCTGTTTCTGTGGTTCAGAAAAGGGGGTGGTGATGAACAGAGTGTCTGAATTAAGCAGACCACTCTTACCCAGTCCAAAGATCAGGGCTTGATCCATCACCGTTTTTTAGCTCACTGCACCATCCCAGCTCAGAACCTGGCTACATGCAAATTAGTCTGTTCCTGTCCCAGTGCATGATGGGAACAGGGCAAACCAAACTACCAAGCCAATTCTTATACTGGGAAGGAAACAAGCTTCCGGGGACCGGTTTCTGGCATTTCAGCCGTCGTCGGCCCGGCTTGCTTGAATCCTGATGGTGCAATGAGCAAGGGACTCACATCTGAGTATACCCTTCCACGCTTATGGTGGACAAAATGATTCAGAAAAGGGGGTGGTGATGAACAGAGTGTCTGAATTAAGCAGACCACTCTTACCCAGTCCAAAGATCAGGGCTTGATCCATCACCGTTTTTTAGCTCACTGCACCATCCCAGCTCAGAACCTGGCTACATGCAAATTAGTCTGTTCCTGTCCCAGTGCATGATGGGAACAGGGCAAACCAAACTACCAAGCCAATTCTTATACTGGGAAGGAAACAAGCTTCCGGGGACCGGTTTCTGGCATTTCAGCCGTCGTCGGCCCGGCTTGCTTGAATCCTGATGGTGCAATGAGCAAGGGACTCACATCTGAGTATACCCTTCCACGCTTATGGTGGACAAAATGATTCAGAAAAGGGGGTGGTGATGAACAGAGTGTCTGAATTAAGCAGACCACTCTTACCCAGTCCAAAGATCAGGGCTTGATCCATCACCGTTTTTTAGCTCACTGCACCATCCCAGCTCAGAACCTGGCTACATGCAAATTAGTCTGTTCCTGTCCCAGTGCATGATGGGAACAGGGCAAACCAAACTACCAAGCCAATTCTTATACTGGGAAGGAAACAAGCTTCCGGGGACCGGTTTCTGGCATTTCAGCCGTCGTCGGCCCGGCTTGCTTGAATCCTGATGGTGCAATGAGCAAGGGACTCACATCTGAGTATACCCTTCCACGCTTATGGTGGACAAAATGATTCAGAAAAGGGGGTGGTGATGAACAGAGCTGAATTAAGCAGACCACTCTTACCCAGTCCAAAGATCAGGGCTTGATCCATCACCGTTTTTTAGCTCACTGCACCATCCCAGCTCAGAACCTGGCTACATGCAAATTAGTCTGTTCCTGTCCCAGTGCATGATGGGAACAGGGCAAACCAAACTACCAAGCCAATTCTTATACTGGGAAGGAAACAAGCTTCCGGGGACCGGTTTCTGGCATTTCAGCCGTCGTCGGCCCGGCTTGCTTGAATCCTGATGGTGCAATGAGCAAGGGACTCACATCTGAGTATACCCTTCCACGCTTATGGTGGACAAAATGATTCAGAAAAGGGGGTGGTGATGAACAGAGTGTCTGAATTAAGCAGACCACTCTTACCCAGTCCAAAGATCAGGGCTTGATCCATCACCGTTTTTTAGCTCACTGCACCATCCCAGCTCAGAACCTGGCTACATGCAAATTAGTCTGTTCCTGTCCCAGTGCATGATGGGAACAGGGCAAACCAAACTACCAAGCCAATTCTTATACTGGGAAGGAAACAAGCTTCCGGGGACCGGTTTCTGGCATTTCAGTCGTCGTCGGCCCGGCTTGCTTGAATCCTGATGGTGCAATGAGCAAGGGACTCACATCTGAGTATACCCTTCCACGCTTATGGTGGACAAAATGATTCAGAAAAGGGGGTGGTGATGAACAGAGTGTCTGAATTAAGCAGACCACTCTTACCCAGTCCAAAGATCAGGGCTTGATCCATCACCGTTTTTTAGCTCACTGCACCATCCCAGCTCAGAACCTGGCTACATGCAAATTAGTCTGTTCCTGTCCCAGTGCATGATGGGAACAGGGCAAACCAAACTACCAAGCCAATTCTTATACTGGGAAGGAAACAAGCTTCCGGGGACCGGTTTCTGGCATTTCAGCCGTCGTCGGCCCGGCTTGCTTGAATCCTGATGGTGCAATGAGCAAGGGACTCACATCTGAGTATACCCTTCCACGCTTATGGTGGACAAAATGATTCAGATTTCTGTATCGTTTTTGGCCACTATAGGTGTGGCAGGGTATACTCAGACATGAGTCCCTTTCTCACTGCTCCATCAGGATTCAAGCAAGCCGGGCCGAAGAGGCTGAAATGCCAGAAACCGGTCCCCGGTAGCTTGTCTCCTTTCTGGTGAAGAATTGGCTTGGTAGTTTGGTCTGCCCTGTTCCCATGATGCACTGGGCCAGGGACAGACTAATTTGCATATAGCCAGGTTCTGAGCTGGGATGGGGCAGTGAGATAAATAACGGTGATGGATCAAGCCCTGATCTTTGGACTGGGTAAGAGTGGTCTGCTTAATTCAGACACTCTGTTCATCACCACCCCCTTTTCTGTATCGTTTTTGGCCACTATAGGTGTGGCAGGGTATACTCAGACATGAGTCCCTTTCTCACTGCTCCATCAGGATTCAAGCAAGCCGGGCCGAAGAGGCTGAAATGCCAGAAACCGGTCCCCGGTAGCTTGTCTCCTTTCTGGTGAAGAATTGGCTTGGTAGTTTGGTCTGCCCTGTTCCCATGATGCACTGGGCCAGGGACAGACTAATTTGCATATAGCCAGGTTCTGAGCTGGGATGGGGCAGTGAGATAAATAACGGTGATGGATCAAGCCCTGATCTTTGGACTGGGTAAGAGTGGTCTGCTTAATTCAGACACTCTGTTCATCACCACCCCCTTTTCTGTATCGTTTTTGGCCACTATAGGTGTGGCAGGGTATACTCAGACATGCGTCCCTTTCTCACTGCTCCATCAGGATTCAAGCAAGCCGGGCCGAAGAGGCTGAAATGCCAGAAACCGGTCCCCGGTAGCTTGTCTCCTTTCTGGTGAAGAATTGGCTTGGTAGTTTGGTCTGCCCTGTTCCCATGATGCACTGGGCCAGGGACAGACTAATTTGCATATAGCCAGGTTCTGAGCTGGGATGGGGCAGTGAGATAAATAACGGTGATGGATCAAGCCCTGATCTTTGGACTGGGTAAGAGTGGTCTGCTTAATTCAGACACTCTGTTCATCACCACCCCCTTTTCTGTATCGTTTTTGGCCACTATAGGTGTGGCAGGGTATACTCAGACATGAGTCCCTTTCTCACTGCTCCATCAGGATTCAAGCAAGCCGGGCCGAAGAGGCTGAAATGCCAGAAACCGGTCCCCGGTAGCTTGTCTCCTTTCTGGTGAAGAATTGGCTTGGTTGTTTGGTCTGCCCTGTTCCCATGATGCACTGGGCCAGGGACAGACTAATTTGCATATAGCCAGGTTCTGAGCTGGGATGGGGCAGTGAGATAAATAACGGTGATGGATCAAGCCCTGATCTTTGGACTGGGTAAGAGTGGTCTGCTTAATTCAGACACTCTGTTCATCACCACCCCCTTTTCTGTATCGTTTTTGGCCACTATAGGTGTGGCAGGGTATACTCAGACATGAGTCCCTTTCTCACTGCTCCATCAGGATTCAAGCAAGCCGGGCCGAAGAGGCTGAAATGCCAGAAACCGGTCCCCGGTAGCTTGTCTCCTTTCTGGTGAAGAATTGGCTTGGTAGTTTGGTCTGCCCTGTTCCCATGATGCACTGGGCCAGGGACAGACTAATTTGCATATAGCCAGGTTCTGAGCTGGGATGGGGCAGTGAGATAAATAACGGTGATGGATCAAGCCCTGATCTTTGGACTGGGTAAGAGTGGTCTGCTTAATTCAGACACTCTGTTTATCACCACCCCCTTTTCTGTTTCTGTGGTGGCACAATAGATGGAAGTAACAGTGCTGGATAGTGTGTGTGCTGTAAACATACACAGAGTGCAAGAGTGCCTGTAATGGTTCATTACATGGAGGACCCTGGGTTCCATTTAAGGAGGACCAGGCCTGCCTGGTGAAAACATGAGGAGGTAAATGAACACCCCTGGCAGATTTGTGTATTGCTGCATTCCTGTGAGCTGGGTGGGACACAATGGAAGAGGGAGAATCAGTCTCCCCCTGCACATTTCAACAGCTATGGCGTGTGGTCTTAGTTTGGTAACAAAATATGAAGACAGCAACAAACTAAGTGTTTTACCAACGTAGTTTGTTGTCATGAGCATAACTTGCCACCAATTTCTCTAGTTGTTCTGTGCCGTTCCCACCCAAGGCTCTCCTTCTGCCCTGGGTTTTTTGAGCAAGAAGTATTGGCAGATCATCACCAGGTGCAGGTAAGGGAATGTAGTTCCTAGAGGCCAAAGTGCACCCTTAACACAATGATCCAGTTGCATACCATAAGCTTTAGACTATTATTTGGTTCTTATCGGTCAATTAAACTGCAGTGAACTTCCACAGTTTTCAGAAATTGTAGATCTGTTTCTGGACGATTACAGTTACTTGTTCTTTTGTGTCCTGTTAGTAAGACGTGTGTAAGGTTGCCCTCCTTAGCTGTGTACTGGTTAAGTGTTTACTAATCAACAATGTTAAAGCAATGGAGAAAAATCTTGAAGCAAATCAACTGATTGTACAGCAATTCCCAAAATGGCGGTCTCAATCCTTAAGAGTAGAATAATACTATAATAATGAAAGAAAATGAAAAGATCAATAAAAAGCATAACCTCACATCCTCCACCAGAAGCAACCTAAATTAGAAAGGAAGAAAAATCAGTTGTCAGCTAAATATTTTGCATAGTGTCGCGCATATCTAGTTTCCAAACAAAGTTTGACTTGTTCCTTTAAATATCTCTGAGTATTAGATGGGTAGGTAATACTATTGTGCTACTTCAACAAAATGCATTTATGATGAAATGGTGATGAGGAAAAACATTTATCCTGCAGAGTGGGGTATATTAGTATTGGTTCTTTTACAATTAGAATTCATTTTAAGCTTGCAGTGTGTGGTTTATTGACACAGGCACTGTTAAGTTTTTGCTCTTGTGTTTTGGTGCAGTCTTGTATTAGTCTTAATGTTATGTTTGCTTCTTGTAGCTGTACAGTTTTGGAGAAACCATTTCCATCGTTTTCTGGACTGACACTTGGAAACCTGAAAGTTTCTACGATAAAATAAAGAAAAATCGACAGAATGGAATGCACACGCTGTGCTTATTGGGTAAGAGTTCATCACTGCTGTGTTAGTTTGAATTAGTGAAATGTCTGTTTTTCTGAAGATCAGTGTGTAGGTCTTTGTGCCAGTGGATTAGAGTACTGCAATAAACTCGGTTATACCACTATCCTCTCTTATCAGCGCTGATTCTTTTTGTCCTTTTTAGGTCGAGCCTAGGCAGCGCATGCGCTGTCTCTTCCAGCCATGCTGTCTTCACTCTGGGCTTACAGCATGTCCATTGCCTTTGTATTCATCCCTTCAATTGTCGCTCAAAAATGCGTGCTTTCTAGTGGTTAATCCTTCCTCTTTGTCCCTCCTTTTTCTGTTTGGTTTCCTCCCACAGACCATTGCCCAATTACTGTTAACATTACGTTTCTGTGTTGAAGTGTTCATTTGAGGGACTATTTTTTTTCTTTAATTCCTGCTCATGTCACTGTTTGCCCATCTTTGGTTGTTCAGCTTCAGCGCCCGTCTCTTAGTCTCCCCATCCCATTCAAATACCGAGATAAAATGTCAGACACTGTTTTTCGAAATCGCTGCTTTAATTTTCTCAGTCTTCAAAGCGTGAGAATTTCCCCCAGACTCCTTCTGCTTCACTGCTTGTTGCTTTATCGAGCCTCGGTCACTGACCTTCAGCAGCCCAACCTTGCAGCACCGTTAAGGGCAAGGCGTGGGCAAATCCTGTTGGGTTTTCTCTGATGCTTGTTTATATAATCTGAACTTTAGTGACCCGATGGTGATGAAGTGCTTTACATGAGTGCTAGTTACATTACACAATGTCAGATAGATTTTTGGGGGGATTTTTATAGAGCAGGAAATTGACTGACCAAATGTGTTGAAGCGCTTTACAAAAGCTTGAGTTACATTACACAAGGTCAGGTTAATTTTTTCGTTTTAGGTGTGCTGAGATTAAGTGATGCCGATGCGGCCACTGTTTATTCATTTTTTCCTTTTTAACTGACAAATGGGAGCAGCATTTGTCCCTCTCACCTCCTCCCATGTTCCTGCATGCCCACCTCGCTGCCTCTTCCTGTTGTCCTCCGCCTCTAATTTTACAGCACATTCACTGCATCTCTCCAGGGACTGTGAGACATTTTTTATTATATAATGTGAACTCCAGCGACCCGAAGGTGTTTGAGTGCTTTACCTGAGTGTTAGTTACAATACACAAGGCAGGATTCATCTTTTGGGGGCATTTTTATAGAGCACAAACTCGACTGACCCGAAGGCATCGAAGCGCTTTCCAAAAGCGGAAATTCCAATACACAAGGTCAGGTAATTGTTTTTGTTTTTAGATGAGCTGAGATTAAGTGATGCCAACGCCATCAATGTTTATTAATAATTTCCCCTCTACCTGACAAATGAGGGCATTTTGTTGTTGTGGCTATGTCCAGGGCTCATATACCTAGGGGGCTGGGACTGAGTGCGGGGCTGGAGACTTGCTGGTATACGGATGGTGCGGGCAGTGTTTTGACTGGAAAATTCTGGAGAAAGGGTGCCTGGTGAATAAGGACCAGGGGCATTTTTTTTCATAGGCTGTTCAATACTCAAGTGATGCAGTCACACACAGAATGTTATAGTGCTGTTGACTTTCATTAAGGTACTTGTCTTTCTGTCTGTGAGATAAGCCTTGGAATGTGTCCATAAATGTTTCCTGAGCCAAACATGTATTCCTACATCACACTGCATGACACAGTGTGTAGTATTTGTATGTTATGTTATGTTAGTGCTATTTGTATTGCGCACAGCTGCTCCAGCGAAGGAGCGTCCCGGCAGTTCTTTAATTCCTTGTGGTACAGCACCCACGGTAGCATAGCTAAACACTTACAAGGTCCAAAGGGGAGACGTTTTATCTATGCTAATTCTGTTCTCCATTGGCTGCTCTGGAAGAGGCTTCCTGGAGTGGTCCTCTCTATTTTGTCTCCATACAATTGCAATTCTGCTATGTTCAAGAATGGTCAATATCGACCTGTCCATGAATTTGATTATGGTATAGCATTGACCATTAGATTATTTCAGCATGCCATCAGAGTTGCTTAGTGCCACTGTAGATAATGTTCTCTGTCCTAAAACGTTGTATCAAGATATGAGCACTAGAATAGTGTTTTCTGGACTCTGTGAAATTAATGTTTTCCTTTGTAAAAGCATCTTTTCTGTGATTGTGACAATATGATCATCATGCTTCAGGAATGGTAACAAATGTTACATTGACAAATAACACATTCAGTGACTTTCAGGTTATATTTTTCTTAAAAATCGTTGCCACACCATAAAAATATTGAAGAGATGGCCAAACCTGAATAACATCAGTTAACAGTAGTCCTTTCTGATGTCGCCTGTGATCCCGTGAGGAAAGGCATCAGGGTTATCTAGAGCACTCATGTCTGTTGGATGCTCGCACTGCACTGAACATGCGTAGCACCCAGGGCTACAAGTGGGCCGGGTCCTGCCAGTGCTCAGCAACAGTAATTTTTAAAAGCAGGTGAAGAGACAGGTCCCTATCAGGCTCTCCATTTTTACCCTCAGGATGGAAAAAGAAAACTCATCTCTGCAATAGTACAACCAAGTCACTGCCTTTGATGTAACTTCAAAGAGACTCGTTTTTCAGTTTTATATAGTGCAAACTTGCAGCGCTTTACATGAGCACCAATTACATTACACAATGACATATTCATTTTTTGAATCACAGGACGTCAGGCTCAAATCTGTTTTCTCAGCTCGAAGGTCGAGCGCTCTAGCCTTACGCCACAACTTCGCCCACAAAAGCGAGAAGCATTTTCAATATTTTATACAACAAAGTGATAGTTGTTGCTTATTTATCTTATGCAATTTACAGCTATTGACAAAGCCAATAGTCCTGGCTTGTTGTAGGTGTAATGTTACTTGTTGTGTTATATAACTGGATGAATGGACAGAAGCAGCAAAATACCAGTGGGGCAGCACACTATGGTAAGCACTGATTTTTAGCTTAAGTGTTTTAAGCCACGCCCTTAATCACAGTGGCCACGCCCCTATAAAAGACCCCCCCACCCCCCAAGTTTTTTCATCCCACTTAAAACCCTGGTAGTACCCGAACTCAACTCGGAACAGCTGTGGAAGGAACCCGTTCTAAACTATGAAACATTAACAGCACTGCGGGTTTTCCGAGCAGGCACCTTGTTCAAAGCATCAGCGCGGCATACTTTTTTGCATTGCGTTTGTTTACTCCACATTCTCTCCCCAAGAACTTAGTCCATGAGTCAAATACTACCTTGTTCAGTAGCTGTATGTACAGTAAACGATCTAGAACACATGTATACAAGGGGGTTTTCTGAAAGGAAATGCTTATTTATATATGAGGTGTCATTTTGTGAGTTCTCGTTTAGTGCACATCCCCTAAACGGAAGTTAAGGTTGATAGGTGTCAATAGTGCTACCTGTACAAAACCTGAACAGACTTGAAATTCAAATCCTCACCTAATTTCCCACCCCTGCCTCCCTTAGTTAGTTAGCCCCACTTGAGCAAGGGCGAGGATAGTGTATCACGGGCCAGAACCGAGGTAATAAATACACTGCTTCTTCCAAAAACGTATACAGATTTTAGTTCTCACAGAAAAAAATTAGGTTAAGTAGTCGGTCCTCGACAATTTTGAGGCCAAATTAATATAATGCTTACATGGAGAACTTCCAGTGTTGTTTAACAAACATCTTCATAAAGCACAAAGTGTAACCATCTAGTCCTCAATGTCCTTGGGAAACAAGGCACTATTTATGCTGCCCTCTGACCTTTGCACAGGTTGTGACTGCTTGCATGCAATTCAAGTTAGCTTGTTTGGCTTTGAAATGCCTTAGTCACTGGCTCCCTTTAGTGCCTTCTGTGCTCTGGCCACGTATTAAATGCAAAGAAATTCACAGTAAAAATATGGCCCTACTGACTGTTCCCAAGCCCTGTCCCCAAGGTGCAGATGCTCCTGTAGGTTGCTTGGGTAGGGAATGCACTGCAGCTTGATGCTACATTGGCAGTCTCTCTCCCTTGCTTCAGACAAAAGGTGAAAACTAATTTCTTTGCTTAAAATAGTTTCGCAAGACCAGCTTCAAGAGACTCTGTCATATAGTGTGTGCTACTGAAATGTCATCAGACAGCTAGAGAATAAGTGGGCTAAGACAAAAACAAAAAAGAACCTCAGAAATCTGTGTTGCTGGTCACCCTAAACAAAGAGTGGAAGGAGTAAGTCTCCTTTCATCTTATTGCTTTTCTTTTACCTTGAAGTGACTGCAAATATTTTATTGGTTTTGTAATGGACAGTAAGTGATAAACAGTAAGTACAGAAAATGCTCACAAATAATGTTATGCAAAAAAAACAAAGGAAAACCCGTGTGTCGCTAAAAGAATATTACGCATTTCACAGCTATATGGATCTAACAGCGGTCAATATTTGATAGAATTAAGAAACCCATATGACTGGACACAATAGGGAAGAGTATGCATTAGATATCAGTATACTACACAGAATCATCTTTTGGAGCTGTGGGGTCCCTGTCTAATATAATACAAGCATACAGATAGGGGCCATTCAACTATACTTTATTACGGCCATTGAGATTCAGACATGATTATAGGGTCCTCATATCTCATCATACAGATCAGCTGATTATTCAGCTTGTATATCGGTCTTTCGTAAGAAGCCACAGTGGACAAGGCTTCTGTCCGTCCAGTGGCGAGAGGTCAAGGGTGAATCCTTCTTACACTGATGAAGTATACACAATTTTGCTAGGAGAGTAGTGATGCAATATCTTCTGAGTTGTTTAGGACTGAACGTTCGGAGGATGGGATTATATTACGGCCTCTAGTAAACTGCAGCAGATTCCAGGTTGACTCCCAGTACGGCTGAGAATGTCCTTCATATCTCCAATATTTGGCTGCACCTCCAGCATTTCAACATAGGCATAATTCTCCCTCTATATGGCCTGTAGGACAACGAAGGCCAATCATGTATAATTTCTAAATAGCTGAATTTCACCCGGGCCTCTATCATTCCTCAGGTCATGATCACTAAGGAGATCCAACCCCTCTGTCTGTGTAGGTTTTCTGCAGTTGCAATTGTTATTTTAGCTAGGGGAGCCTTCTATTGGTTTTGGTGTATAATACTTCTCTCAAGGCCTCATATAGACCAGAAAATAGCTTTTTATAGCCTCCCAATCACTGTAGTTGGGTATGGCAGAGTGATTCTCCGAGATCCTAAGGGTGTTATCACAATTGATTCAACAGACAGGTTTTGAGTTCCAGGTAGTACCAGAATTGTTAAGAAGCAAGCTGAAAGTCACAATGCATATACTCAAGGGACTTCCAGGCATTATTTGATCAATAGTTAGAACACCTTCTTAGACTCTATGTAGGTGAACAGAATGAGCTCCCTCTGATTATGTGGGTCGGCGTTGTTCAATAGAGGGGCACAAGGAAGTGGAAAGCCCTTTTGTTTCAAAGGGTTATGACATTTTGACCATACTGTAATGGAGCCTTCCTTGATCATATTGGCGAATATATTGTCATTTGTTTGTAGGTGCCTGTGGATGGTTTGCAGTCCTTTTACTCCCCCTGAAATTTTGTTTCCCAAACTGACCCAGACTGGGGTCTCTAAATCTGAAGAGAAAAGATAGGCTATCTGGGAAAGTTCTAATTTACATAAGCGTAGTTGTTCCGATGAAGTAGCTGCTTAGAGTTTAGAAATTGCCAACCGGAGCCTGTCTCCTTGCCAGTATTGTTTGGTTTATGGGTCAATGTTGTACAGTAGAGAGCGGGCGCCTTGAGGGGTATCATGCTAAACACATAATTAAAGTGGGGTGTGATTACCATCTTCATCGTTTTAATTCTGCCTCAGAGGCAAAGTTGTAATTTACCCCGTCTTGCACAGTCTCTGTGCAGTTTATGCTGTAGAATTCTAAGATTATTAACCATCATATCCTGAATATTGCCACTGATCAATATGTTCAGGTATTTCATTGTAAATTAGACCCATTTAAACAAGTGTTCCCGCAGTGATTAAGCCAGTCTGTGCTTGATCATGGGTATCGCCACAGTCTTGATCCTCATTCTCAGACCAGTTTACTTTGTAGCCAGAGAACTGGATGGTTATGGCTAGGGGCTCAAAGCCAAAAGCAAGAACAAAGGTGACAAAGGGCATCGGTAATAAAACTGATATCGAGAAGAAAATCCTAATTTGAATTTGGTACTGATTGCAAGTGAATGTCCCGTGGCTCTCATATCCCAGTAGATGATGGGTCTTGCATTTGTCTGTCATTTATGGCAAAAACACAGCCAGTTTATCTAATTCGTTCTTTAAAAAAAATAACAAAATAAGTGCTCGGGACTTAAAAAGAAATTGTCAAATCTTGTGAGGAAGTGTCAGAGGTGATACACAAGAGTCCAAATGGTAAGGCACCTGGCCCTGACAGCTCCTCTCTTGACCATGACCTTGAAGGATGCTCTTCAGACCAGATGGCTTTCTACTTGTTCACACTCTCTGATAGTTTCAGTTCTTAACAAGGGTAATTAAAGCAACCCCCCTTGTTATAGGTACATTTCTTTAATACATTCAGTTATTAAGATAGTGGGACATCTTTTTTTGGATAACTCAGAGTTGGGCTAGGCACAACTGAGCATTGTCTGAAACATGCACCTATCATTCACAAATATTTCCTAGCTATACAAGGCTCTGTATATTTGACCTTTATGGACCTTAGCAAAGTTTGTATACACTGCCATGACCATATGGGATGTTTTTTCTTTGCTCTTAACTTTCAATTAAGGTTACAAAAACAAATGTAGCAAACGCTGCTGGTCAATTGTGCTTTCACTTGCGGTAAGTATTATTATTGTTATTTTTTTGCATGACCTTCACTCAACCCTCCCTGCTAGAGTCAGATATCGGTCTGAGGGAGAATATGCGAATCTTTTAATCTTCATAGGGGGTCCGTCGAGGTTGTCTACTGCTTCTTTTTCTTTTTCAATTATATATTAATTGAAAGAAAATGTATTATTATTATTTAGGGTAGGTGACTACCCACCTCAAGGAAGAATCACAATTCTTCTCAGGTTGAACTCTTAATGCAAATAAATTAACCGATTTCCTGGTAGCCATGGCACAGAGCAGACAGGCTTAATTTAGAGCAATGTATAAAGTGCATATGCAGTACTGAAACAGTAGTATATTTAAAATGCAAAACAATAAAAATCCCAAACTGATTTAGAGAAATAGAGTAAAATATTAACAAACAAACTGACACCAAAATGCAAAATAAGGAGAGCAGGAGATATACATTTCTAACTTTTTAAATAGAAATAGCACCAAAAAGCACAAAGCGTCAATGATAGTCATTGGTTGCAGTAGACCAGGACATAGGTGCCATTTGAGACTGACTGCAATGCACCATGGGTCGGATATACAAACCAGGTTTGTCCTGGTTAATGATTATACCTTCTGATTAAGTCTTTTATGTCCCTATCCACCACAGGAGTACATTTGTATGCCTGGCCCTAGCTAGTGTGTGGGTATGAATCCTGAGCACACCCTAACTAATGGGGTAAAAGTACCTGGGTTCACCCCTCTGTACATTGGACATTGTCAAGATGGCAAGAGTCTTCAGGCACCCTAAACATAGGCTCAGAAGGCTGGTAGTGTGTGGGGAGTGTACTTTAGTAATCATATTGTCCATCCACATCTAACACTAAAATACAGTTTGAGGTATCCTCTGTACCTACAATAAATCTCCATATCTTAACCCTGCACTCCTGTCTAGCACAATTTGACATTGTAGTGTCAAAAGTATGCCCAAAGCCTCCCCTGCATATTCTGTGGAGTTCAGATTAGTCATTGCTGCCCATTCATGTCACCCTATTCATGCATATAAGGCTAAATGATGGCTGAGAGAAGCTGGTCAGCCAATGCAAATTAGCCTCCAGGATCTTCAGGTAGGAAAAAGGTAACTTTCTAAAAGTTGCTTTCCTTAATATTAATTAAAAAAAACTACCATCACAATTAAATTGTATTTTTCATATTGATTACAAATATCTGTTGAATTATTTTTCTAGCTAGTCGTATTCCTGAGATACAGGGTAAGCATGGCACATGCATCAAAGCCTTTTGCGATCGCAAACGGTGCGATTTGGAAAAATCGGCCGTTTGCAATCGCAAAATTAGCTTTTGCGATGCATCAAGGGTCAAGGGCCTCGCAATCTGAGAATTCGCAATTAATTGCGAGTTCTCAAATTGTGATTGCATTTAAGGAATCGCATTTTGCGATTCCTTAAATGCAATGCAAGAACCCCTTTGAAGTAGCGATTTTGCTACTAGGGGGCTACTAGGGGACTCAAATTACCATGAAGTTAAACTCCTCGTTTCAGTGGGAATCCACATGTGGAGGGTGTTGAAGCAGGAGGAGGAGACGGCGTTGACCTGTTTCGTTATGGAGAGGGCGGAGTCGAGGATGACCCCTAGGTTGCGTGCGTGATAGTTGGGAGTTGGAGCTGCTCCCAGTGCGGTCGGACACCAGGAGTCGTCCCAGGCCGAGGGGGTGGAACCGAGGATGAGGACCTCCGTCTAGTCTAAGTTCAGCTTCAGCCAGCTGTTCCTCATCCATTCGGCGACGGCCTTCATTCCTTCATGGAGGTTGGTTTTGGCGGTGTGGGGGTCCTTGGTGAGGGAGAGGATCAGCTGGGTGTCATCAGCGTAGGCCCATAGGAATAAATGGGGAGTTATTCCTTAATTGCGACTCGCAATTATGGAATGTTTAGAAATCTCTATTTTTTAAGCAATTTGTACATGCATAGGCTTTTGCGATTCCTTAACTGCGATTCCCTAAAAATCGCAATTAAGAAATCGCAAAAGCCAACATTGATCCAGGTGCCTGTATAATCTGTACTCTAGTTTTCTACATAAGACAGTTAGGAATGGCACAGTGAAAATATATTTGGGTGCTAGTCAATGTAATACAATACAATATCATTTTAAAAAGTGCACCTGCTTCCGAAGAAGTGTCCCAGAGCACACTGCATGTAACTAGTACTGTAAGCCAAATAAGGAAACCAAAGCCCAAAAATTTGAAACATCCCAAGCAGACTAAGAAAAGAAAAGTCTTTAAATTCTTTTTAAAGATACCTTCAGAGGGAGCTAAATGAAGACTAGGTGGGAGAGAATTCCAGAGCTTAGAGATAGACAAAGGATCTCCCTCTCCAAGCTTTGCGGAGCTGAGGAACTTGAAGTAGTTTTAGGCCATTGGATCTCAAGGCTCTTCTAACCTGACTATAAGGTTTGAATCTCCTCCTTAAATAGAAGGTCCTTTTTGCTCAAATGCTGTATAGGCACAGGTTTGAGCCTTGAATTGAATCTGTTCAATTGCTGGCAACCTGTGTGGTTGTCGCAAATAAGGTGTCACTGATAAACGAGCAGGAATTTCCCAAATGAAACAAGCAGCTGCATTTTGAATAATCTGAAGGCTCTGACTCAATTGGGCCGGTAAACCCAAATATAGTCTATTCGCATAGCCCAGTTTAGAGGTCTCCAGAGAATGAACAATGATCTTACGAGTATCTTCTGGAAACAAATGCAGTATCCTTTTTAACGATTTAACAGTTGCAAAGCAGCTAGAAGAAACTGCCTTGATTAGGGATTCAAAAGAAAAGTGAGAATCAAATTTGATACCCAAATTTATTACTGTTGGGGTAAGTGAAGGATGAACTTGCAAGCTTGGAGGGGGCCCCTCCACGTACCCTGCAGGGGTGCCCCCTCAAATTTCGTTACGCCACTGAGGGGAACATTTTGTTAAAAAAAAAAGGAATCTCAGTTTTTTTAGGAGTTGAGTTTGAGACAATTACTGTTAATCCTTTCAACAACTAATTTAAGACACTGCTTAAAAGAACTCAAAGCTTCCACATCAATCTCCTGAAAAGACAGAAGGAGTTGAGTGTCTCATCTTAGAAACGAATATTAAGGTAAGCACCTTTACCATTATTTTTGGTATTTTGGAGAGTAACAAACCTATAACTGTATTGAGTAAAAAACAGGAAAATCTATTATTTGTTTTAGTTCTATTAGCCAGACGTGAGGTGTATATAAACCGTAAAAATTGCATAAATGAGGACAAAAAAAAGGAGATGAGTGGAGTGTCATCGGTGTATGAAATCACACGCAAACCCCATGATTCCACGAGACTCGCCAGTGACTCCAAACAAACACTGAAGAAGGTAGGACTCAAAGCAGATCCCTGTGGAACCAGGCATCCAAGTTGTTTAGGGGCAGAAGAATAAGGAGGTAGAAAAATGGCATGTGCCCTGTCTTCGAGAAAGATTTAAACCAAGCCAAGACATCCCATGGACTCCAGTTCTCCTGAGCCTATGTAGAAGAATAACATGAGAAACTGGATCAAACGCAGAGGATAAATCAAGTAAGACCAGTAATTCTGGTCAAGATTATCCTTAATAAACTCTGTGACTTCAGGCAAGGCGGATTCCGTACTAAAATCTGAACGGAATCCGGATTGCGAGTCTTTTAGCAGATTATTGGATTCCAGGAGGTGGGAGAGTTGTCTATTAACTAGTTTCTCCAGCCTTTTCGTCACTGGAGGCAATAGTGAAATAAGTCTAAACTGACTTAAGTATTCGGATCGGCATTTGGCTTTTTTTACTAAAGGGCTCAGATGAGGATGTTTGCAGCTCCTCTGAACTTGTGCAGAGTCCAGAGAGGTATTTATGATTTTATTCAGAATGAGATTAACATGTGTGGAGGCTAGTTTTAAAATCTGAGGGGAACATTGATCTAAAGGGGATCCAGATTTGCATTTAAATAATTCTGCAGTTCAGTCCTCAAGGGGTATATAATTAAAAGCTGTTAATAAAAGACCAGAAAAAAAACTAGAGTTCTCAGCATGAGCATTCAGGCTTTGAGTTGGAACTGGTCATAGATTGATTGAATTTTCTTTAAAAAGAAATCCTAAAGATCTCTACATATATTGGTAAAAGTGGTAAAATTATTCTTTAAGGCTGTAGGAGAGAGAAAAGTACTAACAATTTTTAAAAAGTCCCGAGGCATATTATAAGCAAGAGCAACTGTGGAGGAAATGAAATCCTTGTGTCCCCTACGAATGGAATTACAAAACATTTTAGGGCAGTTTAGGGCAGTTTTGTAAGCAAGTCTGCATCCATGTTGCATGACTTACTCCATTTTCTTTCCAAGAATGTGTAGTGATGTTTTTCCTCTTTTAAAGCAGATGAGGACCATGAAGCAGAAGACTTGGATCTTCTGGAGATAGATACTTTTTTGGGGCAATTAGATCTAAAGCCTCAGATAGCCAACCATTAAAGCTTTCAACCTCCATCTCTAAAGAGCCTGAAAGATTGATAGGAATGGACTGGAGAACATCAGCTAAGAGCGTTTTCAAAATGTTGTGCCAGGGTATTGAGATGTCGTGTATTTCATCCTGCCGCCTATAATTCAGGGAAGTAGTGACCATAAAAGGAACCAGATAGTGGTCAGGCCACATTAGATTAAGAGCAGATTTAACCATTGCATTAAAATGATTAGAAAACATAAGATCCAAAGTATGACTTGCCTTATTTGTAGGGCTGATCACTTATTGTTCTAAATTAAAACCATCTGAAGCTGTCACATACTGCTTGGCAGTACTGCTATTTAAATCAATGTAAGGACATGTTAATATTGCGTTTCTACAAGTCCTACATTTAAATACCAGGCATTCTGCCTTGTGAGGTACAAGGCCTACATAGTGTTGACATTGATATTTAAAAAAATATTTTTTTACCTGCCAAAAGGTTTATTTTGCCAGGGTGAATTGCAGTGTTTACGCTGCCACATTGAAGGCATAAAACCATGTTTGTACTGCCATTGTAGTGGAAGGCACAGTGGGCGCTGAAGTCCACTAGAGGCCTTAAATGTCCAGGTCCTGGGTATGCTTTCTACCATATAGTAGAAGCTTTTAGGTACGTTGAATGTACAATAGGAGTATGCCAGTTCAACAATGTTTAATGGTGACGCACAGACACTTTACTTCTGGTTAGCAGGGGTAAAGTGAACAGCGTTATAAAGCCAGCAACAATATAGGGTCCAGCAGAAGGCAAACAGTCCGGAATTACCACACAAAAACACTGATTTCCTACATTAATCAAATTGGAGGTGCATGCTGTTAGTAGGCTACTGCCCATCCCTGCACTATCATATGCTGATGATGCTGTCCCACTTTCTGCAACAGCAAATTGTATTAAACAACGGTTAGATTAATTTGTTTAATTTATGGACAGTCTGGAGTTAAGCACTAATTTTGCTAAATAACATATCATGATTGTGGGCCCTAAATCCATTCAGACAAGAGTTTTTAAGGATCAATTTATTAGTCCGGTCCAATATTCGTTTTTGTTTGGAATAATTTTCAATTCATCCAAAAAATTGGAAAGTCTGAAAACAAGTAAAAGACAATTATTTTGCAGATATATTTTGTCTGTCTTCAATTTCGACTCAAGGATGGGGTAGTATGCCCATCCAAGCTTTAATTACAATCTATCTAGCTACTGTGTTGCCATTGCATTATACAACTATTTTTTTTTAAATATTTATTATCATTGTTGTCAAGGTAGTGGTCAGTCAGGGCCAACACGCCCCACGAAGTATGCTCATGAGTAATCAGCGATGAAAAGACTTGGGACCCTAACTTTGCTGCAGGTTATACACAGATTATACACTTACCCATTGGACTTCTCCCTGTTGCTGCCACTTCGCATCGCCGCCACTGACCAGTCCGTGGGGACTGCAACGTACGCTTTCCGCGATGGGACTTCATTACCCAGAGTCCCCGGGAGGCGCTTAAAAATGCCTCGGCCCTCCTGCAGCGCAGGACGCGCGCGGGCGTGCCCAGGTGCTGCCCGTGCAAATCCTGGTCCAAGGGCGGGCCTGTCTGCGCCCGTCAAAGGCTGGAAGAGGCCGGGCCGGGCCACGTTATTGACTTCTTCTGTGCTGGACAGTAAGCTTGTGATTATTGTTGGGCTTTTGTCCTTTGAAGGCTGCTGGGGTACTGTTTTTGTGTGGATTTGAGAAACTTAATATCATGAGTAAAAGGAAGGTAGGGGATAGGGTGGTGGGCACTTTGGATGCCTTTTTAAACAGAGCCGAATCTCTCCTAATAAATGAGATCCAGGCAACAGAGCGTAGGCTCTCGCTTGAACCCATACCATCTATGGAACGCTCTTTGCCTAGCGCCCAGATACCCCATCTGCAAACTAACACTGAATTAGAAACTGTATGTGATATAACATCCCCTAGGTTATCATGTGTGTTGTCTATGTCTCCCTCCCTGGGTTCCCCGCAAACTCAGCGCAGTATAGAGAGCCCTGCTATGGTAAAGACCAGAGGAAAGAAAGCTATGGGGGGGGGGGGGATAGGTGCGGAACCGCATACTAAAAAACAGAAAGGTCGTGGCACAACTAAACAAAATCCATTGTCTGCCATAAGCGAATCAAGTGGGGTTTGTGTTTTTGGAAATCCGAATGTTAATACCACAGACCCTAACCCTGTTGTTCACCCACATTTTCAGCTCAATCAAGGAGACTTGTGCTCCCTACTAAGAGAACAATTAGCTGCCCTTATTGATCCCATCATGAAAAGACTAGATTCAGTTGATGCTAGGCTTAATAAAATCGAAGAATCCCTAGCTTGCACCATTCAAAGGAATCCTGCGCAACCTACTACTCAGCCTAATGGGGGGGGGGGGAGGGTCCAACCAATGTAACATCTCGGGACACACACACAAAGAACAGTGGGGAAATATGGCGAATGCCCAAATAAGTGTGGATCGGGTACATTCAGTGGTGAACGTAGTTTGTCCTCCCCCTACCAGTGTTAGTAATGGTAGTTCTGCCCCATTGTTACAGCAACATAGGGCTGAAGGGGTTAGGAGGTTGGATGCGCATGGTATAGAAGGGGGTCCAGTTACGTCACCTATTCTCCATCTTCCCCATCCTTGCGAATGTACCCGCACTCCCTTCGGGTACTCGAGAGCATTGGTCCACTCTTAAAAACAAGGTTCTCCACTTCTTGAGTAAGAAGACAGGCATCGGTTATGAACTATTTGATTAATTTAAAATGCTGCGACGCATCAATTGGGTTGGCCATTTGTTTAAATCCATGCCTGGGGATTGTGTGGTATTGAGCTTTAGGTCACCCCCATTGGTCCGTTATATTCTTGAGATGGCTGGGCACTTTCCCCCTACTGCAGAAAGAATTAGATTACTCCCCCTTGGATTCTTCTACAACCGACGTATGTCGCCTAGAAGTAGGGAAGTACGGGTACCCCACGAGATACATAATTGGATAGACTTCCCCATTCAGACTAACAACCGCTTCGAGTTACTTTCATCACTCGAAGACATTGACTGACTGAGAGGGAGTGATAATGTACAGTGGGTTTCAGGCAGTGGCGATATAACAATGGTTGCTAATAATCCACCAATTGGCACTGGTAGCAATCTGGGTAGGGGGTGTGTTTTACCTAGGGATATACTAACAATTGATACAGGGAATTTATGTATGGGAAGTGAAGGGCGGGATACCCCAATTGCTTCTGAGGTACAACCTCCCCTTAGAACCCCTAGCCCAGGCCATTCACCAATAATGGAAACTAACATAAACGAAGTTAGGATTGGCATTGGGAATGGTGGTCATAGCCCCTCGAGACCATTTTTGTCTCTATCCTCCTGGAATATAGCGGGTTTAGAAGCTAAATTAATGTCTACAGATTGGTACGCATATATTGAGTGTTCGGATATATGGGCTTTTCAAGAGACATGGTCCGTAGAAGGAGTTTTTCATGAAGGCAATTTGAGGGGATAAGGGTGGATGAGGTTTTCATCGATAGCCCAGATATTCTGGCCATAAGGGTCGGGTCAGCTCAGCAAGGGGCCTCAATATAATTATTTATAATGTGTACTCTAGGGGCCAACCTGGTGGCAGGAGCTCTATTGTCGTTACAACCCTAGAAGGCCACCTGTCTCAAGAGGTCAATACTAGTAATCTGATCATCGCTGGTGACTTTAATACCTGCTTCGAACCATTAGATTCTGAAGATGGAAGGCTAAGTGATGATGTGGATGCACTATGGGGTGTCCCTCACTTGGATCTCCAACCTATTAGGAAATGGTCTGAGGCAGCACTTCAATTGAAGGGGTTGTGTTTGGAAAGGGGCTTGAGGGCGGTTAATGGAAGGACAAAATCTGATAGTCAGGGTGCTGTCACCTTTGATAATGGTAGGTCTAATAGCCGTATAGATTACATTCTTGGGAATGTGGAGCTGTGGCCTACAGTCCTAGACATGGAGGTACAGAGTAGACCTGAAAGTGACCATAACCCCTTGGTCTTTAAAATTAACGATAGGAGTTTTTTTAGTCCCCTACAGAGGGAAGGTGATAGCTGCCCCAATATGTTAACCATCTCCAATGACTTAAGACGGGTACGATGGGCTCGGGTAGTTACTAACGAAAGGAGTGTGGCAGAGATTAGGGCCATGGTAACAGGGTCCTCAGAGAAACTTTCTGAATGTGAGACTCAGGAGGCGTTTAATGCTAATTTACTGGGTGTTCACAATGAACTTTTTAGTGGGCTGAAAAGGTTTTTTAAAATAAATGCAAAGCCATCTAAAAAGACTAGTACGTTGAAGCCAAGCACGTGGTATAATAACACGTGTAGATTATCCCATAAAGCCTTGGTGGAAGCAATAAAATCTAGGTCCCAGGACAATATAAAGCTGTGTAGAGCAAAATGTAAAATAGCCCTAAAACAAGTCAAGACAGGCTGGGGTGAGGATCGATGGAAGGATCTGTTACATGCCTGTAAGGGTAGAAACATGATCCAATTTTGGGATTTACTCAAATGGGGGAATAGGCAACAGTCAAAAACCCCGAATAACCACTTCGATCCTCAGCAATGGGTGTAATTTTTTGAAGCACAGTTTAAAACAAGTCTTTGTAGTAATGAGGTTGCCCCGCTCATCACAATTGATGATCCACTGGTGTTCAGAAACAGAGAGGTGGAGTCAGTGTTAAAGTTAATTCCGAGCTCCGGGGCCTGATTGTATTGCTGCTGACTTATTTAAGCAGGACTAAGAGTTAGGGGTACCAAAAATCAAAATACTAGTTAATGCTATAGCAGGTGGAGCTCCGCTCCCAGCATCATGGTTCGGAGCAGAGATCATACCGATCTATAAGAAGGGAGATCGCTCTGCTCCGGCCAACTACAGACCCATCAGTTTAATTGACGCTGTGCAAAAGATTGCTGCAAGATTGGTACTGGGCAGGATGCAGGGATGGATTACTGATGCCGATATTTTGACACCCCTGCAGGCAGGGTTTCGGTCCCATATAGGGACTCTTGACCAAACCTTTAGATTTGTATTAATTTATTGGAAGGAGGTTATTTTAGGCGGGGGGTATGCTTTTTGCAGCATTTGTGGACCTTAAGTCCGTTTTCGATTTGGTCCCAAGGGCAAAATTGTGGGAAGTTCTATTGAAAATAGGGATGCCCAAAGAGTTAGTTTCCATTTTGGTTAAATTTCATGAATATACCCATGCGCAGGTTCGTTGGAGCAAACCAGGTGAGGTCACCGAAAAGTTTGAGATGAGCAAAGGCGTCCGACAGGGGTGTGTATTGGCTCCCATCCTGTTTTCTTTATTTATTAATGGGGTGGTGCAGTATTTTGTGAATCACCCAACGGATGCGCCAATATTAGCTGGCATGAAAGTGCCCTTGCTCATGTTCGTGGACGACACCCTGTTAATATCCAAGACGAGACAGGGATTGCAGTTGCCACTGTCTCGTTTTGAGGTGTTTTGCCACGAACATGAGCATGTGGTTAATGTAGGGAAAACAAAGATTATGGTGCTCCATGGGGTTTAGCCAGTTAAAGCACAAGTTTTTATGGATGGCGAACCACTGGAGCAGACTGATGTTTTTACCTACCTGGGTGTCACATTTAGCGACAAGTTAAGCTGGAAGCCGAGAGGGGCGTGGCTAGCCGAGCAGCGAAATGGCCGCTCTGTGAGCGAGCTCCGCCGGCTGCACATTGTAAATCCTGCATAGATCCTTACTCTGCTGTGGAGGGACCCTGACTCGCAGATGGCTGGACGCTAGATGACCTGGGGAGCACTCGGTGAAAATCCCGGTTCGCTCGGACGCAAGGCGCACGAGTTCTAGCGCTGCTGACCTGACCGGCTCTGCCTGCCGGCTGCCGCGGAACCTGAGACGGCGGCTGCTCTCCACCGGACACCGGAGCCCATCTGCATGAGGCTGGCGCGGGGCTGTCGGGGCCCCTGCGGAGCTTACAGTACGCCGCTGTGATTGCTGGGCTGCAGCTGCGGAATCGGAGCCACATAGAGCTATTTGCCGACCGCCCTGCCCCCATTCCCGGATCGGGCGCTGACCGGGCGAGGCGGCCGCCATTTTAAAACAGCACTGCGGTGAGGACCACAGCGGCCGGATCACTCGGCTGGTTTGGAGGGGAGGCGGATCCTGATGGTGACCCTCGGCGCTCCTGTTGCCTACTGCCCGGGAGACGAGCTGCCGCACCCCCGGTGAGTGAAACCCGACTGTGCATGGGAGATCTGGGGGCGTGGACACCGGGCACACAGAGCTTGGCTGGTGCGAGCTGGGGGACGGCCCGCCATTTCCCTGGCGCGGGGCCCACCAGCTGACACTGCACCCCTCCAGCGCCTGCAACTAGTGGGGATCACCTACTGAGACACTCGACTGCCTCCCATTGGGACTCCGCTGGCCCTCGCTCTGAACTGCGATATCCTGGGCTGCGGACTGGACGACACACAGGTGTAGGTGGCCGGACGTACCATTAGGGGTGGTGACCTCCTTATTCAAGATGGGTGGTAATAGGGATGTGAGACAGCCCAAGCTCACCTTCGAGCAGAAACAAAAAGCCAAACAGACGCTGGCTGATCAGGAGGCGGCGACACCCCCATCCACGAGCCCCACACCGGACATTGACTTTGGCGCCTTGATTATGGAGGTCCGCTCCAGCCTAAAAAGCATCGACTCAAAGCTCGACGCCATGGCATCGCAGTTGGAGGCGGTGAAAGCTAAGGTGGATACGCACGAGACGCGGCTGGACAAACTCGAAAACAGGCAAACGGAATGCTGCGAGTTCCAGCAACAAACTAAGCAACACATAACGAATATTGAGCGCGAACTGGACTTCATGCGAGCTAAAGCGGATGATTTGGAGGCGCGGTCCCGGAGGTCCAATATTCGAATCACGGGCGTTCCGGAGACGGATAATACTGGGAAGATGGAGGTTTTTGTAACGGATCTTCTCCACGAACTGTTTGACCCAGACCTTTCCCCGGTGTTCACGGTGGAGAGGGCACACAGATCCCTTGGCAAGAAACCTCCGACGGGAGCCGCTCCTCGACCCATCTTGGCGAAATTGCTGAATTACCAAGATCGAGACCGGATCCTACGACTGGCCCGGGAGAAGGGCAAGATCACTCACAAGGGGAACCAGCTCTCATTTTATCCGGACTTTACCCCCAGGGTTCAGGCGGCGAGGAAGGAGTTTCTGCCAGCCAAGAAACTGTTAATGCAAGCTGGTATACCGTACTCCCTATTATATCCGGCCAAATTGAAAGTCATGCACGACCGTGAGGCGCACTTCTTTACGGACGCGAAGTCCGCCCTGAAGTTCTCCCGACACATATGCGGACCTGGTGCTCGTCGAAAATCGCCTAGACTGGAAGATGACGCGGACCGGATGAGCGACAATGATTGACCACGTCGATCCTACCTGACTGAGGGCCCCCCACTCTGAAACCTGGAAGGGCGGCCCTGGACTCTTCGCGCTCATTGGGCACCGGGATTGAAAACTGCCACAACCTGTTTCATGTGCCATGCTTGGGGATCGACCTGGACAGGGTGCAGCCCTGGGTCTGAGACACTACTATATCCCATTCTGGTACATTACTAGAGCCTTCGTGAGTCGGGTTGTCTCTGAAGAGCTGCGACTCTCCTGTGGTGTGCAGCCACCCCGAGGAATCGGGGGTGTATGCCGGAAGCACCTCGCCCCATGGGGTATTTCCCACTGTTCTTGTTTCTACTTCATTGGAGTGCTGTTTTGAGCACGACAAGGGTTTTAACGCAACCTAATTGGGGGGTTGGCGTGGGTGGGGGGAGGAGAGGGGGGTTGGATGTTTGGTTCTTTGTTTTGAACTGGTGCATGATGGTTTTAGACTTTCCTGGCGTGGTGCGAGAGGGGCTGCTGGTTGTGGGGTGCGCGAGCACCCGGACAATGTTGGTGTTCACGGTGGGGAGTGTTCGGACACTTAATCGAAATTGCTGGGATGGGGGGGGTTAAGCTATGGACCTGGAACATTAGAGGGCTTGGGGACTACAAAAAGGCTAAGCTGATGCATGGTGTACTGTCTAGGCACAATGTTGACGTGTGCTTCCTGCAGGAAACTCATCTAAATGCGACTCCGTCGCCCAGGCTGAAACATGCTAGATGGTCACAGGTGTACTCAGCCATTTATTCCAACTATGCGAGAGGGGTGGCTGTCCTTATGCGTAGGGGGTTGGATTGGAAAGAACATAAATGTGTGCTTGATACTGATGGCCGCTTTGTCATTCTGCATGGTTCGCTGCAGGGCAGGCCCCTGGTCCTGGCTGCTCTATATGGTCCAAATGTGGATGACCCAGACTTTTTCCGGGAGGTCTGGACGCAAATTACTCTGCTAAACTGTAGCTCGATTGTGATAGGGGGGGATTTTAATGTTGTATTGAATGATGAGCTAGACAGACAGGGTGCCGCCAGACCCACGCAGGTTAATGCGCGACAGGCTATACTTGATGTAATGGAGGAAGGAATGCTATCAGATGTATGGAGGGTTCGGCACCCTGGAGTGAGACTGGGTACATGCATCACATGCCATCATGCTGCTTGGTCCAGGTTGGATTTTTGGTTGGTGACGCCTGAGGTGGCGACATGGGTGGTGAACGCCGATGTTCAAGCTAGGTCACTGTCTGATCATGCCCCTTGTGCGTTGGAGTTGAGTATTCCTGGTGCTAACACTAGAGCGTTCAGTTGGCGCTTGCCCCCACATGCCCTTACTGACCCAGTGTTCACTGAAGACATTCGCACTGACATTGAGAACTATTTCAGGGATAATGAGAGGTCGGCTTCCACAGAGGCTATTGTATGGGACGCCTTTAAGGCGGTGATAAGAGGTCAGTGTATAGCTAGACAAGCTGGGGTGCTACGTGACATCCGGCGTTCTCTGTCCAGGCTTGAACAGGAACTGAAAGAGTTAGACCTGGCCTTCTGCCGGGACCCGACCCTAGAGCTGGCCGGCAATATCAAAGCCAAACTGCTCGTATTTAATGAGGAGGCGCAGCGAGAAGTTAAATTTCTAGGTAAACAGGCTGAGGCACGGAGGTACGGAGAGGGGGACAGACCGAGCAGGACCCTTGCCAGGTTAATCGCCCCTAGGTCGCAGTCTCATCACATACATACTATTCACGACGGCGCGGGCTCCCTGGTGGTGGGTCAAGAGGCAGTCTTACAGGCATTCACTGATTTTTATTCATCCCTCTACAAAACTCGCCAGGCGGAAATCCCTGCTTCCCTAGATAGCTTCCTTGATTCTATTGCACTGGTTTGGTTCAACGACAATCACAGGACATACATGGACCTTCCCGTAACTGCCCAAGATATAGCAAAGGTCATTAAGAACATGCCCTCGAACAAGGCGCCTGGCCCGGATGGGCTTACGACTTCTTTCTACAAGACTTATGTGGAAGAATTGGCCCCGAAACTACACTCGTTGTTTGCTGAAGCTCTAGAACTGAATGCACTCCCGGACTCGATGCGCGAAGCCCTAATAATCACCCTCCTGAAACCCGATAAAGATTGCACGGAACTTGACTCTTACCGTCCCCTCTCCCTCATCAACATAGACGCTAAGATCTTTGCTAAGGTCCTTGCGGACAAGTTGCAACCGTTACTACCCATTATAGCGCTTCCTGACCAATCTGGGTTTATCCCAGGCCGCGCGACTTCCCATAACCTCAGAACACTTTTCTCCATCTTGCACTACCTACACCCGTCTACCCAGGCTGCGGTGGTGTTTCTAGACGCCACCAAGGCGTTTGACTCCTTGGAATGGCCCTACTTGTTCAAAATTTTAGAGAGGATGGGGTTTAGCCTTAACTTCGTCACACTGATAAAACTGCTGTATGATGCACCCAGGGCGCGAGTGAGTGTGAATGGATTGATATCCGAGCCCTTTCACATCTCCAGGGGGACCAGACAAGGATGCCCCCTATCCCCTCTCCTTTTCGCTATTGCCATGGAGCCGCTTGCGGCCCGGGTTCGTCAACATCACACGGCGAGGGGGATAGGATTCAGCTCCCGGAGTCTGCTGATCTCCTTATATGCGGATGACGTCACTCTGTACATTAAAGATCCCACTGAAAATATGAACCCACTGCTCCGAGAATTCGTGAGATTCGAGGGTTTGGCCGGCATATCGATCAACTGGTCGAAATCTGTAGCGTTCCCCCTGACAGACACTACTGCACAGCCTCCCTCAGAATATCCCCTACGGTGGGAAACCGAGGCGGTGAAATACTTGGGTATATGGGTGAGTCGAGACATGCAAGAAATATGGTCCCTGAATTTCGGGAGAGCTGTGGACTGGCTTGAAAGCAAAGTAGAGATCTGGAGCAGGCTTCCCCTCTCCCTGGTTGCACGGATAGCATTGGTGAAAATGGTAGTCCTCCCAAAATTTTTATATCTATTTGTAAATGTTCCCGTGCCAGTGACGGCGCACTTCCATGCACGCGTGAGGTCGCTACTTCTGCAATTGGTGTGGGCCGGGGGCCAAGCTCGGTCTTCCTGGGCCCTGCTGACCCTCCCGCTCAGGCAGGGTGGCCTTGGTGCGCCGGATTTCAAACTTTATTCGCTGTGCGCGCAGGCGCAGTTCCTGCATTTCTGGGTTTTCCCCACCCCATTCCAACCACATGTGGCGGTGGAACTGGCCGCTGCCGCCCCGTCGCCTCTCCAGGTGGCGCTGTACGGCAGGGCGACGCGCCCATCGAACGATATTGACACGGTGGAAATGATCCGCTGGTCCTGGCGAGAGCTGCGGATCAGGGCGAAGCTCCCGCTACTCTACGCGCCATCGATCCCACTACGTGGGAACCCGATGCTGCCGTGCCTATGCGCCAGGGGTGAAACTATTCTACTTCGAGGGGAACGCATACGGACGTTTGCTGATCTCTACCCCGACGGGAAGTTTGCTGAGGTGCCGGCGCGGGAGGATGACACGCCTGACTCGTTCTCAGATGCACTGCTGCACCACTCACTCCGGGAGTCCTGTAAGAAATTGTGGCCTCAATTCCCTGAGGAGCCGCCGCGCCTGGACGCACTCCACAATTTGCTGACGAGACCGTCCCCCGCGAAGCTGGTCTCTAGACTATATAATTGTATGCAGGAGCAGGCCCCGATCACTATACCGGCGGCCAAACGGGCTTGGTCTGTAGACCTGGCTGACCCCCTCACTGACGACACATGGGACTACTGCTGCGCACAACTCTTGGCACTATCTCCGAACTATAGGCTGCGACTGGTCCACTTTAAGTTCCTACATAGGTACTACCGTACCCCGACACTGTTATACCGCATGGGCGTCAAAGAAGACGCTTCCTGCTGGAAATGTGGCGGGGAGGATGCATCATTCCTACATGTGGCATGGACCTGCCCTAAATTGCACGATTACTGGACGGCCGTTTTCACTGCCATTAACCAAATGCTACACCGCTCAGACGAGCCCACCCCGCTTGTGGGCCTGCTGGGGTATGTCAAAGACACTGAGCCTTGTGACCGAAAATTGCACGCGATCTTACTCCTGTATGCGAAACGGCAGGTGGCAATAAATTGGGGCCGTAAGGCTCTACCTGCGTTCCAGGCATGGGTCAATGATGTGGCTTATGGTCAGGCACAACTTACACATTACTGGGAGTCGATGCCCACTGCTACAAGACCTAATGACATTTGGGAACCTTTCCTCCAATGGGCCAGGGAGAGAGCGAGCACTGATGCCTCCGGGGGTGCCCCTGACGTGGGCGTCTCTGATGACATGGGTTGAAATCCTTAGACTGCTTGACATCTGTTTACGTTGGGTTGAGAACGGATGGGGGGTTGCTCCCATAACCTGAGTAATATATTCCCCGCCCCCTGGCTGCCCTTCCCTTAGCGCCTACTGTACCTAGCGTCACGCCCCACTAACTGATCGAACGTAACACTAGCTGCACTGTCCCCCCCCCCAACCTCATGGGAGATACCTGGACTGTCCCTACCACTGAACCTGCCAACTGCTTACATCACTCTCCTGCTGTCTGCACCCCTGCGCACACGCCCCCGAGAGTCCCATTCTGATTATATAGATCCTATTTCACTCAGCACCACGTAGTTCTTTGTTACCCTCGCACTGTTGTGGGGGGTTGGGTGGATGAGTGCCGCAGTTTTACCTATGCTCATCTGATGTTTTGCTGCGATATGACCTCCGTGCTTGCCAATATGACGAGACGTTGTCTGACTCACGTTTGATATTGGCTGTTTGCGGCACCATTCCCGAACTAAAGGGGAAAAAGAAAAAATGTAAGATTATGTGATTTGCCTCTGTTGTGCTGCATGTTTAATCTCCTTATACAGTGTTTACAGGAACTGCAGGACGCGTTTTCGCCAATTATGCTGGAGCGTCCCTACATGAGCCCTATCACTGTGTGTTATTTGTGAATATCGCGGCCTGCCTCCGGGTTGTTGGCACGACGCAGTGTAACGTTTGTTTACGACCAATAAATATCTTACACCAAAAAAAAAAAAAAAAAAAAAAAAAGTTAAGCTGGAAGCCCCATGTTGAGATTCTAGCGTTGAAACATGCTCAGCTAGCCGGTGCCCTGTTCAAGGAGCATAGGTTGTCTCTAACCAAGCCCATTGCCCCTATTGTTAAAATCTATACGACCAAAATCTGCCCTGCCATTTTATATGGTGCTGAAATGTGGGGTTTCTGTAATTTAACTCCACTATCCACAGCTCAGAATAAATTCATGAGATCTATATTGGGGTTGCCCCAATCATCCCCTCGTATTCCATTGCTTCTTGACCTTGGTTGTCATGCACTAGAGGATGTTGCACGATACAGACCACTGGCATTCTGGAGGCGCCTCTGGATCACTCCGGAGCTCCACCTTTATGCAAGGGCGTTGTTGGAAGTAAGGGGGTTAAGCCGCTCACATATGATCCCATGGTTGATTGTTATTAAATCTTTGTTGATCGATATGGGTATGAGGAATCTTTGGGATTACCCAGAGACAGCAGAATTTCCATCAAAAAGGTCCTATAGAGCAGCGTATTGGGAGTTGATTAAAGTTAGGAGATTTTCCTCCCATAGTAGCTCGTCCCTGTCGAGGGATTACGTTGAGATCAAGGATGAACCCCTTTTGAAAAACTATTGGGATCTTATAACAAAGCAACAAGATCGTAAACTCTACCATCAGTTTAGGGTAGGGTCATTACCCCTTCGTTGGATAACAAGTAAATGGACCCCCACTATCAACAATAAGTGCCCATTCTGCCAAGACCACATAGAAAACACTGATCAGCTCCTATTTGTTTGCCTGGTTTACCACAAACCAAGGAGCATTTGGTTGAAACCAGTATGCCGGTACCTGGTAACAAGTTCAGCGATGGTTGCAAAGAGAATACTGAAATCTGACTCATCAGACCTTGCAGTAGTAGGAGTAGCTAAGTTTTTGAGCTGGGCATGGGTATTACGTGAGAAAAAGGGGGGGGGCGAAATAGCCATGTAAAGTTCTAAGCTGGGACTTTGAAATTAGCGCTTGGAGTTGGAAATTTTTTAACAGATTTTTAACTATGACATTTGATCTAAGTCTTTGTGCTGGTCATACATTTATTCTCTTTTTAGAATTGGTTTTAAAATGTAAAATATAAGTATTTATTTATTAACTGTGTTGATGTAATAGTTGTAAGTTTTGGACTTCTGTAATTTTGTGGTGTATTTTATGGGAGAAATTTGTAATTAATTGACTTTTTCTGTCTTTTATGATGAAAAATCGCAATAAAGACTTAATGAATGAATGAATGAAAAGACTTGGGTACAATGCCCATCACCAGCAGGACCGATGAAGTACAGTACAGTGGAAGCGTCCAATCACTGGGTCACAAGAATAACAATACAATATCATTTCAGCATCATTGCGGATTGGGCATCAGCGTCCCTGGCCTCCCAGTACAAATACAACAGTAAAGAAAAAATTCAAAGATAAACATATTGTAACAGGGTGCCCCAGGACTGGCAGTGTAGTGTGTTGCCGGGTATCATCACGCACAGCACATCCTCCTATTTGTCTCAACAGCAACCGATACAGCCGCCGGTGCCACATCGAGAAACAGTAACAGAGCCATGTTACTTTAACTGGCCTGAATTCGCTGGAGTCCCCGCCCCGTTTGCTGACGTCACGTATGACATAGCCCCACCTCCCGGAACAGAAATGGAGGAGAGAACGCCAGGAGAGAGCGCGCCGTAATTCAGGAGTGAGAGAAGAGCGTCCAGAGGAAACGGAGACAGATTCGAGGAGAGGAGGAGCGAGAGACCAGAAGAGACCGAGAACCGAGAAGCAGACGAGCCAGGAGGCCAACGACCCAGTGCTTCGCCCAGGTATAACAGGTGCGTGCCCGGTTGGCGGGGTGGGCTGGAAAACACCTGTAAACTCACTTGTCACGTCGGATCCTACGAGCACTTCCCTACCCCAGCGCACCCTCGACACTCACTATTAGCGTGTCAGAGCACCGTGTGACTCCTCACTCCCTGTCCCCCTGAGTCTTACGGAAGAAGTATTCCACTGAGACTTGTTCCTTACTTTTTCATTTCATATTGGAAACCGAGCCGGAACCAATCTGGAGAGACGGCGTCGAGGACAAAAAGGGAGCGACTCTCCTGAAACTGAGAAGGAACCTTCGCTTCCATATTATCGAGCAAGCCCTAGGCGAAAGAAACTGTTAAAACAAATAAAACCTTACTTACCCAAAGTACCTGTGTCGTCTGATACGTCCGTCCCGCTCACAGTGGTGGAGAATGCGGGCATAGGCGAACCCATCTGTGCCACGAAGATGGAGGAGTTGTTGCAACACCTTGTGAAGGGCCAGGAGCAGCTTGGGTGGGCCGTGGAGCAACACCTTACGTCCTTCAGACTGACCGTGAAACGTTCAAAACGTCCATTTCTGCACAACTAGAGGGCTTACAGAATATAATAGTCGACCCCCCCTACGTGAGTCAGGAAGTGTACGACATAACCCAAGCCCTTCAGGGATCTCTCTCCAAAAATATATACCAGGCGAAGACCCGGACGCCTTCTTGCTAAATTTTGAGAGGGTAGCCCATGCATGTGGATGGCCAATAGAAAAGTGGCCGTTCTTCTTGGCCCCCCTCCTATCCGCCGAAGCACAAGCGGCATACCAAGTAGCCAATCCCACGGGAACTGTGCCGTATGCGAACATTAAACAGATCATCCTAGACCATTTGGGCCTAGATTCGGAGGTCTAACGGATCAGGTTCCGAAGGGAGAGGGGTTGCCGGGAGAAAACCCCAAAACACTCTACTTCCGCCTGAAGATGGCCGCAGACAAGTGGCTTACCCCAGCAACATCCATCAAAGAAGACATAATGGATACAATCTATCTAGAACAATATCTGGAGGCTTTGCCATATAATACCCAGAAGTGGCTCCGCCAACACACAAACCTCACCACCCTTCAAACCATGGAGATGGCAACCACGTAATCTAAATCCCCTTGCGAGCCAGAAAAACCACACAAGACAACGGTGATAAAAACAGACCGGAAGACCAAAACAGGAGCTGAATACGGCCCACATGGGTTCCAAAAACCAGAACGTCCCAGTTTTCGTGGGCCCCAGTGTTTCGAGTGTGGTTCCTGGGGACACATAGCTAGACTGTGCCCTCAGAAGAAAACAACAGAGGAGCCCATGGAGGTGGGATATCTATCGAAGCCAGTATTATATACAGCAGAGCTCGGAGGTGCCTATCACGTAAGTGTGAGGGTAAACGGCAACACAACACAAGCCCTCCTTGATTCCGGATGTAAACAATCTGTAGTAAAGGGAATACATGTGGAAACTCGAGACATAGTACCTTCTGAATGGGTGGCCATTAAGTGTGTACATGGGGATGTTAGACCGTATCCCGTTGCAAAGGTGACCTTAGAACTGGAAGGGGGAACCACACATAGAGTGGGAGTACTCGAGACACTTCCCGAGGACCTGATATTAGGCACAGACAACCCGAATTTCACAGAGCTCTTTTCTACTTTGTTAAATCCTTTATCCTCTGGACAGGGGAAGAGGAACACAGAGGTGAGCTCTGCCTTCCTGTCCCCCGACCCTTGGTCCGCTGACAGGAGTTTCAAATTCGCACAGAGCTATGACAGAACCCTTTTTAATGCCTGGGAACAAGCCCATAGTGACGACGATTCAACAACCCCAGATATCCCCGGTTCTCAATTCAAGACGGTCTTCTGTACCGACAGGGCACATCCATGACCCCCTTACAACTACTTGTACCTACCTGTTTCAGAGAGCAGATAATGTTCTATGCTCATACTCACCTGTTAGCTGGACACGTTGGGCACGAGAAAACCACTCAGAACATCCTCCGATATTTTTACTGGCCAGGGATATACCAGGAAATAAAAAGACACTGTCAAACATGTGAGGTGTGCCAAAAAAGGAATACACACCGACCCCCAGCAGTACCCCTACAGCCACTCCCTATCATAGGAACTCCCTTTGAAAGGATAGGGATGGACTTAATAGGGCCCTTACCGAAAACCAAGAAAGGTAATCAATATGCATTAGTGATAGTGGATTATGCCACCTGCTTCCCAGAAGCGTTTCCCCTTAAAGCCATCACATCCAGAACCATCGCGGAGAAACTAATAGTTGTTTTCGAGGGTAGGATTTCCCAAAGAAATCCTGACAGACCAAGGCACCCCCTTCGTCTCCAGGCTGATGAAGGAGGTATGCAGGCTCCTAGACCTACACCACATCAAAACCTCAGTCTACCACCCCCAAACAGACGGACTGGTAGAACGTTACAACGGCACGTTAAAGGCCACATTACGAATAATGTTGTCAGTAAACGGGAAGAAATGGGACAGTATACTCCCCTTAGCTTTATATACGATTCGGGGACAGGTACAAAGTAGCTTAGGGTGCTCTTCCTTCGAGCTCCTTTATGGTCGTCAACCAAGGACACTGTTAGAGATGACACGAGAGACATGGGAAACAGAAAAAGAAGGGGAGGTGAAAACACTCCTTGAATATAGTCAACACCTTAAGAACCAGATAGGAAAGATCAGGGAACTGGCATATACTAGTTTGGAGAAAAGCCAGGCGAATCAAAAAAAGGCCTATGACAAAGGCAAGAGATGGCGATCCCTGACAATAGATGAATGGGCATTAGTCCTTCTCCCATCCAGCACCAGGAAATTCCAGGCTGAATGGATGGGGCCTTATAAAGTAGTCGGGACCATCGGGAACACTACATATCGTATTCAAATAACGCCTTCCTTAAAGAAGTGGTTGGGACCGATACCTAAAAACGTCTCTCTTACCATACCGAGCAGCAACAAGGACCAGACAACCATAGATAGTCTAGTGATAAATGAGGAATTAATGAAACGAGAACAGGAAGACCTATACAAAATGCTTATACCCTTTTCAGACCTTTTTTCAGACCTTCCAGGGAAGACGACAGTGATCGAACATCACATAGAAACAAAGCCAGGGGAGGTAGTGAACCAGAAGGCTTATCGAATCCCTGCTTCGAAAAGGAAAGACATAAAGAGGGAGGTAGGGGAGATGTTAAGGCTGGGGGTGATTAGCCCCTCCAGAAGTGAGTGGTCATCCCCGATTGTTATGGTACCTAAACCGGACGGAAGCACTCGCTTCTGTATGGACTTCAGGGCCTTGAATCGGATCTCATCATTCGACACATATCCGATACCTCGAATCGATGAGCTCATAGAGAAACTAGGGGAGGCCAAATATATAAGTACCCTGGATTTGACGAAGGGGTACTGGCAGGTCCCCCTCCGAAAGGAAGACCGTAAGAAAACAGCGTTTTCAACATACGAAGGACTCTACGAGTTCAATGTGCTTCCTTTTGGATTGCACGGGGCCCCAGCCATGTTCCAGAGGCTCATGAATGAAATTCTCAGAGACCTCCAGACCTATAGCTCAGCCTACCTAGACGACATAATCGTCTTCGGTCCCTCATGGGAAATGCACCTCAGACACTTACAGGCAATATTTACAGCTTTAAGGACAGCAGGTCTACACGTCAACTCAAAAAAATCCCGGGTTGGCTTCCACAAGGTCAAATACTTAGGTTATTTGCTTGGGCATGGCATGATCGAACCTCAAGTAGAAAAGATACGTGCCATCTCTGAGTTTCCGTTTCCCCAGACAAAAAAAGAGATGAGGGCTTTTTTAGGTCTTATAGGATACTACAGACTTTTCATTCCCTCCTTCTCAGACATAGCCACACCTTTAACCAACACCCTACAAAAGGGAGCGAAGCCAACAGTTTTTCTTTGTCCTACAGCCGCTATGCTTGAAGCCTTCACTAAATTGAAACGTATCATCACTTCTAGCCCTGTCTTATCCAGTCCAGACTTCACCCGTCCGTTTATCTTACACACGGATGCCTCGGAATATGGAGTGGGGGCCGTCCTGTCACAAGAAACTACAGACGGAGTAGAACATCCATTGGTATACATAAATTATTCCCTAGAGAGCTAAAATACCCCACGGTGGAAAAAGAATGCCTTGCCATCAAGTGGGCGGTTGATAAATTGAGGTATTACCTAGAAGGCCACCCGTTCACCCTTTATACAGACCACGCTCCACTCACCTGGAGGAGTCAGAACAGGTCCAACAACCCGAGGGACTTACAATGGTTCTTAACTCTACAACCCTTCACCTTTATGGTTTGTCATAGAAAGGGGGTGAACAACGACAACCCGGACTACCTGTCCAGGCACCCTCTCCCCGAGCGGAAGAATCCAAGGGGGGTGTATGTAACAGGGTGCCCCAGGACTGGCAGTGTAGTGTGTTGCCGGGTATCATCAAACACAGCACATCCTCCTATTTGTCTCAACAGCAACCGATACAGCCGCCGGTGCCACACCGAGAAACAGTAACAGAGCCCTGTTACTTTAACTGGGCTGAATTCGCTGGAGTCCCTGCCCCGTTTGCTGACGTCACGTATGACGTAGCCCCACCTCCCGGAACAGAAATGGAGGAGAGAACGCCAGAAGAGAGCGCACCGTAATTCAGGAGTGAGAGAAGAGCGTCCAGAGGAAACAGAGACAGATTCGAGGAGAGGAGGAGCGAGAGACCAGAAGAGACCGAGAACCAAGAAGCAGACGAGCCAGGAGGCCAACGACCCCGTGCTTCGCCCAGCCAAACTTCAGGAGAAGTGTGGCTATCACAGGTGCGTGCCCGGTTGGCGGGTTGGGCTGGAAAACACCTGTAAACTCACTTGTCACGTCAGATCCTACGAGCACTCCCCTACCCCAGCGCACCCTCGACACTCACTATTAGCGTGTCAGAGCACCGTGTGACTCCTCACTCCCTGTCCC
The DNA here is from genome assembly GCF_964261635.1 of Lissotriton helveticus. NCBI lineage: Eukaryota > Metazoa > Chordata > Amphibia > Caudata > Salamandridae > Lissotriton > Lissotriton helveticus. The sequence continues at coordinate 2,002,142,506 of NC_136057.1, read as the reverse complement.
CCTGAGTCTTACGGAAGAAGTATTCCACTGAGACTTGTTCCTTTCTTTTTCATTTCATATTGAAAACCGAGCCGGAACCAATCTGGAGAGATGGCGTCGAGGACAAAAAGGGAGCGACTCTCCTGAAACTGAGAAAGAACCTTCGCTTCCATATTATCGAGCAAGCCCTAGGCGAAAGAAACTGTTAAAACAAATAAAACCTTACTTACCCAAAGTACCTGTGTCGTCTGATACGTCCGTCCCGCTCACACACATAAACCATGACTAGCAAGTATTGACCGTTCTAATCTGCATATACGCATTCAATTCAGCAGTTAAGGTGCACATAGGCAATGAGACCCTCTCAAATAGGCCGGGAGGCGGGCAGTTTTGGGCCGTACAATGACTCCCCATTTCGTAAATTTGTACTGGTAGTACTGGTAAATATGCGTGCATATAATCTTAATTTGCACCCCCCTGAGTCTCTCAGGCACTATCCTGATCAGAGGTAAGGGCCACTTTTACCACTGGAGAAGTAAAATTAAATAAATAAAACCACTTACCTTGCGCATCCCCGACGCGGCGAGCGCGAGGTAAGTGTTTTAAAAAAATATATATATTATTTTGATTTCTCCAGTAATATGTTGACTTACCCTACCTCACCGCTCTTACCTGTGCCGGCCGCCACTGCCTTCAATATCTGTGGTCTATGACCGACTGTTTTAGAGCAAATTTCTGTCCTTTGAGTCATCTGCTTATGTTTACCTAAGTGTTGGCAGCAGTTGTCACACATTTGGATAACTGATAATAATGAGTACACCATAATGCAAGGGATGGTATGTTCAGAAATCTTGCCAAGGTCGTGTTAACCCTGCCAGCCGTATCACTATTCAAGAGTAGACATATGGTGGGACACGGCAGAAGGAGAAGTAATCTGTGCGCATTTTAAACAGCAGAAAAATATGCAAAGAGAATCTTCGTGCTGCAAGAATAATAATGTGAACTAAGGAAGCTATTCCACGAGAAATAAAAGAGCCTTTTCCTGGGCTTAGATTTTATGACACTTGGATCCGATTGAAAATAAAGCATGCCACCTTTTTTTATTTAATTCTTTTTAAGTAGTAGCCTGGGTTTTCCAAAAAGGAAAATAATGATAGATGGTGACAAAATTCTCCAACTAGTTGGTACTTGTGCAAGTTGCTCTACTGTGTGCAGCAAGCCTACTATATTAGAAACATTTGCTTAGTTTAAATAATTCGTGTAAGCCAACATAGAAAAGCATATATTTGAGCATGAAAATGTTTGTAATTTCTTAATTCATAAGCTAGTTTTTCGAGAAAAACGGTTGAATTTCCAAAGTATATATAAAGATATTATTTGAGTGCTTAATCACGCAGTTTTGGAGAAACTTGTTAGTAATACTATTAAGTTAGTGGCAGGGGCATTGATGCAATGTAGGTCATGTATTGCCCATGTAGAGGCATTCCATAAACCATCTTTTTTGACATTGTTGCTGACAGGACTATCTGATGCACTGACAAAATGATCACTACTGGGAATTTTGCAAACGATACCACTAATTAATCTTGTTTGATGTGGTCACTATTACAATACTAATAATATTTGTAAAATGGGATGATTTTTATTGAACATTTGGAGCTCTTGGTATACAAAAAGTTGGAGATCCCTGCTCTCACATGACATGGTTGAAAGTATCTCTGCTGAATGATGCTATTACTTACAAGCAATGAAGTCACTTCTGCTTGTAAATAAATTATTGAAAAAAACACTAATCCTTACTAAAGTTTTTTTCGTGTTTGATTAGATACGAAGAAAACTGGGTTTTGCAATCTTTAGACATATGAATGGACACTGATGTTAAGCTAAGACAATACCAGTGTTATCGACATATGAAAATAATGATTATTTAGTCACTTTGTGACCAGCTAAGTGATTGGACACTATGTCATGTTGGATAATCAGATTAGACTATCTAGAGAATTTGAACTATATGGTTAAAAAACCTAAGCAATAGAACGCAACCAAAATGATAAACTATCATTATACTATAAGATTCAAATATATATGTATGTATGGAGAGATTGTTGTATGTAATGTGCATCCCACATTTGAGAACAGGGATACAAATTGGTACACTGTAGGGTAACTGGTGCAGGTGCGGGTACGATCCTCTATCGCTGGGCAATATTCTACCTACTTCCTGATTTGAACTAATGATGTGAAATGATTTACATTGAATGGCTTCATTTATTTTTATTGAGATTTTATATTCAGGCTACCAACCCCTACAACCCAGAGGCTGGTGCGGGTCAAGGCAAATTATGTTTGAGTGTTATTTAGTGCATGTGAATTGGATTGGTAGTTTGTGCTGCTTGCGCTGTCCACTCATTGGAGTTGGGTATTGTGTCGGGAAATATTTCCAGTGCACTTAAAAATCTAGAACATGCAATTTCTTTAAACTTTGTTGCCAGATATTCCACTTTCCAGACTGCAAAACGTTTAAGGAGTTTGAGTTAATGATGATTCAATTTTTTTCCATGACCCAATGCTCCATACCTGTGTATCCAATCTGATTGGGTGGACATGCTCTTTTTCCGCCATAAAACAAGGATTGCTTGTTTTCCCACAAGCAATACCGAGGCAAGTATGTTTACCTCTCACTGAGTATAGCTGGAAAGTTCATTTGTTGGGTAGACCTAGTAATGTGTATGTGTGTTGCTAGGGATTTAAAAGTTCACACCCCCTCCAGCATTTTGTCTTGTTCTTCATTTCCCATTCATTTGCTTTGACCTGTTTATGGTGCAAATATTAGGCTAATTTGACGACTGTCTCTCTATTAGTGCTGTAACTTGGGATGTGTTGTGTTTAATGTAAATCTGTGTCCATTCATCTGATTGTTCTCTGCCTGGCTATCTCTTCCATCACAACTGCCCTGACCAAACGCATGAGTTCTCACGTTCTACGTTGTAGATTTTTGACACTAGTCTTTTGTCTTGATCCTCTGGAAGAATTCACCTTCCAGTCAGACTTTGGCTCACTGCTTTTCTGATCTCTGATTGCATTGCCAAATGTTTGCTCTTTCAGTAGTGGTATATTTGCCCATCTAGGATCCCAAATTCATATTTTAGAGACCCAGTCTTTGATCCCTGCTTTATGCATGGGTCTCCTACCCTGTAGCAGTTTGCCTCCATCCAAGTCCGGAATGTCCATGTATCCTGCTCTGGAGAGAACAACAGGTTATCAATGATCGGGGAGAGTTGGTAGAGGAAAGTAGTGAGGAATTTTTGTCGCTGCACTTCTGTCCCATACTGCGAGTGATGATCTAGTGACTGGGGTGGAGTAAAGTCCCATTGTTAGTCTGTTTTTTACAAGTAGAGGACATTCCATATGTGTGTTCCTATGATTACTGGGTCCACAAAACACCAGTGTCCTTCTTTTTCTGTGTGTCCCTATTCTACCAAAAATCAGAGTTGGGAATCTTGATAGTATTGTGTTAAATCTGGGACTCCTATCCCTCCCTGTCTGGTTAGTCTTTGTATACTCTGCCCACTCAGTTTGGGTCTTTTACATTACCATATGAATTCCTCATTTCTCTTTGTAGTTTCATAAGGGTTGATGGTGGTAAATTGAATGGAATAAGATCCTGAGTAAGTTTGTAATTGTATGTGTAGCAATAGGGCCCACCCAGGACAGCTTTTTATAGAACCATTTCAGTAAGTTATTTTGGATGCCCCTCAACTGTGCAATGTAGTTTACGCCAACCACATTGAAAAATTGGTTAGTAACTAAATAAGGAAATAGTTTATGCTCTGTTTCACCCATAGAAGAGCGAGCTGGGATTTCCGTGCTACTAGTGTCTCCTGTTTAGTGCTTGTGATCTGGACTGTTTACTATAAAGCTGAAAATCTAGCCATATTGATTGATACTGAGTTGCCAGAAGAGGAGACATTGAGATCACTGGGTCTGTTATTACCATCAAGATCTCATCAGCATACATGGTAACTATGAAGGTGTCATGCCCAATGCTCATCCCTTTGAATTCCTTGCAATGCACGACTACCTGCAAAGAGCTCTGTTGTGAGGGCAAAGAGAAAAGGCAATAAAGGGCAGACCAGTGGTTTACATTTTAGGATGGATAATGTAACCTACACCAGAAATTCAGAAAGTCTGCGACTTTTTATTGCCCCTGGCGTCAAATCATTCTTGAGTTTGTTTGGGATAAAGGCACAATATCCACAATGCCAGTGTTGATACCTTGCACACCTCAAAAGTATTCACTTTTTAATCAAATATTCCAATTCACAATGTCAACAATGGTGCAGGCCTCAAAAACCTGACTAGCCCCTGTCAGGTATAATACAATACTACAATGACAATATCCACAATACTAGTCTTCAACTATTAGGATTTGGTGTACAAGTCTCAAAATGTACAGCTGATTTTGGTTCTGACATAACATCTAAATTTTATGGGATCCTTTTGATGAAAGTGATAGTGATGCCTTTATTCTTGAGGGAGAATTCCCCCACTGAAGGGCGACAGCATGCTTCAGGCTGGGCTCTACGCAGCTAAGATGGATGTTTGACTCTATATCTGAAAAATTCAATACCACGAATAAAATCCCTTCTTCACGTGATCAGAATTCTTTGGTTACAGGTAAATTATGCATGCGAATTATCTTATAGACACATCTCGCCTTCTTGTTATGTTATCTCATTTGATTCTAGCTCTTAGATAAGGAATGTCCTTAACATGTTATTAGATTTTTTTTCTTCTACTCTTTCATCAAATACCCTTCAATTATGCAGGTAGTTTTTCTTTGTGATTGAAAGTGTGCCATGTGTAGCTGTTTCTGATTTTTGTGTTAGGATTTCTTAATTGCGGTTGGAGGTTGTTAAATAAGGATGAAAGTTTTGAGTGTTGGTGCACTTGAAAAGAATATAGCTTACTAAATGTTGACAGGTGGGTGATGAAATGCTGGGCATGTGAGGGTGAGCTGCATGTAGGTAACTAGTTCGACAGTCTGTTTAGATCATCCTGAGAACAGAAATTGTTCAAAAAAAGATGATGTACTCAGCTAAAAGAGGAAGCTGTTTATCATTTCCAATCCAGGTATATTCATCAATAAAGAACTTCATTGCCTTGCATGCCTTCAAGCAGGGGGTAGCAGGCTTGGGAGGAGCAGACAGTCTCTCCTGAACCAAGGATATATTTTTAAGACTACAGGCCCCTCATTCCAATTGGGTCAGGCTTATCAGGATGAGAACTACCCATGCTATACCTTCATGGTCATAATATTTCCCTGTGTGCCTTTACCTTCTGAGATTTATGTCTGAAAGGCCAATTGTGGACATTTTGATTTTATTCATCCATAAGCCTGGTTGTCCCCTGTCTGACTGTTTTTCCAAGAAAGGTTCTCCCAAAAATACTTGGAAGAATTTTCTCAGGGAAAATAAATGTAGGCCAATGCACATTTCACACCTGAATCAGAATTCTTAATTGGGCGCAAACCCAATTGTGCCTGATCCCGGATTTAACATGTTAAAATCACTTTTATGATCTGCACGACTTGGGAGGAACCCGTGGAGAAAGCTCACTGGTGGGGATTGTCACCCGTGGAGAAAGCACACTGGTAGGGATTGTCACAATCATGACCAAGAAGGACATTCGTCGCTAAAGTAATTCATCGATTCGTCCTAAAATATCAGAATGTCGGGCAATTATGATCTGGTGTGTGAAGCAAGGAGAACCTATTTATCATGCCAAGGGCTGCCCCATAAACATCTCAAAATATGGGCATACTGGTGTGGTGTTTGATGAGCACTATTGACAATGGTGTTTTTATTATTTAGAGTACATTTTATGTCAATAAACCTCTTAAAAAGCAATCTACTTTATGAATTAATCTTTTATTTGTTTCCCACGTGGTGGCCAATGGCTTAATTTCAAATAAAGGCAGCCTTGCCCTGCACAACCATTCCCGAGCAATTAACCCGTTGTATGCTCATGACGAGCTAAGCTCGTCATGAGGCGCGGTGCTCCAGTGCTCATGACGAGATGAGCTCGTCATGAGCCGTGGAACGCTCGCACGCTGGGCTAATTCCCCTGCTGTGCTGAACGTTCCATGAAAAAGGGTGTGGTCATGACGAGCTCAGCTCGTCATGAGTACACGAGCACTGTGCCTCATGACGAGCTGAGCTTGTCATGAGCACCGGGGCGCTGTGCGCGCCCTCCCTCTCCCCAGCACAGCGGGGGAATAACCCCAGCATGCAAGGGGTTAAAAGCTAGGGCCGTACTACTAAATGTTTTCATGAAAGTACCTTGCCACCTAATTGACCTGAGCATCCGCTTAATTGGTTCTGTTATATCACCCATAATGAGTAGCCTGGTGCACAGCTGTGCAAGCCTATATGCACAGTACATATAGTTTAAATATGGCCTTTGTATAGACTTCAGAGCAAGGGTGATGTGTCAGACCCACTTAAGTTTAAGGGTGAGGCAGTTTTTAGGTCGAAGCCTAGCAAACCGCACAGCAGTCTGGTTGGCTGAAGACATCTTAGACACATTTAGAAAGCCTGCCTAGGAATGGATTCCACCCATTGCTTAACATTGACTTTGTGGTTTGTAACTCACATTGTATGGCTTTCTGGTTGCCTGGCTTTATTTGTTTTAGACTGTCCAGAGTGAGTGTGTCCCTTCCAAGGAGCAAATCTTTTTCACACTACCTCTCCTTGTATTCTTCCAGGAGTGCTCCTTTCTGCAAACAGGCCTGTAAATCTTGTTCTTATCTTGTCACATTTGCTGTGATTTCAAAGACAGAGCCCAAATGCCAGGCTGTGTCTTCTGAGGGAGATTGGTGTTTATTTTTATCTCTCTGACTTCAAAGTGAGAATATATATGTGAAAATCTTGCTGGTTACTAGGGTAAGGATGTTTTTGTACCACAAAACAATGTGCAAGTATTTGTAAACTGTGAAGTTTGACTAGTAAAACTGAATGTCTGTGCAAATGTATTGGTCATTTTAAATGAAAATGTGTTTTCTGTAATGGCAGCCACACCCTGCATACTTCACTCTACTCTGCAACACTCATGCCACTACAATGTACTCTGCACCACTCTGCTTTTCACCACCCCACCCCACGCCACTGCACTCTACTCCACATTGCACTGCTCCACTCTACACCACTGCACTCTATGCCACTTCACTCTACACCTCTCTACTCTGCACCACTCTACTCTGCCAAAGCACACTACACCATGCTACTCTACGCCATTGTACTCTACTCTACTCTGTGGCACTTTGCAATGCTGCACTCTGTGCCACTGAACTCTGCGCCACTGCACTCTGCACCACTGCATTGTACGACAATGCAATCTACTCTGTACCATTCAACACTACGCCACTACATTCTATGCCAATCCACTGTACACCACTCTAATCTACTCTGCTCCACTGCACTGTACACCACGTTACTCTACTCCATTACACCCTACGCCACTCTACGCCACTTCACTCTACCCTGTACCACTCCACTCTGAAACAATCTGCTCTATGCCACTCCACGCCACTCCACTCTGTGCCACTGCACTCTATGCCACTGCGCTCTACGTCACTGCACTCTACTCTGCAACACTGTACTTTATCCCACTACGCTCTGTGACTCTACAACACTATACTCTACAACAATGCGCCCTATGCCACTCTACACCACTGCACACTAAGCCACTCTACTCTGCATCACTGCACTCTACACCACTGAATTCTCTGTCACTCTACTCTGCACTGCTGCATTCTATGCCAGTGCACTCTATGCAACTGCGCTCTACGCCACTCTACTCTACATCACTGAACTCTACACCACTGCACTCTGCAGTACTCCACTTTATGCCACTTCACTATGCACCAGTCTATGTCAATGCACCCTCTGCCACTCCATGCCACTCTGCTCTATGCCACTATGATCCACTGTACTCGACTCTCTGCCACTCTATTCTTCTCCACTCAACTCCACTGCATGCTACGCCACTGCACTCTACTATGCACCACTCTCATCTGCGCCACTGCTTATACGCTGCTGCACTCTATCTCACTCTGCAACACTCGACACCAGTGCACTCTACACCAGCCCACTCTACTCGGCGCCATTCTCCACTATATGCCACTGCACTCTATGCCAATGCACACTATGCCACTCTACTCCACTACACTATACGCTGCTCTACTCTGCAACTTTGCACTCTGTGCCACTAAACTCTACTTCACTCTACTCTGCACTACTGCATTCTATGTCAACATACTCTACAGCACCATACTCTTCTCTGCACCACTCTACGACACTCTACTCTGCACCACTCTGCCACTGCACTCTATGCAACTCTACTCTACGCTACTGTACTCTACGCCACTGTACTCTACGCCACTCTACACAACACCACTGCACCCTTTAGCACTGCGCTCTACTATGCAACACTCAAATCTACGCCACAAAGTTTACATTTCTGCATTGTACTCCGCTGCATTCTATGCTGCTACACTCTACACCACTATAATCTGCAAGATTCTTCGCCAATGCACTCTACATCATTCTACTCTAATCTACACCACTCCACTGTATGCCACTCTACTCTGCCACTTCAATACACGACCCTATATGTCCCTCCACTTTACGACACTCTACTCCACCATTTGCCATTCCACTTTACAACACTCCATGCCACTCTCCTCTATGCCACTATATTTTGGCCGTACTGAACAGTAGCCACACTGATGTACAACTTGGCCAAACCACATTGGCAATGCCAATTGCTCTTGCATAGATGAGACCTATTGGCTTTGCCAATGCTTGTTAAACTGTGTGTGCTTTACAGTAACAGTTCAGAAGAGGACAACTGCGAGGGCCAGGATGATGAAATGTGGTATCATCAGCAGGGGACAGTGTGAAGATGGATAAACACAGATTTGACCATATTCTTGAGGTGCAGGTTGAGTGAAAGTTCATCATGAAATGTGCCTTCCATGTTGCTGATGTGGAGGGGAGTTGAGAAGGGTCAGCAGAGCTACAGCAGTGAGGTGTTGAGATCAATACCTCAATATCAGCAGTATTGAGTAAGAGCCAGTTGCACAGATTTTGCTGTTGGAAACGCATGATGCAATCTCGTCCGTGTGTTTTACTTTGGGCTGATATGTTGAAATGTGTTACCGCCCTATATGTGAAAGCCAATGCTGTGACTATCCGAAATCTGTGTGAGTTGGGTCACGTGGCTATAAGAAAACGATGAGGTTTTGGGATGACCTTTAGGATAGGCTAGAAGCATGCCAGAGGAGACACGCAAGGAGTCAATAGAAGGAAACCTGATTTCACTTTGCAATGGAGTGAAAGAAAAGGGACTTGAACCAAAGTAACCCTCCTACAACTATGTTGCAAAAGCACTTGTGGTAGGCCGCACATCATATCGGTGGCGATATTCACTTTGTCTGAAGCCTGTGTGACATGTTGGCAGAAAATGGTACAGTGGTGTAGAGTGCAGTGATGCAGATTAGAGTGGCATAGTGTGCAGTGGTGTAGAGTGGCATAGAGTGCATTGTTGTAGAGTGTAATGGTGTAGAGTCGTATAGAGCACAGTGGGATCGAGTACAGTGTTGCAGAGTGTGCACCTCTGGAAGTGACAAGTTATGATATTTGTTGGACTTGGCCCGTAGGGCAGGTTCACCCCTAAACTTTTTTGCTTTTATGTGTGACCCTATGTTAGTGATTTTTGGGTCTCTGCGCACTTTTCCCTGGGTCCCAGAGTGAAAGTGCGTGCGTGTAGTATGGCTGGCCTGCCCTCCCATAGGAATGCATGGGGAATGTATGTGTCCCTGGTAGTTCCTGATGCGTGGGGAGTGCAGGCTCGAGTTTGGTGTGTGTGAACTCGTGAGAGTGAATGCTGCACGATGGTATGTGTGGCTTGTATGTGTCTAGAAGGGAAGTGCTACTTCTGGACGTTGAGATATGTGTGCAGTGAGGGTGCTGGAGCGTGATTGGCTGGAGCTGGCTGGCATGCCAGACTCCAGGAAGTCTGGATGGGTCTGCCCGGTGGTGAGTGTGAGATTAGCATGAGTGATGTGTGGGAGGAGTGTACCTGTGTCCTGGATGGGCTGGGTTTTCCCCACACAATGCTGGCTCCGCCCCCCTGTGGTGTGTCTAACGACCCTACCCTCCCCAGTGAATGAAATGGGTGGTTGGGCCATCAAGAGTGCTCCAGAACCAGCTGCAACTGGTTTTCCCCCCACCCTGCACCCTGAAACAAAGGATTTCACAGTATAAGAAAGGGCTGTGTCCCCAGAAATGGGTTCTCTTTTCTGATCCTGCCAGAGGGGGCTGCTGCTGCTGCTGGGGCCAGGAGGACCGCCACTTGGACTGTCTCCCTGCCTGGAGACCCAGTGTGCTGGCTCTGGCCCAGCCTTGCCCCCCTGCCTGCCTCCAGCCCCTGCTGGAGCTTGTGCTGTGCCTACAGCACTGAGAGCGCTGCTCTATGCCCTTCAGCGCTGGGGAGCGCTTGATTAGCCTTGATAGCGCTTGGGAGCGCTGCATTCACCCCTGGAAGCGCCTGGAAGTGCTTTCTCTTTTCATAGCGCTTAAGAGCGCTTTAATTGGCTTGTAGCGCTGGGGAGTGCTTGTGGTGCACAGCCGGTGATTGATTGTCCTTTCGCGCTGGGAGCGCTTTACTTTTGCCTTAAGCGCCTGGAAGTGCTGGATTTTGACTAGCGCTTTAGAGCGCTCTGTTTTGCAAAGGCCAGTGCCCACCCGGCATTGTCCGCGTCCGAGGGTGCTCACCCCTCGCTTTGTCCGGTAGTTGCCCCCGAGATTGTCCCTGCCGCCGCCCGACCCGCAGCAGGAAGTCAGGCAGGCCGGGGGCGGTACTGCGGGACACTCGTCATTCCCCGAGCCGCGCTCTGATTGGCTGCCGGCCCGGGACCTAACTGGAGGAAGAAGCAGCTCGCGACCGGCACCTTCCACGGGGCTCCCAGGAGTGAGGGAGAGCCCCGTGGTGACCAGCTTGAAGGAGGGAGCAGAGCCTGGCCGCGAGACCCCGCCGCCCAGGAGGGAGCCGCTGCAGAGCACTGCGACCAGTACCGGTGAGTGCGGCCAAAGTAGAGAAGGGAGGGGCGCCGGGACACATTGTCGGTGTCCGCCCCCCCCCAAGAGCGCGATCTCGTGCTCATTGTTGTGGAGCCTGGCGAAAGGCTCCAGGGGCATTCTTGCAGAGTCCAAGAGGGACTCCAGAGACGGCCGCATTCCTGATTGAGCCCTGAGAGGCTCAAGGGGCATTTTCCGCGTCTCGAGTCCCCCAGAGGGGGGACTCCAACCAAGGCGGCATTTCTTGTGCAGAGCCCCGAGGCTCTTGAGAGGGCATTTCTTTGTGCAGAGCCCCGAGGCTCTCCCGCCCACAGTAAATTTACGAGCCTGCGAGGCTCTGAGGGTGCCCCTTTCCTCGTTCTTGAGCCCAGAGAGGCTCCAGCCCGCCTTTTGCTTTGCGAGCCCAGAGAGGCTCGAGTGCCCAGTCCTGTTGAAGAGCCTGAGAGAGGCTCAGGAGGGCCAGTTCTTGTTCTAGAGCCCAGAGAGGCCCAGCAGTGCCACAGTGGTGGTTCTTGAGCCCACCAGGCTCCAACGTTGCCCTAACTTTCCCTGTACCAGTTGCCCAGCACTTTGTGGGCAACTGCCACGTTTAGGCCCCCTGACTTTTGGGACACAGGGCGTCCTAGCCCTAGAGAGGCCAGTTGGCCTAGGGACAGTCACAGGTGGTGACTAATGTGAGTTTTGCGCTATTGTGTTTCCTGCACCTCTGAATGTGTTTTTATGCATCATGTGCCTTGTTTTTTACACCTCTGAATGTATTGTTGATGCATCATGTGTTTTCCCTTCCTTACACCTCTGAATGAATGTTATGCATTGCATCATGTGTTATGTTCTTACACCCCTACAGGTATTGTAATACTTAGGTGGTTGTTGTCCTCCTAGCGCAGGTGGTGCTAGTGAGGTCTTGTTACCAGTGATTACTGGTTGTGTGCTCTATTTTTATATTGTGTGCTACAGTGATTTTACATTCTAAAGTATTCTTTCTACAAGTGCTAAGTTCTAAAAGTGCATACCCTTGATAGTGGTCCAGGTGGCCCTGTCTTGTACAATATCCCTTGTAAATTCCGCCCGTGCCTGTTGGCACAGTGTAACAATATGTGTGTTTTATCTAATGTATGTTTATTGTAATACAAAGGCTATTTTTATATAACCTTGTGTGGAGTTTTCCTTTGTGGTGGGCCTTGGAAGTTGTTGCTGAGGGTGCGCGCGCAAACACTTAACTTAGATCGCCTCCAAGTTTAGCCTTGCTGCTCGCGCCACGTTACCTAGAGGGTGAGCAGGGGTTATCTTGTTGTGTGACTCCCTTGCCCTGACTTGGGAATGGGAATCTCTGACTGACTTTGGCGAAAGCCCTGGCCAGCCGGGGGTCCCGTTTCCAACAATATTCATGAAGTAGATTGGTACCTCAATACATTCGGTAGCCAGACTGCAAGTTGCTAAAGATTGTGTTGTTTTCTATTCGTGCCGAGAGTTGCGCTGTTACTATAATATCATAGAAATAGGCAAGAGGAGAGAAGCCTTAAAATGTAACAGTATTTTTCCATATTCTCTCGGTCTTTCATAGGTTTCTGTAGCAGTGGGGTAATGATGATGTGCTTGCTGTCCTCGAGGACTTTGCTAGATGAAAGAGCGGCATTGATAAGCTTTGTTATAAATGGAGTGCAGACCGGCGAGCATGTTTGATGATGGCTTTATTACAGATGATGGCAGGAACAGCGTACGTATTTCTTACTTACAACGTCTTCAGCGACTGCAGTTTATACTCCAAGAATAGCACCGGAGGAGGAGCTACGCAAGCATCCAAGATGGCCGCATAGGCTCCCGGCTCCGTCGACCTCCCTCGCTGGCGGACTTATCCTGAACTTCATCCTGACCTCCCGCCAGACTCCCGTGTGTCTGAATGGTTGCTGAGCCCAGAGGGGCAATCCCGGAGTTTTTATCGACCTTTATTGACGAAGTTAGACCGTCTTTCATTTTTGGGCCTCCTCCAGTGTGTAAGCCGGGACCTCGAGTACTGACCCGGCTGGGTTTCAGTTGAACAACATCGGCCGCGGGTGCCTGAGTCCGGTCTCATCGGAGTGGAACATATTCTCTATCCTGGTGGTGGTTTTCGGTCCCTGCGAATACTGGACGAACAGCGACGAGATGTGGTTGCCGCGGTGGGTGGGGGCCGGGTCCCGGGACCCTGTTGCAGCCCTTGGGGTCCGGGGTGGGCCCCCGCTCTCGGCAGTGGTGTAAAGGTCGCCAAGCCTGTGAGTCGCCAGTCGCTTCCGTCCACTCCGCGCCTGTTGGTTTCCCCGGAGTAGCCGGCCTCCGGGGCTGAAGATCTGCTTTTCTATCGCCCACGCGGAGATGGATCGGACGATGTGTGGACCGACCCTGGGGACCATAATGGCCGCCATCGGGGCTCTTCGCCTGCAAATGGAGGCTGCTCTTCACAATTTGACTGCACGCCTCGAGACTGTTTGTTTGAGACCGGACTCCAGCCTTGTGTTAGACCTGACACATACGCTTACCCCCGCGACGCTTGATCTACCTCGAGAGGAGAACCCCGACTATGATCTGAACCTGGTGCCGATTGTGCCCGCACGAATACAGCGCTACGTTACTGGAGCCCCTGAACACCTAGCAAGATCGGCAAAGTCGTCGCCCGCACAGGACTCACTTCTTCCTTCTCTTCTGCAGACCACCACTACTATTTTTTGGATTGACTTTCGTGTATCTGATGGACTTCGAGACTTAACCTTTTTGACTCTTTTTGGCTATATTGATCTCCTTTTTCACCAACACTTTGACTCTTTTGCTACTGTATTGGTTCTACTGGATGGGGTTTGTGCAATGGATCGTATGGGCCAGGGCTGACTTTGACTTGAATTCGGTACGATGACTTTCTTTTGGCTCAGCTGGGTTGTTTCTGTGGGAGTGAGGGCCAGATGGAATTCTTATTGTCTGGGTTTGGTGTGACTGCTATGATCGAAAAGGGATTTGCTGTCTCTGTGGTGCCGGGGGCTGGGCGGGACGGTCTTTTCTCTGTCGGTGGCTCCCCTATTGGTTTGCTTATTAGTCTGTTATAACTTGCTTAATATCGCGGTAGGGGATTTCTGCTTTTGGCGGGGGGGAGTCCGGGAGCCCGTATCATTTTGTAATACCTCTCCTCCTCCATCTTTTTCCCTTCCCTGGGTTGTAGTTTAGGGGACGACAGGCACGCTGCTAGTGGGGTTAGGTCGTAGCCATCCGCAGGGGTGCAGGGTGGGGGTTGAGTTTTTATTTTTATTTTTCCTTTATTGTGTTCTATGACCTTTCTCTTTCCCTTCTCCCTTCTTCACAAGAGATGCGGCATCTTCTCCTGATCTTTTTGTCTCTCGTATCCGGGTGTCGAATGTCCAATCTGCATATCCTGTATCCCTGGTGGGCGGGTTCTGATGAGGTTTGCTTATGGCTATCTGTATCGTATTGTTTTGCCTCAGCTCTAAGCTGGTATTGATATTTTTCGGATACCTATGATTGTAGTGTATTTCCTCAATTCATTCGCCCGTTCACCGCTGTACTATATACCACCAAATGACACCCGGTATGTACATTTTTACTCTTGTGTTATAATCAATAAAAATATATAAAAAAAAAATTTTTTTTAAAAAGAATAGCACCATGATGTGTGTCTTCTGTGATAGCGATATGAGGAGAAGGCACTGCTGCTGGGATGTTGGCATAAATATTAGCTGCTCTGTCAGTCAAGCAGGTTATTAGGTTGTCATAAAACTTAAAATGGTTCTAAATAGGAGTGAGTCAAAAGAAGTACCATCAGTTCTTGGTTGTTTAGTTTCGGAAAAAATTGACGTAAACGCATGATTTGAGTTTGGAAATAAAACTCCTTTTCCTGAAGAATAGCTTGTTTGTTTCCATCTTCAACAATGCTACACAGTGCTCAGGACATATAACAAAGTCATGCTAAGGCCCTGTACCTGCATTTCAGAAGGTATAAAACATCAGGGAAACAGCTGTTGAGTGTAGGTTTAGCAGATTGAATTGCCCTTCAGCTGGAGATTTTCTATGTTAATGCCAGTCATGACTTCTTATATCCCCTATCATAATATGAACACTAGTGTATATTATGGAGATACGATTACCTCAAAAAATCATGAAGCATATCTTGCTGCTGAAACGTTGTGATGTTTCTTCTTCAGGGACCACGATCAGTCGTGCACCTTAGTTTAAACTGTAGACAGGTCTTTGATGATGAAGCAAAACAAGATGTGTTCTGATCAAGAGAGTGGTTTATAATGAGGATATGGAAGTTTACTACCTGGAAGGAAAAACAATTCAAGACTGTGGAATGTCTCATGGGTCCAACATTTCTTTGCGACCAAAGTTGTCCAAATGTTCTACCAATCATTGTACATATGATTCGTCCACTGTGAATGAAATATTTGAGGAATTTAGCATATTACAGGTACAGTCCTGTACATCTAACTGGAAAGAGTCAAGCCATTAGATCAGAGGGTGGTAAAAGTTTACAAATAAACAAAAGTGCTTGGCATTTGATGCATTTGAAGAGCTGGTGGTCAAAGGTGCTCATAGTTGAGGGTCAATAACATTGTATTCCCTGTAAAACTACCAAGCATAGTTTAGGTATCCACTTTGTCGATCAAGAGGACTTTTAAGTAGCCATAATAAAACATGGTTGGTGCTATATGCAAAGGAAGTAAGAATTGCATTGAATTGAATGAACAAATGCAAAGGTTTTTATACCGGCTGAAGGATGACGGAACCAACACAGACTAATGTTTTGTGTCTATAACAAATATGAGCGGTTTAAAAGTGCCATTTGGTCTCTGTAGTCTATTATCCTTATTTAATTTTCATTTGAATATTAGTCACACTTAGTTCAGGAGAGCTACTTGTCATCTTGAAAATATCTTGGCGTCTACTTTCAGTAAAACATTGGAGGTGTGTGTTGAATATTGTCAAGAATCTAAAGCATGTTTTTGGATTATGGTATGTGTGTAGCTTCATCAAGTTATTGTAGATGCTCGTGGAATAAAGAATTATATATCGAGCCTTTTTTTAATTGCAAACTCGGAAATAGTCCCTGCCAAAATTTAGTGATTGAAGTTTCTGTAGGTTTGGCGTCTATAGATGAAAACCTGATGCAATCCAAGCAGTGTTTGTTCACCAGTAATCTTCAGTCAATTAATATTAAAAGAAAGAAAAACTCTACCAATTCTCACAATTGGTAGTGCGTTCTTTTTACCAATAAATCGCTTGTCTCGAGTAGTTTCTTGAATTGTCCCATTATACCATTCTCTGGGTGATATTTAGTTTGGTGTGTGTTTTGTTTATTATAACACAGTGGTTAGTTCTTGATGGGGCAATCTCAAATCTAGAAGTGGCACTCATTCTCTTTGCACCATTGAGATATGTTATTTTATCGGAAGCATAGAGTTGTTTAAAATGTCTTTCATGTGCATAAGCTTTTCCTGTTTAGATCAGCTTTTCAATGTATTTAGTAAGACCCTAACAATTCATTGCATGCACCGAGTACTTTTTTGGGGGTTGTGTCATCCTTGTATAAATTACTTACACGCCATTGGCTTCCCTTTCCCTTTGTCTTTAGTACCACTTGCCATACCTTAGGTTTGAATTTACAGGCTCTTGTTTGACCTTAAATATTTTGATACTTTATCCATTTACTCATAATATTCAGTCCACTAGCCTTAGTTTCTTTGTTATTCCATGTTTTCTTTGAACACTTTTTAGTATACCTTCTTTTTCAGGTTTTGCCTCAACAGTGCACATGCACTGTCAGCGAAACCGTTTGTAACATAAAAGCTTAAAAACAGGCTTAGAGCCCACCCATTGGCTTTCACATCACTCTTGTTTCTTTGCTACCTATTTTTCACCTCCTCCTGCTTACTTCCTACTACCTGCTGTGTCTTCAAGTATTTGTCCCTTCTGTGGGACATGGACCAAGTACAGTTTCCTTTCTGTGGCCAGTTTCATTCCACTGGTTGCATGCTCTTACAACTACTTGTTAAATTTTTTTTACATACACTCTATATAAGTACATGTGTCTCCAGTTCCTCCGTCCTCACACCATCTCTTTCCCAGCTCTCTCTTCTGTTGCTGTTCCCTCGCTCCTCCTCCACACCTTAGTTGTGTTGCTTTCCCCCTTACTCCTCTGCCCTCCGGTTCTGTTGCAGCTCCCTTCCACACTTGTATTGCTTGTGCCTCTGCACTCCCCCTGACCTCTGTTGAGTTGCTGCTCCCTCCCACACACCTCCCTCATGTTGCTTACCCTCGCACCCTCAGCCCCCCGACTTTGTGTTGCTAATTGCCAGTGAGGTCCTTCATGCACAGCAGAGGCCTGTGCCCACACAGGAACTGCCCAAGGGGATGCCCCACAGAGGAATCTGCACACCATCTCTTCTGGGCCTGCCCCTAGCCCAGAGACTAAGGGCTGCCTTGCGACAAGAACTGGTAGCCCTTCCCCTACGAGAAAATTACAGAACAGTCCATGCTCTACGGGCTGTTTCCAGGGACACACACAGAGGAAGCTATCCAGGGGTGCTGGAGGTTCCTCTGCTGTATTAAGGACATTCTCATGTTCGCCAGGACCCGCCTGGTGACCAATGGAGAGGCGGTGAACAGAGAAGGGTGCCGCAGGATGGTGCTCAGCCTGCTTAGAGACTATGCAGCCATGGGCAAGAAGGAAAGTGAGGAAGAGGAAGAACTGTAACAAAACCCTGCTTCCCCACTGGACTCTTTAAAGTGGCGGCCCCATTAAAACTGCAAATGCAATCTGCAAACATTTTTTAACCCCAAACTGATGAGTTGTAAATGTTTAAATGCATTGACTGAAAAGTTAAAGTTCCCACATGTTCCCCCCCTGCTCCCTCCAACCCTACTGCCGCCCCACAAAAAACATTAAACAAAGCCAAATAGCTCTTGAAGATGCAAGGCCTATTTGACTTTGTGTAATGTTGCTAGACATATTGCCCAGCAACACAGGCTGTGCATGGCTATGTGACGGCTTTTTAAAAAAAAAACAAATCGAATCCATGTTGTACAGCAGCCTGCACTGTTGTGCAACATGTCTGAAAAGAAATTGACATAGGCAATTGATCTTATGTAGGCGAGACATATTGGCTTTACCAATGCTTGTTCTGTATTGGCTCCTAATCTGTGGACCTCTCTTTTGCCTAAAATAAACCGCCTGCTGAATGTTTTCTTGTTTGGAAACATCTAAACAAATGTTATTCAGTGCTTTTTGGACCTTGATAATTAGGGCTGCTCCTGTTATCAACTCTGGTGTGCATTTGTAATGATATCTTTGTGTAAATTAGTATTTTGTAAAAATACGTGACCTGATGTACCCAGTTGAACAAATTACAATTTGCGAATACTAACGTATCAGAATTATTGGATGGAAAACCAGTATGTACATACCTTTGCTGGTTGTAAATAACGATTCATAAGTATTCACATTCACAAATTTCTGAATCTCTATGTGAGAATCCGTTGCATTCGCAAATTGTGCCAGGTGCAACAGTCGACACTGATGACATCATAAAACCAGGAAATGTTTGGGTTGGGCTGAGTCAATAGTCCCCTTGCTCCCCCTCTCTGTCATCCTCCTTCCAAACCTATCCTAGTTGCCGAGAAAGAGGAATGGGGATGGGCTGTCTCTCTATCTACAAAGTTGAGGATCCTGGTATGGGCACTGGAAGAGTTACCATTGGGATTTTAAAGCAAAGTCAGCTTTGCCAACTCTCCACCTGTTAAATCCCCCTTACTTTTTCTCCACTTGTTGCTTGGGAAGTTTGTAGGGATGAAAAGAGATTTTGGGAAGCCTCTATTATACCCTTCAACTCTCATGTTTATCTCCAGATGCAATAGTGAGCATGTGAAATTGACACTGAAGGAGGGGTGAGTTGGCAGAAATAAGATCAAATATGCTATTTGTCCAGCTGTTCCTTTCCTCCCCTCCCCCCATCTTCCAATCCCCACTTCTCAGTTTTCCACATATGGTTTGGAATGGTGGTTGAGAAGGAGGACAGGAGGCACTGTAAACCCCTTTCAGTTTTCTTGTTAAACCTGCTCTTTCTCTCAGCAGAACCTTATCAGTATGTAGTGGGTGGAAGAAGACTGAGGGTTGGTAGATGTTTAACCCTGATTTTACGAATTTATACCCCTCCCTGCCTTTTTAGTTACCATTGATAAATCCTCCAGCTGTCGTCGTCAGGATAGATTGCATCACACGGAAAATAAAAATATTAGCTGTCATTTACAGATCTTCCTTGAGAATGAATAACGGACTGGAAATGGAAATGAAGTATGAAGGTGTGAGTCTTCTGAAAACAATGTGCTGGAATTTCGAAGGCTGAAAAACTAAAGTTTAAAAAAGGCTCATGCTATTGATGTATGACAATACCAAAAGGGTAGAGTGTGGAAAGTCAAGAACAAGATGTCAAGACTGAAAGAGAAGAAACAAAATACATTATTTTTGAAAGATTGCATTTGTGGCAGTGGAAGACCATCCAGGTTTTGATGGTATGGCAGCCGTGTTTCAGGTGTTGGACATGTAACAGTTCACCTCCATTTATGTCCCAAGCAGCAAATTTGGTTATTCACTAGACAGGTGAGGCACTCTGTATATCACGTTGAAGGAGCACCACATGTGTGCCCCCTGTTTTGACACACTGAATATAACCAGATGGAAGTATTGGTGAACCAATACGGTGCAGTGGTCCTAATAACTATGCAGGTAGCTATGGTTGATGGACCATGTCATAAACTGCAGACGTTTCCCCAAAGCACTTGCTTGAGACATCCACCCCCCATATTATTTCAATATTTGTGACACAATCAGAGTGAAGAGACACATTATCCCAACTGGTGTTATTCAAAAAAGGCAATAAAACATGTATGCGAAAAGCATTACGTGAACAGAAACAAGGAGACTCATTTGTTTATGAAACGTGCTCATGGCATCATATAATTAAGGAAAGAAGAGGGGGGAAAACAAAATATACAGTTGTATCAGCACTATACTCAAATGAATAACAAAACAACCCGAATTGGACTTGGTGCTCGGCATGTGCAAGTGACATAAAGGGTGGCAGCGCAAGTGACAATTGTGATCAGCATGAGGGGCGCATGGTATAAAAGTGTTACATATATACAGTGAATTGAGAGAACAATGTGACTCCAAATAAATTGCAATGCAAACGTTTTTTGGTTTGCAGTAGTGATTTGGACGAGCCACATTTGGAATTGCGCCCTTTATTGCGCTGAATGGTCGATGACATTTCGATCCGTCTTAGTTGGGATCATCTTCAGGACCGGGTTGTGGTTGGAAAAACAGTGCTGTACAGGTAAGGAAGGAAGATGGTAAGGGTAGGGAGGGAGGAGGGTGGGCGCTGGGGCTCAGGAGGTAGGAAGAGGGGAAGGTTGGCGGGTGGGAAGTGGTGTGGGAACCCAAGAAGTGGAGCCGGAGGCTTCTACAGATGTAGGGTCGGGTGGAACATGGATGAGGGGGGTGTGTGTGTGCTGGTCAATTGGGTCAGAGGGGGTTGTGCAAGATATCGGGGGGCGTTATAGAATAGCCCAGGTGGGAAAAGTGGGAGGGGGAACCAAGAGATGGAGGAGGTGATGGAACAGCGGGGTATAAACCGTGAGGGCTGGCGTGGGTGAGGCTACGGGAGTGGATGTGCCGGAAGGGAGCCGATGGGGACAGCGAGCGCGGTGGACACAGCGGGGGTAGGCATGGGTGAGACTGTGAGAGTAGGTATGAGGAAGAGTGCTGGTGTACACAGCGAGCGGCCGGTGCTGTGGAAAACATCCAAAGTATACATACCCAGTGTGGTGATTCGAGAAAGTAGCCATGACGTTGAAGTGATTTGGTGCGGAAAGAGCGATGGCCCTTGAGTAGCGAGGCGTTAATCGAGAGCCGCCTACAGAGAGGAACACCCTGTTACAATACTCTAGCTATCACCCATGAGGATTGAGAGATGGCCTCCCATATGGCCAGTTCTTACGCGTAAGAAGGAACTGAAAATGGCGTAAAGACTATTTCCACGAGTCAGACATCCTCATCAACAAACTAATCAACAGAGGATATCCCAAATGTCTCGTGACCAGAGCACGAAAGAGGGCATGGTACCGTCATCGTGACCACCTCCTCACACCATAATCAAAAAAATCCATGACAACTACTATATCCTGACAACTACTATATCCTCTAGGCGAATAGGCCAGAGGGTACAGTGGGTGGACGAGTCGCTGCCATCATCTCTCAATCCCACAAATTCACTTCACTAACCACCCCCCAAAATCCCCTCTGTTGACTTCTTGCTGTTTAAACTCGAATCCAAAAGTTTCCCTTTAACTTGTGCCCTATTTTACAGGCCACCTGCCCACTTGCCGAATTTTCTCCAACTATTCAGTAGCATGACAGCTGAGCTGGTGATAAACCATGCCAAAATCCTCATCATAGGGGACTTCAATTACTGGCCTCATGACTCGTGCGAAAGCTCCTGCTCGATGGACTTCATGGAGTTACTCAACGGTATGAACTTCCCCCAGCATATTAAAGCGGCCATCCACATGAAAGGAAACACCCTGGACCAGGTCTGGACCTCTAACCTCGACATCACTAATCTCCAGATCTACCCTTGTACCTGGTCTGAACACTTTCTTATTTCTTTCTCCATCACTACACCCACTACCACCAAATCCCCCACCACTGATCCTCTCATGATCAGGAACTGGAGTCGGGTAAATATTCCTACTCTCTGTGCATTCCTTTCAACCTCTATGCCTAGTGCCTCCCAACCCACCGAACCGCCGACCTCACCTCATACCCAGGCAGAAGACCTTAACACCTGGCTGGCCCAGGCAAGAGACAACTTCGCTCCCCTGCAAAAAACTTAAAAATAGGAGGCCCCACGATGCCCAGCTCTGGTTCACTAAGGACCTTAAAGACAGGAAACTCGCCCTACGCCAAACCGAGCGCAAGTGGAGACTTGACTTCTGTCCCCTCAAAAAATCCACCTTTCTCTCTGCCCTAAAAGACTACAAAACCGCCATCCTTGTAGCCAAAACTGAATACTTCTCCTCTAAAATCTTGAACTCGACCAGTAAAGCCAAAGACCTCTTCTCCATCGTGGACGAACTTGTAAAACATGACCGTGTCACCATCCAACCCCTACCATCACGATCCCTCTGTGATTCCCTCAACTGTTACTTTATTGAGAAGATTATCAACATTAAAACTAGTAACCCCAAGGCCGTCTCACCCCGTGATCCCAGCAATGCACCCCATAACTCTCTCTCTTCTCCAACTTTCCTACGATCACTCAGGAGGATTTTTTCTCCCTCCTCAGGAAAGTTTGCTCCAGTTCTCCGCGGGACAGCTGTCCCCCCCCCACATTGCCCAGGAGATCTTTCTCAATATCCCCGACCACCCCCCCTCTCTCTCCTCAATAACTCCCTTACCTCTGGCGTGGTCCCCAATTCTTTCAAAACTGCGGTAGTTTCACCTATCCTTAAAAAAGCAGGAGCCGACCCCGAGGCGCTATGTAATTTCTGCCCTATCTCGCTACTCCCCTTCCTGGGCAAAATTCTGGAGGCCTTTGTAGCAAATTGCCTAATCACTTTTGTGGAAAACTCCCACTATTTAGACCCCCATCAAGCTGGCTGCAGGCCCCAACACTCCACTGAGTCCATCGCCCTGGCCGTCCATGATAAACTTAGAAAGGGAGCTGATCTGAACACTTCGCAGGCATTGGTGCTCCTGGACTTGTTGGCGGCGTTCAACACCGTCGACCACGCTTTTCTTCTCGATCGGGTAGAGAGCGCAGGGATCCGGGGCCCACCGTTGAGGTGGCTCACTTAATTTCTCAAAGACCGAAAAAAGGCTTACCTGTGAAGTCCATCAGGGTTCCTCCCGTTCCCCCCTTTTGTTAATCTATATATTCTCCCCCTGATCTCCGAACTCCAGAAAAGAGCAGTAGTCATTTTTAATTACGCCAACGACCTAGCTCATTTTCAATATTGATAACTCGCCTTCCTCTATCGAGAACGTTCAATCCACCATGACCTTCATCAGCAGTTGGATGAACGCGAACCAGCTCAAACTTAATCCTGACAAGAAAGAGCTGGTTCTCACAGGGCCCCCGGGCAACCCTTGGAACTCCAATTTCTTGCCCCCCTCCCTGGGCTGCCCACCATCCCCAGTCAACTCGGTCAAGCGCCTAGGCGTCACTATCAGTAACAACCTCTCCATGAGGGCTCAAATTAATTCGGTGGTCTCTGTCTGTTTTTACCACCTAGGCCGAATCAGGAAAATCAGCAGATTTCTCTCACATGAAGCCCTCGTCCAAGTTACCCTGGCACTAGTCATGTCCCGCATTGACTATGCCAACTCCCTGTATGTCGGAATCCCCGCGTACCAATCCCACCGACTTCAACTTGTCCAGAACCAAGCAGCCAGGCTAATCCATGGCCAGCCAAAGTTTACCCACGCTAAACCCCTCCTTAGGAGCCTTCATTGGCTCCCAGTGACCCAGCGCAGCCTCTTCAAACTTGGCTGCCTGATCCATAGAGCCCTCTCTTCCTAGGGACCCTCTTTCATTGCCTCCCGAATCCACTGTTATGTCCCTTCCCGCGTCCTACACTCTTCCTGCTCCAATCTATTGTCCCCTGGCACTTTCAGACGCAAGAAACATGGTGGTTTGAGATTTACCACCCAAGCTCCACTCCCTCCAGAACTCCGCTAATACCCTCCCATCCTCAATTTAGGAAGTCGCTTAAAACTTGGCTTTTCTCCCAAGCATACAACTAATTCCAACTCACGGCCGTGGCCTTCAGCCTCTCCATCCAAGCGCCAAGAAACAGCTGGTAAACGTGCGCTCTATAAATAATTTTATCATTTATCATCAAGAATACCTTTTGTTTCCAAATTCTGCCCATGCAGCAATCTAATCTCAAAGATTATCAAGAAGAACTGGACATTGCTATGCCCCTACAATATCTTCAGAGAACCACCATTCTTCTCCTATCAACATGGAGACAATCTAGCATCCCACCTTGTACATGCAATTACATGGCCAGAAAAATCGACAGACAAACATACCATCACCGCTTCCTGGGGACTCCCACCTATTATTGGACATTACAAATGCCAAAACTGCAATGTGTGTGACCTCACCCTGAATACCAAAGACTTCACACACAAAGACAGAACGTACAAACTCAAGAACCAAAGAAAAATGTTCCACAGCGGATCAACTAGCAAGCACCTCCGATTTCCAAAGTCCCATAAAAGTTTTACTTGTAATTGTGCTGTAAACCTCCGGGACCTGCTGTGATTGGGTCCCACTGGAATCCCAGATGTAGAATGTCAAGACTAAATGGAGGCAGCACCAAGTTTGAAGTGAATCAATGGAGCCAAATGTTTATTCCAAAAATATATTTTCTTTTTATTTTCTTATTTTTCAGGTGCACAAGACAGCCAACGCGTTTCGCTCCAGCAGGAGCTTCGTCAGGGCAAATATAATAAGTGGTCAGTCTTCCAATAGTGCAGTCAAGTTGAATCAAGGAACTCTGATCAATGTAATAAGACCCAGAGCTATAGTAAGTATTCCTAGCCAGGAATAAGGAAATATATCATATAGGGCCGTTGAATAATAAATACAGATTTCTTAGGCGGACCATCCCAAGGATATATATTTGTATCCTAGAAGGAGACTCAAGAACCACACCAACTACCGGTCACAGAACGTGGTCTATGCCATCCGCTGCCCATGCGACTTGATCTATGTGGGGCAGACCACTCAGATGGTAAAGCAAAGAATCATCCAAAATAAAAGCCGCATCAACTGCAAAGCCCTCCCCGCACCACTGGTCTCACACTTCTTGGAAAAGAATCACCGAGACACAGACATCAGCTGGCAGGTTATAGACAAACCAACTATACCTAACAGGGGCGTAGACATCAGAACGCTCCTAAATAGGTGTGAATGTAAATGGATTACTTTATGTAATTCAGTGAATCAGGGTTTGAACACAATTGATGAATGGAACAGTACCATTTCCATTTAACTTCCCCTGAGACATTGATATCAGAATACCAACCTAGCCCATCTATACACCACAGGCACTGTCTCACCATTGTATTCCTTTTCCATCCCCTTTCCATCTGACTTGTGAGACATAATCCTGTCTGTTCTTTAATTGTGTTTAAACTGCCACTTATGTACTGTGATACACTACATGCCTTACTCTCCTTCCTATCCGGTTTTTACATGTCCTTTTTCCCTAATTAACCTTGTAATTTTTGAAGACCATGTCTGTTCCTAACTAAGTCTCGCTATTCCTTGTGCGCCATACCCTATTCATTGTTCATCGTACCTATTCAATTTGACTTGACTAAATATTTTCTCATTCTAACTTGACAAATTTTATCTCATGATACCTATTGATTCAAAACCTGTACATCCATCCTCCTTGTTGTCTCATTTCGTCCAAATGTCTAAATCTATATCGATCTTGTGACATGAATGATGTACGCACTCATATGAGTTATTTTGTTTGAAATACTTTATTGTTCCTCGTTTCGTCCTCCGTGACACCGTTCTCTCGTTCCCTTCCTTTCCCCCGCCACTCCCCCCACTTACGCTCCGACGTGTCCCTTCCCACGTGACCCTTCCTATTAGTCTCGGACCTCCGCCTTTGACTCCCGTCCCTGACCACGGCACTCTGCACACAAAGTGGCGAGTTTACGCCGATCCACGCTGCCTAATTCAGCTAAGGTAAGCCGTCATCACCCTGAGCCTTTAATATTCCACCACCCCGCGGACCCTCGCCACTCTCATCTCTGCTCGCATGCCTTGTTTCATATGATCCGTGCTCAGTCCGAGCACAACAGCGGTCTCATGCCTCTTCTCCCTCCCACAGGCAGCTTCATGACGATGGTTCATCGGACCCGATTTCACATATCGAGTCCCACTGATTTTCAGGTAATTCCTGCCTGCTTCTCGATTAACGCCTCGCTACTCACGAGTCATCGCTCTTTCCGCACCAAATCCCTTCAACACGACGGCTACTTTCTCGAATCATGACACTGGGCCAGTATACTTTGGATGTTTTCCACAGCACCGGCCGCTCGCTGTGTACACCAGCACTCTTCCTCATACTTACTCCCGCAGTCTCACCCACTGCCCACCCACGCCTACCCCCGCTGTGTCCACCGCGCTCGCTGTCCCCACCGGCTCCCTTCCGGCACATCCACTCCCGTAGCCTCACCCACGCCAGCCCTCACGGTTTATACCCCGCTGTTCCATCACCCCCTCCATCTCTTGGTTCCCCCTCCCACTTTTCCCACCTGGGCTAATCTATAAGGCCCCCCCGCACTCCGATATCTTGCACATCCCCCTGACCCAATTGACCAGCACACACACACACACCCCCATCCATGTTCCACCCGACCCTACATCTGTAGAAGCCTCCTGCTCCACTTCTTGGGCTCCCACACCACCTCCCAACTGCCAACCTTCCCCTCTTCCTACCTCTTGAGCGCCAGCGCCCACCCTACTCCCTCCCTACCCTTACCATCTTCCTTCCTTACCTGTACAGCACTGTTTTTCCAACCACAACCCGGTCCTGAAGATGATCCCAACTAAGACGGATCGAAACTTTGTCGACCATTCAGCGCTATAAAGGGCGCAATTCCAAATGTGGCTCGTCCAAATCACTACTGCAAACCAAAAAACTTTCGCATCGCAATTTATTTGGAGCCACATTGTTCTCTCAATTCACTGTATATATGTAACACTTTTATACCATGCGCCGTTCATGCTGATCACAATTGTCACTTGCGTCGCCGCACTTTATGCCACTTGCACATGCTGAGCACCAAGTCCAAATCGGGTTGTTTTGTTATTCATTAGAGTATAGTGCTGATACAACTGTATATTTTGTTTTCCCCCCTCTTCTTTCTTTAATTATATTATGCCATGAGCACGTTTCATAACCAAATGAGTCTCCTTGTTTCTGTTCACGTAATACTTTTCGCATACATGTTTAATTGCCTTTTTTGAATAATACCAGTTGGGATATTGTGTTTTTCACTCAGATTGTCTACCCTAATCCCAACGTGGTTAATGGGTCACACTCCTGTAATATTCTACAACAATCAGAGTGAAGGGCATGATTGATAAAAACAGTGATGAGAATTAACAGTAGGTAGATGTTGTACGTGTCCTGCTCCGTGACACTCAAGCCACTTGGAAAAGATTGACCAGTGTTTTGTTTAAGAATTTGCCTGATCTTTGCATTTTTAGGTGAGGGTGCCTCAGTGATGGTTAAATGAGCCTAATACATTTCTTTCTTAGGGACATTAAAGCGAACAAGAAGTACACCTGATTACTGACTATTGTACCATAGGAGGAAATAGGACATATAAAGTAACTCAGAGTATTTGGTATCTCTTTCTGGAAAATCCCCTTTTTCTACTGTCCTTCAAAACAATAATATAGTTCATGATGGACCTGTTTCTGGGTTTAGGTATCAATTGGCCTACGACACTGAAGTTTAAATGAATTTCTATACGCATAAATTATCATAAATGAGCACAGTGCAGTATGTATATATTGAAAAGTATTAATTATATGTTTCGAGCATGAATAAGTGAGAGGGTGTGTGCACAAAGACAGGCATTAACCTATAGTCCATTTCAGTAATCAGAATGACCACCTGCCCCATGTATTCATGTTGTAGAAGATCTCTTAAATTGCCATGTTTAAAAAAAGAGGATGTCATTATTGTGTAAATATTCTCAGGGTTCTTCAAAAAATGAGCAATGCGTTGATTGATTCTCATACTGCTAAAAGTACCATTAATTTGGTCATCCAAAGTAGTATAGTTGGATGAGTGTTAGAATACCTATTGGACTTGGCACTTTATGCAGGGTCATCCCCAATGTTTTTGCCTTCATTCTTCCATTATGCTGAACCCGTTTCTGTTGGCTAATAGGACTGCTAACTAGTATTTAAATGTTTGTGCTCGCTCCTTAAAACATAGTAAAATTGACTTATACTCAATTGGCATTTTGATTGACATGCACATTCCTAGTAAAGTTGAACTACTTGTACCCAGGGCCTGTAATGTTACTAGTGGGCCTAGCATCAAATCTGAGGTGGGACATTCTCCTCACAAAAGGGATGCATTGATAGAGTTTATGGAAAATGATTCAGGGAGATCCTTCCTAGCAGTGGATAATATTTGATACATGTGACTTTAGAATCTCCATGAAGTACTATTTTTGGGCAACACTGTGTTGTCTCTCTCTTTCTATCTATTTCTGTGTATCTCTACTTCTTCCAATTTCTCTCTCCCCTTCTCTTTCTCTGCACATCCATATCTTTCTATTTCTCTTGCACACTGTTTTATGCTTTCTCTCTCCCTCACTGTCTTTCTCACAGTTCACAAAATCTTCGTAAAGCCCCCAACCTATTTCAAACTGCTATTAGTAAATGAGCTTCTCTCAAGTATTTGCAGTTTCAAATTGTCTATTTTTGTGCATCACTCTACTGTTTCTATACATTAAGGTGTTCTAGTCTGGCCCTTTTTACCCATCGAGAAAAAACACAGACTAAATATTATTCAAAAGTGTTATACGCACGTTGTAATAGGCTCTATGTTTTTTCCTCACTTCTGGCCAGTGGACGTTCTGTCCCAGAAGTACCCATGTCTTTGCCTTCCCTAACTTAGCCTGCTTCTTAAGGATTCTGCCCTCCATCTACCTTCTCTCTACTTATCATTCCTGACAAACCACCCTCCCTCCTTGCAAGCTAACAGCCTTGCACTTTCTTCCACTCCCAGTTTTTTGTACCAGCCTTTTCATAGCTTAAAACAGAAACAGAGATAACCGAGGACAAGTGGACACAGCAGAAACGGGATCTCAGAAGAGGTAGGCGCTGGCATGAGCAATGGGATACACTAACCCACAAAAACATGAACACCACACTCTCACAGTGCTTGCAAAGGCACTTCATTCTGACCAGATGCTAATCAACGGGATTAGATAAAGGCAGTGCTCAGTACCCAACTCTTTCCAACTCCCTTCAGCATACTTGTGCAAGAAAGACCCACAGTTTATTGGCACAAGTTGTGATATCCAGATCGATTGAACCTTTGAATCTTTCCAAGACCTGCTTAACAGAGCCTCATCCCCTACGACAACTAAAATCTGCTGCATCCCCTTCCTTATTCACTTGAGACTCCATTGACTCTTCTCCAATTCTTTACAATCTCTGTATCAACATCCATGATCCATGTACTAGTTTATAATAAAACAGCTGACTGATTTTTACTTTCTGTCACTTCTATATGTATGATCCAAAGTGTCCTGAAGGTAACTCAGTGGTTTCTAGTGCTTTAGAAAAGACAAATAAAATACTTAATAAATAATATGGAAACCCCCAAATGGAAGATGTTTTGCACTCAATGGCTACCATCAACAGCCATGGGTCAATTAATCGGAGAACTCTGCCCCACACGAATACCGAGTAACACCCCCATACTGTCCCTTACACACTTTGGAGCCCCCGTTTCCACCTGCATGAGCAAGTTACAAATAAATAAAGTCTAATAAAATATAGACATTGAATGTGCAGATCCATTGGAATGTAGACTTTGAATTGTTCTGAATCAATTGGTCAAGTCTAATTAAATGATACCAATGCCTTTCCGTTCCCTTGAACTTTATTGTTTAAATTGAAATGTATTTGTTTCTTTAGGGTTGCATGTAGTTTTTAGTTGACTGTTTCAGATCAAAGACCAAATTGTATTGTCTCACTTTCTCCTAAAGATATCAAGGTAAAGGAGCAATCATATGAAAATCTGATGAGGTGAGTCTCCAATATTTTCTACTTTGTATCTATAATAATTGTGATTGGATACTTAAGATAGTTGAGTGAATGTAACAACAGTGTATTAAAAATACTATTGTGTGTGGTTTGCATTTTAAAATGCAATCAGAATGACTTGGAATTTAGGATTGATGGCCTCCTTATATTCCTGTTTTTACACTGAAAGGAGCTTCAGTGCTAAAATACAATAAATAAAGGATTATTTTTAGTTAAATGCCCACAATAAATATACAAGAGAGATTGTAAATGTGGTAGTGGCCAGTGCTGTAGGACATTTTAGTCACATGTTTGTCCTGTCTATTCACACAGTAGTAAATAATGTCTCAGCAAAATACCTTCAGACCATAAGCATTTTTGTATTCTGGCCATCAAACCTGAAATTTTATGTCTACCATAGAAAAAGCTACAGTGCTAGAAACAATTCTAAAATTAGGAAAGTTTTGCTGAGTGTCAACATTTGAAATGTATAAAGAAACTAGACAATTACTAGGTGTAGGAATCTCTAACCTGCCCAGACTGAGATCTAAACCATCCTGGGAACTCAGGGAAGGTATTAGCTATGCCTTCACTATTAGGAGTCATGGTGGTTTGTGTCGACCTAAGAATGTCCACACTGCTAAGTCTTAACATTTCCTACACTTAATGTGTTAACATCATTCTCTAACAAGCTCCAGCGTCAGCGTAAACAAGCATTTGTAATGCAATAGGTCTCGCATTTACCCGAGTTTGAGCTATTAACATTGCAAATTACAATATCTTTTATTTTTATTTTTGTGTTTAAAACATCAATGGCATTGTCATTTTAAATGCCAATAGCTTAAACCTGCGTAAATGCGAGACCTATTGCATTGCACATGCTTGTTTTTTTTATGCAACAAAATGTAAATACCTGTAAATCAATTGTACACATTTTTGAAACATCAGCAGTTAGGAAAGCACGCTTGAAGTGTGACGGAAACAAATATTTCATAGGACCAAAACAAATGAATATCCTTTACTTGGGATGAGTAAAAGATAAACATTTGTTGAAACCAGATATTTACACCTTATGGTATGTGAGCTATATAGTTCTATCAGTAAAACTGCATCAGTGCAACGTTTGCAGCCTTATCAATGGATACATGATGTATGTGTGCTATATCACATGATGCTTTTAATAACCTATTCTTCATAATGCGCCCCTTGCTCCATACCACACCTTGACCAGTCTCCTGAATGGACTTGTCCTTAATGAAACGCTTGGATTGTTCGCGGGCCTATGTGTTACTTGCCGCAACATTGTTGGCAGTATCCCCCACCCTGAAAATCGTTTCAGCACCACTGATCTTAATAGATGCAGTTCTGATCTGGTGGACATGTACACAAGACACTTGACCACAGTTGACGTACCAAGATCAAATGAGCACTCAGTGGCACATACTGATAAATATGGGTGACTGCTGGGGTATGGCTGCACAGAGTCCAGGACCTTTACTTTGACCTCTTTAAGATGACGTTTGATGCTTGTTACCTGGATCCCCACCTCAGGCACTCGATGCAGTCCCAATGTAATGACTGGTGATTGCCTAATGTGTATATGTCTGAATCTGCTGTGTGTATCTGTGTGTCTGATGTGTGTGGATGTGATGTGTGTGTGCGCTTCGGTATTAGGTTTATGCATCTGATATGTATGGATGTGTTGTGTTTGTATATGTGTGTGGGTGTCTGAAGTGTATGGATGTGGTGTGTGTATGTGTGCATGTGTGTCTGAACTGTATGTGTTGGAAAGGCGACCCCAGGGGAGACAGAAGATGTCTGACTGCCCGCCCCGAGACTCACCTCTCTCTATGGAATAGGCCGAGCGCCGTAGGGAGGCCTCCTGGGCGAGGCTCTCCTCCCACAATCGTACCAGCTGAGCAATCACACTACTACAGACGGACACCACACGACGGAGTATTCACAAGTATCTTTATATAAGAAATGAAGGCACGTTCTTAGCAGGTTAGCAAGTAGGGATCGGGGGATCCATAAAGTTGTCAGCAGGGCCTCGAAGGTGGTTCAGCTTGGTCAGGCCGCGACAGCGTCAGCAGGGCCTCGAAGGTGGTTCAGCTTGGTCAGGCCGCGACAGCGTCAGCAGGGCCTCGAAGATGGTTCAGCTTGGTCAGGCCGCGACAGCGTCAGCAGGGCCTCGAAGGTGGTTCAGCTTGGTCAGGCCGCGACAGCGTCAGCAGGGCCTCGAAGGTGGTTCAGCTCGGTCAGGCCGCGACAGCGTCAGCAGGGCCTCGAAGATGGTTCAGCTCGGTCAGGCCGCGACAGCGTCAGCAGGGCCTCGAAGATGGTTCAGCTCGGTCAGGCCGCGACAGCGTCAGCACGGCCTCGAATATGGTTCAGCTCGGTCAGGCCGCGACAGCGTCAGCAGGGCCTCGAAGGTGGTTCAGGTGTACGAGTTCGGATGAGGATCAGCCGCGACAAGTTCAGCAGGGCTTCGACTCCAAGATACAACTGGAGTCCTAATCCAGGGCTGGCCCAGATATAGGACTGGAGTCCTTTGATGTCCGGACCCTCGCGCCTGGGGGTCCGAGGGGCCGGGATGAAGGTGTCCAGACACCCAGCAGGGGTGGATCCAGGGCCCAGGGAGGCTGGAGGGCGATCGACACCAGGCGTCTGGGGATGGCTGGAGGCCCATCGAAACTCCTCTCCTCCGGGATCCGCCAAGTGGCCACTCTACCACCTGGGAGGATCTTGGTGCCTCGATGTCGGGGCTTCGCTGGGGCCAGGGATGGCTGCGGCCACGTGTTCGGGACGTGATGGGCCCAAGATGGAGTCGAGCTGGAAATGGTGGCCTGGCATGGTCGCCAGACTGGCAGTGTTGGCGAGCAGGGTCCGCTGGGATCCCAGGGGGGGAGAGCTGTGGGTTGCCAGGGGGGCTGCTCTCGTCGATGGTTCGTGTTCAGGGGGGTCGACGGTGGGTCGACAGAGGCCGATGTCGTCCCGGGCCCGCCATGCGGGAGGGGTAGGACCACGCCACGAGGCCGGGTCCAACACACGTCCCCTCCAGCTGAAGGCGGGGAGAGTCACCCATCTTCCTGGGTATTCTCCTCGTCGAGGCGGAAGAAGCGGGACAGGCCGTCAGCGTTGGCGTGGTCGTTGCCAGGGCGATGCTTCACAGTGAAGTCCATCCCTTGGAGGGAGATGGACCATCGCAGCAGCTTTGGGTTTTCGCCACGCATCTGCATCAGCCACCGCAGGGGCCGGTGGTCAGTCTGGACCCGGAAGTGGGTGCCGAAGAGGTAGGGCCGGAGTTTCTTGAGGGCCCACACGACGGCGAAGGCCTCTCTCTCAAGGGTGCTCCATCGCTGCTCTCTGGCCAGCAGCCGCCGGCTGATGAAGGCCACAGGATGGTCAATCCCCTCGGGGTCAATCTGAGATAGGACCGCCCCAATGCCGTGCTCCGAGGCGTCGGTCTGGACTATGAACTCCCGGCTGTAGTCAGGGGCTTGGAGCACAGGGGCGGTGCACATGGCTGTTTTCAAAGTCTCGAAGGCCACCTGACACGCGGGTGTCCATGGTACTTTCTGTGGCCGGTTCTTCGAGGTCATTTAAGTGAGGGGACCCACAATGCTCCCATAGTTCTTTATGAAGCGCCGATAATATCCAGTGAGCCCCAGGAAGGCTCGGACGGCTGTCTGGTTGACCGGGGGCTCCCAGGCCACGATGGCGTCAATCTTGGGTTGGAGGGGAGCCACATGGCCGCTCCCCACTTGGTGTCCCAGGTAGGTCACGGACCCTTGACCTATTTGGCACTTGCTGGCCTTTATTGTTAGTCCGGCCCGTCGGAGGGCCGTCAGGACCTCCCAGAGGTGCTTCAGGTGCTCGGCCCAGTGGTGGCTGTACACTGCAATGTCGTCTAGATAGGCGGCGCTGAATTCTTCTAGCCCCGCCAGCACTTTGTTCACCAGTCTCTGGAAAGTTGCTGGGGCGTTTTTCATGCCGAAGGGCATCACCTTGAATTGGAAGTGGCCATCGGGTGTGGAGAAGGCCGATCGCTCCTGGGCGCCAGGGGTGAGGCCGACCTGCCAGTACCCTGCTGTGAGGTCGAAAGTACTGAGGTACTTGGCGGCTCCCAGGCGGTCGATTAGTTCATCGGCCCGGGGGATGGGATGTGCGTCGGTTCTGGTAACAGCATTTAGTCCCCGGTAGTCAACACAAAACCTGAGTTCTGGAGAGGTGCCAGGTGCGGCGGCTTTGGGGACCAGGACAACTGGGCTGGCCCAGGGACTGTCGGAGGGTTCGACCACCCCCATGGCCAGCATTTTGGTAACTTCTGTCTGGATGCAGGCCCGAACTCGGTCGGGAACTCAGTAGGCCCGGTGTCGCACTGACTGGCTGTCCCCGGTGTCGACATCGTGGACACACCACTGGGTAACCCCGGGGGTGAGGGAGAACAGGTCCGTAAATTGCTCCAACAGCTCTTGGCAGTTTCGGCGCTGTGCGGGGGTCAGGTCGGAGGAGAGAGATATTCCCTCGACGGAGCCGTCTTTCTCAGCGCACCTTAGGAGGTCGGGCAGGGGCTCGGAGTCGTCTTCGGCCCCATCATCGGTAGCTAGCAGCAGGCTCAGTTCTGTGCGGGCAAGGCTCGACCGGGGGCATAAACCAGACCTGCTGGCCGGGCTCGAACTCGATGGATGAAGCGTTCTGGTCATACCAGCGTTTCATGTCTTCCTGACTGGCCTCAAGGTTGGCCTCGGCAAGGGCCCGGAACTTCCGAGTCTGGCTTCGGAGGGTCAGGAGGTACCGGTAGACATCCGGCGGGGCGTCTTGGACTGTAGTTTCCCAGCCTTCTTTGACCAGGCTGAGGGGACCTCGGACAGGGTGCCCGTACAAGAGTTCGAAGGGGCTGAACCCCAGGGATTTCTGTGGTACCTCCCGATAGGCGAACAGGAGGCAGGGCAGCAGGACGTCCCATTTGCGGCAGAGGGGTTCTTCTAGGCCCTGGATCATCCCCTTGAGTGTTTGGTTAAACCGCTCCACAAGTCCATTCCCTTGGGGGTGATACGTGGTGGTGAACTTATATGTGACCCCGCACTGTTGCCACAGGGACCGCATATACTTAGATATAAAGTTTGTGCCCCGATCGGTCACGACTTCTCGGGGGAACCCCACTCTGGAGAAGATCCCCATCAGTGCTCGGCCCACCACGGGAGCCGTTATGGTTCGTAGGGGGATGGCTTCGGGATAGCGGGTGGCATGGTCCACCAGGACGAGGATGAAGCGATGCCCTTGAGAGGTTCGGGGGTCCAAGGTCCCCACGATGTCGATCCCCACTCGCTCGAAGGGAGTGGTCACCACTGGAAAGGGTTGGAGCGGGGCCTTCACCTTCCCCCCGCTCTTTCCGCTGGCTTGGCATGTCGGGCAGGTGCGGCAGTGGTTATGCACATCGTTGCGCATTTTCGGCCAGTAGAAATGGGTCACCAGGCGGCTGTAAGTTTTGTCCTGCCCCAGGTGCCCGGCGAGGGGCACATCGTGTGCCAGGTTCAAGAGAAAGTCTCTGAATCGTAGGGGGACCACCAACACTCGGCTGGCCCCCAGCTCGGCAATTTTCTGTTCACTGTATAGAAGGCCGTGGTCCCAGTATATCCAGTGGGACCCCGAGGTGTCCCCGGCAGCTTGGGCTGTGGCTTGCTGTCGGGTCCCCTCGAGGGAGGGGCAGGCCTTCTGTTCCTGCCGGAATTGTTCTCGGGTGGGACCACCCTCCTGGCGCCATTGGGCTAGTTCGGGTATGTCGCTGAGTTCGGCGCTGCCTTCTCGGTCATGCTCTGATGGCTCGGGCTCGGATTCTTCATTGACTGCGGGCGGTGGTGGCACGGGCCACTCCGGTTCTTCAGTCGGGGTGGCCTCGGGTGCCGCCGGGGCCCAGGCAGTCATAGATCGGGTCGTAGCGCAGACCCACTCTGGTAGTCCCATCATTCCTAGATGTTCTCTCCGCTCGACTTGGGCCCAGGGAGAGCTCTCGAGGTCGTTTCCGAGGAGGCAGTCCACGGGGGCGTCGTCCCGGACGGTCACCTTGAGGGTGCCCGACACCCCCCCCACTCGAAGGGGATTCGGGCCATCTGACACAGAGTCTCGGAGTTGTCGGCGGCCCTCATGGGGCATCGCACGTTGGGTATGATCTGTTCGGGGGTCACCAAGTGGCAGCGGACGGCCGTCACACTGGCTCCCGTGTCTCGGAGGGCTTCGGTCCGTCGTCCATTGATGTGGACCCACTGACGGTATTTTTGAGTGTTGCTCGGTAGAGGGGCTTGGGGGACCATGCCTCTTTCGCCCAGGGAGGCTAGGGCCATGGCGGCCGGTTCATACTCGGTCTGATCTTCATTGTAGACCTCTTCGCCTTCTTCTCCCCCTTCCCCCAGGGCTGCAGCAGGGAACTGGCGGGTCGGAGGCCCGGTGGTGCCGGGGCGCTGGTTCATGGGGCAGAGGGGGTCACTGGCATAGTGACCGGGCCGCTGGCATCTGTGGCAAGTAATGTTCGGGCGGGGCCCCGGCCGTGCTGGAGGGGGTCCTCTTCTGGTCAGGGTTGGCGAATGTTTATTCTGGGGGGACCCCCGAGGCGGGCTCCGGCCCGGGGTCGCCGGGAAGTCTCGGCTCCTGTTCTGGCCTCCTCCGCCGCCACGCTGGCGGGGGTGCCCCTGGCCGTTCCGTCCCGTTTCTCCTATCGGGGTCCGGGGGACCCGGGTGCTCACCCATCGATCAGCTTCGACGGCGAGTTTTCGGGGCTCGGTCAGCTTGCTGTCGAGGAGATGCTGTCTGAGCTCGACAAAGCAGTTGTTGGAGAGGTGCTCCCAAACGATAAGGTCGAACAGCTGCTCGTAGGTGGACACTTTGCTGCCCTTTATCCATCCTTCCAGGGCCCGGCTATAAAAGTTTACGTATTCCACTCACGTGGTACCGGGGATCTTTTTGCAGTCTCTGATCCTCTGTCGGTACATCTCGGGGGTGAGGCCATACCGGGTGAGCAGGGCGTCCTTCATGTGGTCATAGGAGGACATCACTTCCTCAGCCAGCTCGAGCAGGGTGTCCCTCCCTTCGCTGACAAATCTCCCCCATAAGCCGGCACCCCAATCTTTTCGCGGGATGCGGTGCGCGGTCATGGCAACTTCATACGCCTTGATCCATTGCTGGATATCGTCATTCTTGTAGTATTCCTTGACGATATCTTTGGGAATGTGGACCTTCGGGTCGGCAGGAGGTGGAGGGTTCCAGGTTATCGCGGCGCCAGCCTCTTCGGTCTTGGACTTGATCTCTAGTTCTTTGAGGCCACGCTCGTGTTCGTACGTGAGCTTTTTTCTTCCAATTCCCTTTGCCTCCGCCTTTCTTCCAAATCTCCTTCTAATCGTAGTTGCTCAATGGCCATTTTCTTTTCTGCTAATTGAAGTTCTCCATCCAGCCGGAGTCGGGCGAGCTCTAGTTCATGGAGCCGACTCCTCTCTCGCTCCCCGGCGTCTTCGTGGGAGAGGCCCGGTTCTCTGTTGGCGGTTCTTTCTTCCACTGGGGCTATGACCGTACTCAGGGGTACTTCTAGGATAATGTCATCGTTAGCCTGGGGTGGGGTCGCTCCGGTCTCCACCCACGTTTGCAGCGCGTCTTTGAAATCGTCTTTTGTGCTTAGTCCGGTGGTAGCGATACCCAGGGCTTTGCAGAATTGTTTGAGTTCTTTATGGGTGTACTCCTCTAATCGCTCCTTCTGGAATTCTGTGGTCGTTCCGGTTTCCTTAGTAGTCATCGTGGTTGTGGGTCTCTGTTAGTAGTGGCGAATTACTCGCTGTACGATTTGCGCGGGCTCGGATCCCGTCGCTTGCCAGCAAGGTTGGAAAGGCGACCCCAGGGGAGACAGAAGATGTCTGACTGCCCGGCCCGAGACTCACCTCTCTCTATGGAATAGGCCGAGCGCCGTAGGGAGGCCTCCTGGGCGAGGCTCTTCTCCTACAATCGTACCAGCTGAGCAATCACACTACTACAGACGGACACCACACGACGGAGTATTCACAAGTATCTTTATATAAGAAATTAAGGCACGTTCTTAGCAGGTTAGCAAGTAGGGATCGGGGGATCCATAAAGTCGTGGTTTCGGGAATAATGGGGTAGCGGGACAGTCTTGGCACCAACTAGTGCGTGGATAGTTCAAGGAGTCAGGCCGCGACAGCGTCAGCGGGGCCTCGAAGGTGGTTCAGCTTGGTCAGGCCGCGACAGTGTCAGCAGGGCCTCGAAGGTGGTTCAGCTTGGTCAGGCCGCGACAGCGTCAGCAGGGCCTCGAAGATGGTTCAGCTCGGTCAGGCCGCGACAGCGTCAGCAGGGCCTCGAAGATGGTTCAGCTCGGTCAGGCCGCGACAGCGTCAGCAGGGCCTCGAATATGGTTCAGCTCGGTCAGGCCGCAACAGCGTCAGCAGGGCCTCGAAGGTGGTTCAGGTGTACGAGTTCGGATCAGGATCAGCCGCGACAAGGTCAGCAGGGCTTCGACTCCAAGATACAACTGGAGTCCTAATCCAGGGCTGGCCCAGATATAGGACTGGAGTCCTTTGATGTCCGGACCCTCGCGCCTGGGGGTCCGAGGGGCCGGGATGAAGGTGTGCAGATACCCAGCAGGGGGGTGGAGCCAGGGCCCAGGGAGGCTGGAGGGCGATCGACACCAGGCGTCTGGAGATGGCTGGAGGCCCATCGAAACTCCCCTCCTCCGGGATCCGCCAAGTGGCCACTCTACCACCTGGGAGGATCTTGGTGCCTCGATGTCGGGGCTTCGCTGGGGCCGGGGCCAGGGATGGCTGCGGCCACGTGTTCGGGACGTGATGGGCCCAAGATGGAGTCGGGCCGGAAATGGTGGCCTGGCATGGTCGCCAGACCGGCAGTGTTGGCGAGCAGGGTCCGCTGGGATCCCAGGGGGGGAGAGCTGTGGGTTGCCAGGGGGGCTGCTCTCGTCGATGGTTCGTGTTCAGGGGGGTCGACGGCGGGTCGACGGAGGCCGATGTCGTCCCGGGCCCACCATGCGGGAGGGGTAGGACCACGCCACGAGGCCGGGTCCAACAGTATGTTTTGTGTGTATGTTTGTTTAGGTGTTTGCCTGGTTTTTAAGTCTGATGTTTATGGATGTGATGTGTGTTTCTGTTTGTGCATGCATTGGATGTGTGCAGGTGTAAAAGTGCCCGGGTACACAAAGAGTCTCTGCATCCTCACAAAAACAACAGGTATTAATCCGAACAACTTCCCTAGTAAACTCTCTTACTGTCTGAGATAGTTAGTAAAGCCAAGCGCAATCTCCCTCGCAGAGTACTCACCAGGAGATGTCTCTTCGTCTGTCTTACCTCGCACTCACACTGGTCACCCTGTTTATATAAGCCAGGACACCGGCCCCTCCCTGGCCTCAGGGTCAATTCAGCCCCTCTGCACCAACCCTCTTCTCTCCCCTGCAACACGCCATTAAACTGTTTTAGTGACGGAGTGTTGTCTGATCAATTTAAGAGGCATTTTAAGAGCTTTGCAAGCGACATAGTACAACCATTTCAGAGCACCCCCTCAGGACCCAGGTGCATACAGCATGCCCTTGTCTGATTCCGAAGGGGCCGCAGAGGGCAAAGGGCAGCAGCCTGCTAAGTCTAGACATAAGCGGCTCAGCAGGAACTACACACAGACTCCCTTGCTGATCTCTGTCGAAAGATGTTCCAAGTATTATGTGAAGTGAGTGAGCTGCTGCTGTGCAGGTTTGTCTTTGGACATTAATAAGCCTTCATATTAGGGTAAAACTTCTGTGTGTAAGTGTGTCTCAGTACCTCCGAAGCACGAATGTACCTCCTTACAAAGGAGCGCTGTACTGGGCGCTAGCTGCAATGGCCAAACCTGGGGGATGGAATTGAAGTCAGTAACAGATGTTTAACCTAGGAAGACACAGAAAGTGTAGAGTTTGGCAGAATCAGGGCACTAACTGTTTGTTATATACATTTACACACACACATACACACTATAAAAAAGAGCCCATTTGTAAGTGGATACCCTACATCTGCCAGACTCCAAATCTGCTGTGGTCCGCAGTTCTCAGGCAGTAGTAGCTGGAAAGAGAGACTCTGTCCGGCGCACTGGACTGTCTACAACAGCACCCCTAAACAAGCTAGGAGCAAGGCCTCCTACATCACGGGAATCCAAAATGGCTTCGGCCTGTCCAGATGGGCCGTTCTAAAAGTGGACAACGCGGGAACCCCAAAGCCAGGTTTTCAATCACGCACCAGCGTTTAACATAAATGATGATGCAAGCCAATTGAAAACAAGGGCGGGGCTTTAAGTTACTTAGGAATCTGTATCGATTCCAAGAGACCCTTGCATGGCGAGTGCAGCGCATGCACGCTGCTAACGACAGGCGAGACCTAAAAAAACATGTTATCCCACTCAACATTTCCAGTGTTCATAGGATGTTTTGTGGTTGTATTGTGAACAATAGCTCAGACCATTAGTACTGTAACACCTGCTTATGCATTTTAATGTAGTCAGTTGCTGAAAAGCCCTTGGACTAGGACATTTCCAATCACTGTTTCCCTTTCTAATATATATAATGTGGCTTGAAACATTCTTGCACCCTGACCACTGAGGTGTTTGGAGAATGATTACAACACTGCACATGGCACGTCTCTATGAGTATAATTGTAGATCTACAATTGCACTAACATGTTGTCGAGCACTGCACCTCTGTAAGGAAATCCATTTACAGCTATGTTCCTAATTCACTTGCTCTGAAAAGCTGATATTCTGAACTCTTCAGTGACTGCATCCTACTAACTAGCCTCATTCCCATATGTTCTGTTTATAGGATGTTTCCAAATTGCTTTAACTGTCTCTCTGTTAAGGCAGATATGTGTGTGTCCGCCCCCTACACAGCTGCCTAAAGTATAAATACAACAAACAATAGTAAAGGCTATTGTTGACCCTCCATCTTCCTAAAAATGTCATATGACCCTGGATTGTATATTTTCCTAGCAACCTTTGCTTCTGGGTATATAAAAATGTTATGTGACATAATTTGTATCTTTGATTGGACAATGCTATCAAAGTCAAATGTGCAGTGTACAGGTAACCTGGTCCGACAAGAGGTGAGAATGCCTTTTGTCTGTCACATCTATAGCAGTTATGAGACCTATTCTGCCTGAGCCGAGCTACATTACATTTCGGTGACATTTACATTCATGTTGTGAAGCACCCTCACATTACAACCCACAGCTGCAGATGCCACTGTAAAGGACTGGGTACACAATGCCCTGCGCGGGAATTAAGAATCCGCTGGGGCCGGCCAAGTGGAACATTTGTGCCTGAATAGCATCTGTAGCACCCTCCCTTACTCGCAGGGGCAGCTGGGCATACTCAGCCCTGCCCCTGCAGAGAGACGTAAGCCAAGCGCTTGCTAAGGGGCAGACAGTCCGCACTCCCGGGGTGTACTACGCGCCTAACAGGGCACAGCCTTTCTCAGGGTCACATAACCTGCCTCATCATTGACCCAATTTGTTAAAATATTGGAGTGTGCCTGTAATCCTCATAATCAGGGAATCTAATGTAGTTAATCAATAGGGATTCTACGGATATATTTAAGATATATATTGACTTCTAGGGAAGAGACCTTTAGGAGTCCTCTTCATCACAACCAATGAATGTACTTGCGCACATATCTTGAGTAATTCGCTGTAAGTGAAAAATATATTGTATCATACATCAAATGATATAATATACTCACAAAGTTATTGTTCCACAACTCAGAATAAGTGGAACGCGGCATTGCTTGTGGAAAGTGAAGGACTGTGCAGACATTAACATAGAGCACACTTAAATGCCTGGTTGGAACAGATCACTTACAGTATAATATGGCAGACCGTATGTATTGCCTACTCAGATTCAACATCCAAGCATTAAGTACAATTAGTGTCAAAACTTGTATTAGCTGCACCATTATGCAATTTAATATTGCTTGTTTATTTTTCACCTTGAAGAAGGGAGCATTGTTTATAGCAGTATTGACATGAACAGGCCTTGTTACGACAATGAGTTTTTAGGTCGAGCCTTGGAGAAAGCATGCGAAGCATGCTGAGTCCAGCTCGACAACTATAGCCGTCCGTCTCCTGGGAATCTGAGACAGGGGCCGGGCACGAGCGTCGACTTAACCTCGTGGGCGCGCACGCCCAGCTCCTGCCTCAGATTCACAGCAAGACAGGCTCTCGCCCGCTCCCACACACAGCCACACTCACGCATGTGCACACACATACACCCACGCAGGCACACAAACCCACATATACACACGCACAGCTAACAAACACACAGTCACACATATACATACACACGTACAGCTACACACGCGCACACACACAGCTACACCCCCCTCCCCCTCTTACCTCACCAGGCTTCCCGATGTTCTTCACCCAGGCCCCCTCCTGGGACCCGGGACTTCAGCTGCTGGACTTGGGAGGGCGGGGGCTGCCCGCGCATGCGCGACATTTGTAACTGGGGCTCTTCAGAATAAAAGTTAGAAATGCCGCGCATGCGCGGGCAGCCCCCGCCCTCCCAGGTCTCCTCATGTTACTTTTACGTTTGTGGTACAGCAGTCATTGACGTCCCACGCAGCTGCAGACAGCATCTATGTACTGATTGCTTGCTTGTATCTCGTAAAAGGTCCATGAACAACCTTCACTTCTTTTGAGAGTGATGTCCGGCCCATATTTGGGCTGCGAAGTTCTTGAAGAGTATCGAAAATAGCGTTTTTTGTTTTTTTTACAAATAGATTCGCATTCTAGGTACTCCCCCCAATTTACTGCATGAAAAAGAGTAATTGCCTGCAAAGCTCTTTACAATGTTCATTTGCAAGGCCAGTTAAAAATGAACTGGCTGTTTTGTGCGCCGGCTTCCTCCCGCGAAAACAGTAATGGAAGCGGATTAACCACAACTCTTTCTTGGCGCTGCGATTGCACATGCCGAGGAACTGCACACTGGTCAGAAAAGTGAAGACGCACAAAGCCCCATTAAATGCATGTAGACGTCATGTGAGAAGCACATTGAGCGGAAGCTTGACGCAAAGGATGAATCCTGCACCTGCATTGAGTGAGCCGATATCAATGCTCGGTGTCTGAGACAGGATCACTTTATTGGACTACCAGATGTCTGAGGCCTGTGGGCTGTGTTTTCATGTTTGCTGGGAGAGGAAAAAACCTTAGTAGACAGTCCGCAGACCGCAGCGAAGCGAGATGCCCGAGCCCCCAGTGCTTCAAGTCAGTGCAAACCTGTAAAGGCCTCGCAGGTCTGCCGACGTGCCATTTTGTTTTCATCTGTGAAAACAGTCTCTGCAAGTTTTGTGTAAAATATAGACATTATGAGACTACCCACATATTGTTATTCTGTCTCCCCAGTAGAAACCGTTGTAAAAATGCAAGATGTCTTTAGTTAATGCCATTGCTCGGTTGTACTGGCGGGTACGGTGGATGCAAGATGGACATAAATACCAATTGTTCTATAGTGCTTTAATTTGATTAAGGGGATCTATCATTTACAAGGCGAAGTGTAAGTGTGAATTCACAAGAGCTGTGTCACTTCCAAGACAGCATGTCAAACAAACAGAATCCAGCAAATCAAAATACAAACCCACGGAAGCTGCGTTATGCACAAGGAGTAAGGTGAACTCACAAGGACCGAGCTGCTATTAAGCCAGAAGTGTGGTCATCCGACCAAGTGCCTCGTGATTTCAATTGTGAACTCACTAAGCTCCTGTCGTGCACACAATAAAATGCAAAGTCGTCAAACTCAGCAGCAACATCTCACTTGTAATGCCAAAACCGAATGTATCATTACCGTGTGACTTACAAGGCGAAGGGGCAACACAACAAGGCCAGACGCAGTAGCGTCCTGGCACAACTCACTAATCTCGTGTAAGTGGACGAACATTTTGTTTGATTTTCGCAATAAAAAAATCATGTTTTGTTTCACTCCCCGCAGTTTCTGAAAGCACCCGCACATCGGTACAGCCGTGTACAAAATCCCACACACACATCGAAACACAAGCACATAAAAACACAGACATGCAAATACACCAGGGCATACATAAGCATGAACAGACATGCACACATCGAAACAGAAGCACATAAAAGCACAGACACGCAAATACACCAGGGCACATACACACGCAAATACACCAGGGCATACATAAGCACACATACACATGCACACATCGAAACACAAGCATATAAAAGCACAGATACGCAAATACACCAGGGCACATATAAGCATGAACACACATGCACACATCGAAACACAAGCACATAAAAGCACAGACACGCAAATACACCAGGGCACATATAAGCACGCACACATCGAAGCACAAGCACATACATGCAGACACGCAAATACACCAGGGCACATATAAGCACGCACATCGAAACACACGCACATAAATGCACAGACATGCAAATACACCAGGGCACATGTAAGCACGCACATCGAAACACACGCACATAAAAGCACAGACACGCAAATACACCAGGGCACATATAAGCACGCACACATCGAAGCACAAGCACATACATGCAGACACGCAAATACACCAGGGCACATATAAGCACGCACATCGAAACACACGCACATAAATGCACAGACATGCAAATACACCAGGGCACATATAAGACCGCACACACGTGCACGCACCTACACAATAAGACATTTCTATAT
This sequence comes from Lissotriton helveticus, assembly GCF_964261635.1. NCBI lineage: Eukaryota > Metazoa > Chordata > Amphibia > Caudata > Salamandridae > Lissotriton > Lissotriton helveticus. Next base: position 2,002,097,742 of record NC_136057.1, on the reverse strand, counting down.
TACATTGCAAGTACACAAGCAAACACAGATATAAGCCCACAGATGCATACACACACATATAGTGGTGTCTGTTCACTACAATTGATTTTTCAATACACTGGTGCAAAAAGTTACAATAAAAGGTGCTTGCCTTTTATCTTGGTGACTTCTTCTCAGGTCTCAAACATTTATAACAGCATTTTAAGGACATCTTCAGAGGCCTGCGATTGATTCCTTTTCGTAGCGTGGCACAGGCTGCGGGTAGAATCGAAATGTTGAACTGGGTTCTTTCTCAAAGAGGCAGGGCGCTATATGCATCCATGAACTGCTGGGCGCAATGTATTATTTTCGTGTGTTCTTTTCTTTCGTTGCACCCAATGTGGCTCCTACAGACGTTTTAGCCTATTTCTTATTATTTTTTGGGGGGGAGGGGGGCGTTAGGAGGAAGTGAAGCAGTTCAAGGCTTGCAGATATTTGTTGATCGTATTATTTGGGTACAAAGCCCTGGTACCGGCAGCATAGTAAAAATATTGTAGTGCATACCAATTCATTTATGGTTTTATTTTAGATTTGTTTTTATTTATTCTCAAACCTTTTACTGTCTGTACACAAGATGCGTCACTTCCATGATCCTAAAATGTGCAGCCGCACAGAAGTGGTTTAATAGCACATTGGTGTCTATTATTGAAGTAGAGGTGTTACACAATACTAATATTCATCATACTGATACGTGCACCCAATGCATCACCTACCTGAACTCCCATTGATTTTTCTTCTTAGAACACTGTATTTTTATGATACGGTTCTATAAGGACCATAGTACACTGTCTGCTGCTCTACTTTTTAGTGAGACAGTGTAAATTATGACACACCCTTCCCTGTTAACACACAACTGGTGGCCACCAACCTTACATTCTAGCTAGGCAGGTTTGGGGTAATAGCCAACATTTGCTACAGCTCTCCCATCGGACCCGTCTCTGTGTAGCCTTTCACCCTCGAGGTCCAAGTATGTCTGTTCCATTCCTTACACCGCCGCCCGCTACACCCTTCATCCCCTAGCAAAGCACATCCAACTTAATTTGTAAAATAGTAAGCAGGCTGGTAATGCATAATGGCTGCCCGGGTGCCTCTCCTCAATCCCACCCTCCCCACTCGCCCTCTTCAGCACTCGTGTATGAAAGGCAGCACAAGAACGATTGTAGTTTCAAAGCTTTTTTCCCCCTTCATTCTAGTAGGTAGAAATGTTACTGTCTCGTTGAGTGCCTTTAATTCTTAACTGCTGCTGGCTGGCTAGCTTCCAGTTCAGAGGGTGACAGTGACATCCCGTCTACACTCTGCCATGCACTTAAAAAAACAGTACCATAATTGGCTTCCAAAGACTACGTGAGCGTCCTGTTCTTAAACGCTGCCTGGCTTACTCAAAATCATGACGAAATCTGATGTCTTAAACCTTGCTGCTGAATATTGTTTCATTTTGCATAGTGCTGTTGCATTAGGCGCAATGTGGTGTTTATCGGGAGTAGGCTTTCAACAGAAGCCTAGTGGAGGTGTTAAACGTTGCCTTTGTGAACTACCCCGCCCTCCTCCATGATACTTTCCTAATTGTGTCGGGGGGAGGGGGACATCCTTCTGCAGTGACTTGTTTAAGGTTGCAAACTTTTCAAACTTTGTGAAGCCTGGAGGTTTGTGAACAGTAAGCGAATGTAAATTTTGTACACATTGCCACCTTCATCTACAACTAACAGCTTGCAAATCATCTTCATACAGCAATACAGACTTTGCTAAAAATTTCATGCAACACATTGTCATATGCAATGACAATACCTCAAACTTTAATGCTGCGAGACCTATTGCATTGCAAATGCTTGTTATCTGTGTACTTCAGTCTCTGCTACAAACGCACTTTTCACGTATATGGTGGCCCATGTGATTGTACTGTGTTTTTAGTTAAATATCATGTTAAATATCATGTTTGACAATACTGTTTTCAGGTTCGATAAACTAGGTTCGTATTTATCAAAGAAGTCTCAGTTCACCAATCACCTAGTAAAGATGTTGTGGAGCAGCAGAGCCATCCCCGTTACTCCCCAGGGACCCTTTAAACTGTGGTTGTTTGACAGTATTGTGGCTATTTAAGGGCATGTCAGCTTTGCTTGGTTTTTCCTCCTAGTTCAAAGTATCCGACAATATGACTGAGGTCTTCATGAGTTCTGGATCAAGTCCCGGCCATCTGCTAGAATGGCATATTTTGATCAACAGAGACAAGTACATAATACAACATATATAAATATTACCTTAATTCTCACTTCATTTGTTACTCTGTTGGCAAGTGTTTGTTACTGTCACTTCCCAGAGTAGAAGTACTTTATAGTTGTAAGCAATTAAAGCACTTTTTTAGGTAGCACAGTGAGGTAATTGGCAGATGTTCAAAATAATAACACTAGGTATAAAGTTCTCTGTCAATGAACGTCAGCAGGTTTGTGCTACATTGACGGCACCGAGCTAGTAAGGATTCTCACGCTATGCCCCCCTCCCCGCCAGTTGTGCAACCAAATTGATGTTCGATAGGCCTATACATAGAGATATAAAGCATAGCATGGATTCTTGTGTATGTATTTAGGCCACCATATAAACTGGATGAAAAAAGAGGCAAGATCTATGCATTTCCCTTTGAGAAATCAGTCGGTCAGTAACTTGCCTCTGAGGTGAACCAGAACAGATCGTTAAAAGAAAACCCAGCCATTTTTTTGTTTGTCGAACTGATAATATATCTTTCTTTTGCATTAAACATCGTAATCCTCTGATCTATAAATTATTAAAGAAAACCTATTACAAAGGACCCACAAAAAACAACTGGCATTACAGCTCATAAACCCAACCAGACACCAGTCTAAATGATGGCAATAAGGGAGGAGACCCACTGATACTACTGCAAGGACATACCAATGGCAGAATGAAGGGTACATAAGTGCGTATAATCAGGGGCGTAACGCAAGCTCCTGTGGTGCAAATAGGCCTCTAAGTTTTCAGGGGCCCCAAGGCCCTTAGATGACCCCCATTTAGCCCGAGACCAATGACTAATCGTGAGATATGGAGAACTCGGGCCCCTCATCATGTTCTGCTGGGAGGCTCCATCATTTTGCATTATGCCACTGCACCTAACGTAACACAACATTATCTTGTGATTCAGAGTCGTTGTTGATGTGCAATTGAGCACCAAACATGGCTCTAAAACATAAATCTCTGGTTAGATCGCCCCCGTTGTTTCTCTTGAGAACCCAGGCCCCATCCATTGTTCTACTAGGGTGACTGGTGACTCTGCACACCAGAGCGAACTACACTCTGTGCCATGCACTCCTTCCAAATCCTTTAGCATACTCTATGTACGACCCCAGGTGTTGAACTGTGAGCTTCTAGCCATCACCCAGACTATTGACTGGATCTACAACCACAAATTGACCTACAGGACTAATAGGCCAAAAGCGCCACAAGGAAAACAAAATATGACAAGTTGAGGGCTATAAAAACTACAAATTAATATATATTACAAACAAAAGCTCATTACTGCTTTTTCAGTAGGTACAATCCCTTAGGATACACTTATTGGCTAAATAAGGGTCTTATTGGTGGGTGGTTTTCCTTAGTAGATCCCCCAGCCTATGATAAGTCGCATATCAAAATTTTGGCTAATCATGTTTAATGTAACATAGTCCTAGACTAATAATTTTATTAAAAAGTTTTCTTTGCTCATTTAACTAAAGGAGAGACCGCCTAGATTATAGTTAAGTGCTTGTGAAATTGTGTATTTCTTCATCTAAAATTTCTCAAAATGTCGAGAGAGTGTGTGATGTTATGTCTAAATTACACAAAATTCACCTGAGGATATCTTGAGTGAAAATTGAATACAAGGGCATAACTCGCATTCAGTGGCCACTTAAGATGCTGTCCAAAAGACTGGTTCGTTGAGAAAATGCCTCTCCTTCCACATTTCCTGCTCAAACCTCTCTCCCGTAAGATATGTTCGGCTTAAACGAGTCCTCTCAGCAATACAATTGTGTATAATTTCACTGTAGCTTAATGTTCAACATTTTGCATAATTTGCGTTACACAATTTTTTAAAAACATATTTTATCAGTTTTTGGTCTTTAAGTTGCGACTGTTCCTTAACTAGAAATTTACATTATATTTCTCCAACAATTTCAGGAATACATACACTTTTTCATCTTCTCCATTGTTCACACTTGGCGTCTGTAGCCATCCACTTTGCTAAACAAATAAATCCTCAGGTTCATGCCACCGTGACTACATATGTAATTGGTATAAGTACAATTCTGTTATAGAAATATGTTTTATTGATTAATGAACAGTGATGCCATAAAAACCCTGCTGAAGATTTGGTTGTAGGAGTGAGTTGTCAGTCTGAAGTGACTTTACATGGTAGTGAATTTCGCCACAAAGTAACGTGTAATGCTCAATGCACACACAAGTGAGGGTCCCATTACGCGGGTATGTTTGGTAAGATTGCTAAAGTCCATGGTGTCTAGCTTTATTCAGAGTCATCATCCTCCAAGAGGTGTATAATTCGCCCAGTTGTATCTATTGTGGGGCGGAGTGTAGTATGGTTTCACAGGCCATCGTCCAATGTTGGTTTCTGAGCCCCGTGTCTGTTGTGCGTTTCAACACGGCTCCCTCACAACATGCACATTTATGGACTCTCTTGTTCATGCTTCATAATTTACGTCCGTCGGAGGCCTTGAACCTCATCGCCAATTGGCGCCGAGCCAGTAGCAAGTCTTAATCTACCAATTTAGATGTAACAACATCCTTGGAAATAGTCCCAGACTGCAAGCCCCCGGACTATGTATATTCTGTGTAAAAAATAATATTGAATTAGTTTGAATGTAGCATTCCTAGACGTACTAGGGGTGTGCCATAATATGCTCTTCCAGTTGCTGTTACTGAGGGGTATGCTCATGTCTTCAGCCCAACGATCATGTAAGCCATTTAGTTTGCAGTTTGGTTGCGCAATCAGCGGCCCATTGAGCAGCGAAGTCAGTCGGTGTCTTCCACTAATCATGAAATAATACTTAAGGCAATCATGCTGTTGTGGTTCTAGCATGCCATGTCCCCACCATTCTTGCATTGAAGCTACCAGCACCGCATGTAGCAGGAAGTGCCGGCCTGATATCTGATACCTCTCAATCAAGTCCCTGAACTCCACTATTGTGCCATTCTCTTGCGGCTCCCCTTCCGTGTTAAGGCCATGTTTACCCTTTCATGAAGGCCGCTTCAGTTTCCTGAGTACAGCACAGCTAACAGTGAGGTCTGGAAAAGCCCATGAGTGATGGCAATCCTTTTTGCTTCCTTTGCAGCAAGCTCTAAATCCTCCCTGTTCCAGGCTCCCCAGCGAAAGGCTTGCCATCCAGCAGTCCACTGTAATTGCTCTGCCAAGTAATAACGTTCTAGGTCCTGGACTGCCAGTCTCCCCTTCACAGAGGGAAACCTTAGCGTTGCAAATGCTATTCTTTACTGCTGTGTGCCCCAAATTAACTGAACTCTCCCTGAGAGCCTCCCAGGTTTCTTTATTGGGATAGTAGTGAAGATATATAGCAGCCTTGGGAAAAAAATCTTTTTTGAGAGAGCAATCCTTCCCATTACCAACAGTGGAAGAGTATGCCAAAACCCCATAGTTTATCATAAGGGTGACAGGGTAGCAATTATGTTGCCATCCAGCAATCAGTCATCCAATCGATAGATGTGTACTCTCAAATATATGGGTCCCATCAAGTGGCGTTCCCTATCTCCAAGGGCTTGCAAACTACTTTAAGGGGTCCTTTTAGGATAAGCATATAACTTATCCCAATTCACCCTTAATCTGCATAATGTGTTGATTTGTTTTAGGGCATCAAAGGCCCCTTCAACTCTTTTTATTCACCTTGTAGGTATAACAACATATCGTACACATCTAATAAGTTCAGAGGGGACTGACGGACCACTAATTCTTGATAGTGATTGCCCAGCCAAATTATCAAAGCCAGCAGCTCTAACGCCATAGCAAATAATACCAGTGTTAGTGGGCAGCCTCGTTGCATATCCCTGCCTATAGGAAATCTGCGTGGATATGATGCTGCCTGTCTTGATACAGGGTGTGGGTTAGCATACAATAGTCTTATCCATTTAACAAAGACACTGCCAAGACTTATGTTGGCCAACACCACGTAAAGAAACTCCCATTGTAGAGGTTCAAACGCCTTTTCGATATCTGTTGCTGATGGTATCCTGTGACTGTAAGCCCTGCTGGAGCTTACAATCAACTATAGGTATCTGGGTGGTGGTGTGCTAGATTTGCTTTAATTAGCTGAGGAATGGTCATCCCTTTCTAGTACCCCAGGGGCTACTCTGCACAGCTCTGGTACTTGAAAGGTGACCAATGCCTTCTAGTATTGTTTCCAAAGGAGGTAAAAGCCAAGGACAGAAAAAGCTTCGAGGGCAATCCTAACACTCTTGATTGAAGTGGAAGAAAAACATTAGAGAGTTGGCAAGGCACGAGATCCTTCCAAGCCTCCGCAGAGTAAAGAGCCAGCTAAAGGATTCGGGATTCCTGGAGTCCAACAGGGAACTAACTGCTGAAAAATAGGCAAAACATCAGGAGTAAAAATAAAGTGGGTGATGAATGTAACAAAGAACAGACTTTTTTTAATATATGATTCAAAATGGAAATTCACATGGAACAATCTTGGATTGGTAAACTTTAAGCAGCCGTGCAGAAATAATGGCAATCGTTGTCAGGGAATACTGAGAAACCTGAACACACCCTCTGTGAACCAGAAGAAGATAATATTGACAAAGGTGTCCTTAGTGGGACAAAATGATATCTATAATCCTCAAACTGACAGCAATTCAACAACTCACAAAAACGTAACCCACACGTGAAGAAAGTATGAAAACCTCTACCACTTATGCGCGTGTCTTGGAATCTTTTATATGTAAATAATTATAAATGCTTGCTCCAGCCCAAACAATTGCCACATGTTTGTGAAGAATTGTATTCTGTCCTGTTTACACTCTTGAGATTTTTTTTATTTAAACGTCTGATATGTGGGCCTCTGCTGTGAGCGAGGAACACTAATTGAGTCTTGCTGAATGTAAGCTTCTGCTAACAAGGACTAGAGTGATAACTACCAGTATCTGCCTATTCTTTTTAAAATAAAGCCCACTTCTGCACAGCTGGGCTAAGAGGCTCTGTGTTGTTAATGTGAGTACTTGCACACTCAGGTGTACACATACAGAGCAGATAGGACTACTGACTAACTCAACTTGCTATCTGCAAACAGGTAGCCTGTTGAGACATTTAACAAATTGATTATGACCTGTGCAGAATTTCTAGTTCAATTAGGCATTCAAAAAGAATGATTTCCAGTCCTCAACGATAAGCCAATATGGGTGGGATTAGCCATCTCCTGGCAATGGATGAGGGTCATGGAGACTGCAAGGAGATTGAGGCACAAGAGGGCAGTTACCTGAGCTGAGGAAGAATAGACAAATAATTTCCCAACCATCAACAAAATCTTAGCATCAGGAGGTGTGAAAGAAAAAGCCTTATGAATGTATCACTAAACATTTCTAAACTTCTAGAGACCAGGATCCCTATGCAAACCCTTCTGGTGGCTGGAGCACAGCCCCCCCCCCCCCCCGCCCCCGTCCCTTGAAGGGGGGATGTCCGATGGGTCTCCAGGCCACTAAGCTGAGAAAATGTGTACTGTATTGAGTGGTTTTATTGGTATTTACCCAGGAAGGGCCAGTGCCCCAGTGGATGAGTGAGCATTTGGTGTGTTTTTGTGCTCCTTTAACTGTACTATATGGTCCCTACATTGGACCATAGAGCTCTCCTAATCTCCTTCCTTGCTCCTTGTAGCCACGAAAGGGAGCAGAAAAGGAAAAACAAGTGGATGGGAGAGCAAGGATCATGCAGCAGTTAGCTCCACTGCCCAATGCTGCAGAGGTCATGTCGGGCGAAGTTAGTGGTAGCCACCAGGACCGCGTGGGCAGAAGTGGACCTTTGCATGATTGCTCATCACTGAAGTGCAGAAGGACAGAGGCACATGCTTGGAAAAAGGTGAAGCCGGTGGGTGCACTAAAAATGAGAAAAGGAAGGAATGATCCAGAGCCCTTGTTAAGAGAGAAAACAAGAACATACTCAACTGTATTCAATTCAGTAATATGCATTGCAAAACTATTATAGAAACCCTGATAGTCTAGTAAGCTTCTACCGAAAAAAGGATCAAAAGTTGGCTTAGTAGGGAAGGAGCTGGTAACAGTGATCCATGCATGGATTTGGAGACAGCAGGACTTATTCACAGCAGGGCTAGAAAAGTCTAATATTCTTCCTCCAAAAAGCTGAGGAATAATGCAAAAAAGTGAAAGAGCAACAAACTAGCAGAAAGACAATCCACTGTATTTCGATGACTTGATCATAAAGACTTCCATTCTTATTCAGGGCTCTTACAGTACACGTTTAAGATAGGAAGGAGAGATGCTCTACAAGAACTGTGGTTTCTATCGTATCTTGAGCTTTTCTCCTCGCTAAATAGTTTTTTATTTTTTATTTTATTTATCATTTTCAAAAAGAAACAGAAAAGAAAGCAGTACAAAGCAAAGATTGCAGTGATGCATCCAAAGTACCTAACATAATGGGTAAACAATGAGATAATGGGGGTAAAGCAGCGCACAACACATAACTAAATCTTAATAATCGCACTGGTGCCTGCCGCCAACCAACCCCATTATAAATCAAAGCTAACATTTCCGAGAGAAAAGGGCAATAGAATACATAGTGCAGGCAAAGCAAACAAAAAATCCTCACCAAAGTTGCAAGTCTGCAATTAACATATATCCACAGAGCAACTGCTGGCACCTTTTTGACACATCAAATAAATTGAACGCAAGAAAAGTGAGGCGTACAATGACAGCGCAATTGCATACAGTCGTCTATCCCACCCCTTCTGGGACAATGGAGCTCATCGCCCGAGATTGGTGCTCCTCAGTTCTTTTAGCAATATATGATCGATATGGACCCCAGATATCAACCGGGCGGGAAGTAAGTGGGATCTGCATGGAGTACTCTACATAGTTAACATTGCAGAACGCCATACTCTGAAGCCAAAAGCGTGGGCTTGGAGAACGCCTAGAGCACCAAAGCAGCGCAACTTCGCATTTTGCCAGCAGAAATCCAAGGGCAGCGCAAGCTTGCGGACAGAACGTGGAAAGTTAGCGACATAGCCCAATAGTGCAATTTCGGGTGTGGGAGTCAGCACTATACCCAATATATCACCAAAGATACGGTGGACTTGGACCCAGTAATCATGTAGAAGAGGACATGTCCAGGAAAGGTGGGCAAAATCAGCATGAGGGGCATTACATTTGGGACAGCAGTGAGATCTGCAAGGATCAATCTTGTGTGAAAGGTCTGGAGTGTGATAAAGCCGTCTCTGGAATTTGAAATGTATGAGTTTATGCCTACTTTTGATGGATACATCCCTCGTGGCTCTACAACACTGTGCCCATTGATCCTCTGTCATGGGTTTGCCCAAATCACCCTCCCAGGCAGCGCGCACCTTGGAATCCACAGGAGGGAGTACGGCTACACACGACTTATACAGCTTTGAGACCATATGCAACCCAGTCTGGCTCTGCACGAGAAACGTGAGTGGTGCGGTGTCATCCGGGGGGACCGGAAATGTGGGGAACTCAGCGCGCAACATGGAACGGATTCTAGTCAATACAAAAGAGTCAATAAATGAACGGTCAGCAAAACGTTGGTCTTCTGATATGGAAAAAGCATGCTCTTCGGGGAAGAGATCACCAACCGTGTGGAGTGAATACTTAGACAATGTGCGCTGGACCACGGACTCACCGGTTATGGGAAGCCAATGAGCGTTGGGCAGGGGGAGGGCGGGAGAATATAGTCGATCCAGATGAAGCAATCTGCGCACCCTGTCCCAAGCCCAGCATGTGGACGAGACAGTCTGTATGTCTTGCGGGTCACGAGGAATACCTCCGGGAAGGACGTTATTAAGAGGCACAGGGAGCACCAGGTCAGCCTCAGGCTTCATTTACAAAATCCTGGCATCCGGATGCAACCAGGAGTATGCGTAAGAGCATTGCGCCATCAAAAAATAGAGCTAGAAGTCAGGGACCCCAAAGCCGCTTCTCTCATATGGGAGCGTTAGAACACGCCAGGACACCCGTGGAGCCTTGTCGCCTCACACTAGTCGTAGCAATAAGGAGCGCAGTTGGGCGAAAAAAACCTTTGTGAGTGATATCGGAATGTTATTGAAAAGGTATAAGAACCGAGGAAGCACTATCATTTTTATTATGGCAATTCGAACGGCCATGGATAGAGGGAGGCGGATCCAGCGCTCAAGTCGGTCTTCCAAAAAATCAAGAGCTTGTCCATAGTTCAATCTGATCATAGAAACCGTGTCAAGATGGATATGAACCCCCAAATATTTGACCGACTCAGCATTCCATTCCAGAGGAAAGGCACAGTCCCATTGTGAAGTGGAGGGAGTGAGCGGAAAAATGACGGACTTGTGCCAATTAATGCAGAGGCCAGAATATTCTCCAAAACAAATTATCTCAAGCACCAGAGGTTCCAGGTTGACCCGTGGCAGTCTGACATATAAAATTGTGTCTAAGAAAATCAAAAAGGGGGGAGTGAAGAGGTGGTGCCGATGGGCACCGAGGTGGGCACGTCCTCCTCTTATCAGGGATATAGGTTAATCAAACAGGGCCACCTCACATTAGGTGGGTGTGTATCCAGATGTCATTGGAATACACCATCTTTGTTAAAATACCCCTCACACACCAAAAGGGCCCTTGGTGTCATGCTTCATCATCGGGGTCTTCCCGTCCCGCTGCGGGGCGGGGCAGTGCTGCGACAAGCGGATACGCTGGAGCACCTTTAGATGGAGGTGCTATGTGTTGGGAGTGAGTGTCATTGGGGTCAGGAGTGATATAAGTGTGGGTTGTTTAAAAAATACCTGGCCTAGTGGAAAAAAGAATTTTATTAAACACTGGCTGGTATTATTAAAAGAAAAGTGAAGCGGAGAGATGGAGCAGGTTAATGGGCTCTCTCTCCTAAGTGGGTCAACATGTTTCGAGGCACGGGGCCTCTTCGTCAGGACCTAGGGGAGATCCCCCTGTCACTCACTAGTGTTTCTCCACAGAGGTAGAAAAAAGTGTATATACAAAAAGTGAAAAAAAGAGACTATGTGAGTAACTACAATTAATAATTACACCACATATGCTACCACACTAATAATGTAGTATGCCTGCAAGGTAAGAACAATAGATTAAAAATGCGCCGATCCCAAAGTGCGCTTAACTCTAATTCACCTGTAATGGAAAACGAGAAACACACAGATATATACCAGATTGGGGTGTAGGATCATGCGTAAACAGTGAAGAATATTGAAGCATTTCTTCAGAACACACACAGTCACACACAGAATAAGTAACACATAGGGGATGAGAATAGCCAAGGGTGGAGGTATTCAAATGCATACTTATCAGTGGGGGGGTCAATGCCTCATGAGCCAGCTTAAGACAGAAGGGTATGGTGGGGTCTCAACTGCAGAGAGGGAGAAGAGGGAGTGTATTGTAATTCTGTCCCATAAGTTGTATATTTAAACACTACCAGGTAAGGCTAGGATCCAGGATTCATCCTAGTGGAGACGGCTGTGCCGTACTTACTGTGCCCCTAGCACGCTTGTGCTTCCTCCTTCGTCCGCGGCTTCCGTGGATGTGAGGGAGGCTGAGGGCGGCGAGTTTATATACAGAATAGTAATTGGATAATTGTTCAATTAAGCGCGGAAAAAGCCCGCCGAATATACAAGGGCCAGAAAGGAAAATATAGCGGGCGGCCATGTTTGAGTGTTAGGTAGCACCCATAGATGCAGTCATGGTCTATTGTTCTTAGATCGGGTGCCCGCTTCATACCAGGTTTAGACACATTACTTATGTCTGTGGCAGCTCCTTGCTTTGTAGACTAACGGACTGGTGAGATCAGCCCGTAACCGCGCAGAGTGCAATCTACTGTGGAGTTGCGCATGCGCCGGATTATTCGTTCTGCGCGCATGCGTGTAGAACCGACACTGAGGTCGGCGCGCATGCGCACAACTACCCTGGTATAGTGTATCTTGCAGACACACGCGATTCAGGATTTGGGAACTAGCACTACTCCCGAGTTATATATGGCTGGAGAGAAGCTGAGGAAGTCGATAGCTGAACTAACTCCATACTGATGTTACTATATACAAAAAAAAAACTGCATTTATCAGTTTGTTAGAGGACTGGGAGGGTTAGAACCTTGGGGGGCTGTGATATTAAAATACAGTATGCCACTTGCTTGCTGATATGTTCATATATATATATATATACACAATACAGTTCCAGGAGGACTGGAAGGGGTGGAACCTACGGAAAACTTATGCTGTAATGCATTATGCTTGAATAGCCATTCTTTCCACAGGACATTTCTATTGGAAACAAAGGTGTCTGTAGTTGTAACGCACATGGCGAGCCCTAGGTATTCAGTTGGGCCCACGGAATGTCATCATTCAAGCCAGTGCGGTGTGTCCCCAAGCGGAACACCCAGCGTTGTTCTTTCGATAGAAGGTCTCTATCATTGGAAAAGGCCTCGATGACTGTCCACTGCAGGTCGTGGACACTGTGTCCTACGGTGGCGAAGTGTGCTGACATTTTTGTAGTTGTCCTATTGCAGCGTACATTACTGCGGTGTTCACCCATTCGAATTTTCACGGGTCTGCTGGTCATGCCCACATACTCCTTGTTGCAGGGACATGTGATTAGGTACACCACATTGCGACTATTGCAATTGGTGAAGGCTCGCTGTTCCCATGTAGACTGGTTAGAAAATGTGATACGTCTGCTCTTCTTTGTGTATTGGCAAGATACACAGGTCCCACATGGGTGGTGTCCACTGACCCCTATGACTCTAGAAGGTTCAATTACACCTGTTGCTTTTGGTCTGGTATGGACCAGAAGATCCTTTAGGTTCATTCCTCTTCTATGTGCAAACATAGGTTTGGGAAAATCCAGTTTGCCACATGATAACACCCTCCAATGTTTGTTCACGATCTTAGTGATCTGGTTGGAGTTGGTGTTGTAAGTGGTTACGCAGATTGGGCGTAGATCAGGTTCTTTCGCTTCGGTGTCCTCCAAAAGGGCTTCTCTGTTGTTATTACGTGCACGCTTGAGGCCTTTACGAACAATGTTCGCAGGGTACTGTCTGTTCAGGAGTTTGCACTCCAAGTCTGCTGCTTGTGTCTTAAAGTCATCAATGTTGCTACAGTTACGTCCGTACGGAAGGTTCTCACGCAAGTGGCGCGGGTGGAAGCTACTGTACAGGAGCAGACTGTTCTTGGCTGTGGGTTTGAAGTGAGTGCTAGTTGCAAGTTTACCTTCTTTAGGGAAGATGTTTAGATCTAGAAACACCAGATTTTCGTTGGAAGCAGTGTGAGTAAATTTTAGGAACTGATCTTGTTGGTTCAGCCAGTTCATGAAACGGGTAACGGAGTCTAGGTCGCCCCTCCAGATGACAAATATGTCATCTATGTACCTTTTCCATGTAAGTACATGATGCCTGTGGGGATTGCTCTGATCCAGAATTTTAGTGGATTCCAGGTGGTGCACGTATAGACCTGCCAGACTGGGGGCACAGGTGCTCCCCATGCTGGTTCCGTGTCTTTGGAGGTAGTAAGTGTCCTCATATTGAAAGAAGTTCTTTGTAAGGGACAAAGAGATGCATTCGAGGACCACTTGTCTGGGGGTGTGGTAATCCCATGGTGTGGAGAATAGTACTTCCTCTATTATCTCCAAGGTTTCTCTATGTGGAAGACTTGTATAAAGGCTCTCCACGTCAAGTCCCACAAGAAGATCATGTTCCGGGTCAAAAGGAAACATCTTTGATCACTTGGAGGACTGCCTTGGTATCCCTCAGATAGGTATCGGTGGTTTGAACAATTGGCCGGAGGAATGCGTCCGCAAACTTAGATAGTGGTTCCAAGATTGAGTTTATGCCAGACACTATAGGACGCCCAGGTGGATAAGGGGCGTCCTTGTGAATCTTGGGTATAGTGTAAAAGTACGGTACTTTTGGTTTGTCTTGGATTAGAAATTCACTCTCTTTTCTAGTCAGCCAATCGTGAGCTCTGGCTTCCTCGATCATTATCAGGATCGAGATCCTCACTTCCTCAGTTGGATCTTCTCTTAGCACCTGGTAGTTACGCCCATCGCTCAACAGTTTCCTGCATTCCCTGTCATAGTTACTGTAGGCCTGTACAACTGTGGCCCCACCCTTGTCGGCTGGTTTGATCACAATGGTTTGGTTATTCGCAAGTTCCTGCAATGCAGCCTGTTCTTGTCTAGAAGTATTCCGAAAGGAGATCTTGTCACCGGTGGGTAACTTCTCAAGATCTTCCATTACTGCTTTCTCGAAGGTTAACAGTTCTACAGGAATGGTGGAGTCTAGCGGGGTGAAAGTCGACTTTTTCTTTAACCCTGTATCTGACTGCTCGGTACCCTCGTTGGTCGAGTCCTGAAAGAAAGCTCGGAGTTTGAGTTTCCGCATGAACTCTTTCATCTCTTGGCAGATTTTAAACTTGTCCATTTTGTTCGTGGGGACATAGCCTAGACCTTTTGACAGAACCTTCTCTTGGTCCTCTGTTAGCTCTTGATCCGACAGGTTCACTACTAGGTTCCCCGGCTGGTGGAGGCTGTTTGGCTCCGGGTTGATACACCTGGTGCGGTCTCCGGTGGTTGGTTCCAGTGAACCTGAGTTCCTTTTCGATTTCTTCCCCTTCTGGGGCCTCGGCGCTGGCCTAAAAAAGGCTGCTGCCCATAGTAGTTAAACTGGGGAGCCTGTGGGTCCCAAGGTTGGAAGGGGTGACCCATAAAGGGTGGTGCCGGTTGGTATTGCATGTACCCTGGGGGGGCCTGGTATGGTATCCACCCTCTTCCGCCTCTTGGGAATTGCCCTCTGAAAGAGGCTTTTCCTCTGTTTGCGCCCTGATTGCTATTTCTGCTCGAGTTAGAGCTATTCGAGCTAGTATCAGAAAGGTTGGTGTCTTGATCACTGTTTTGACTTTTTGACACATAGTCTTTCTTGATATACGGGTAAATCCGCTCATGTGTGAACTCCTCTGTATCTTTTTTATGTTTTTTACTTTTACTTTTTTTCAGAGTGAGTTCGAACTCGGTCATTTCTTGGTTTAGTTCCTCGAGTCGTTTTTTCAGGGCAGTAGGGGATAAGTAACTCTTGATTTTTACTTCCAGTTTTGAAATTTCAATTTTAAGTTCTTGGGTCAGCTTTGTCGCTGTCTTTACAATGAGAACCAACCAATCTCTGGTGCATCGCCAGCTAATCAAGGACCAGTCTCGTTTAAATTCGAGGTCGTGGGTAAAGATGAAAGGTTCATTTTTAACTATTAACCCTGACGGGGCTGTCTTGGACTTCAGATATTCCGACATGAATAGACCGTGTAGGGCCGTTTTGATCTGTGTTCTCCTTAGCACAGCCAATTCGTCCCAGTCACTATCGTTCATGCATGGTTCGGTGTTACTTAGCCCTCCCTCCCAGTCCTCAGTTTGTTAGAGGACTGGGAGGGTTAGAACCTTGGGGGGCTGTGATATTAAAATACAGTATGCCACTTGCTTGCTGATATGTTCATATATATATATATACACAATACAGTTCCAGGAGGACTGGAAGGGGTGGAACCTACGGAAAACTTATGCTGTAATGCATTATGCTTGAATAACCATTCTTTCCACAGGACATTTCTATTGGAAACAAAGGTGTCTGTAGTTGTAACGCACATGGCGAGCCCTAGGTATTCAGTTGGGCCCACGGAATGTCATCATTCAAGCCAGTGCGGTGTGTCCCCAAGCGGAACACCCAGCATTGTTCTTTCGATAGAAGGTCTCTATCATTGGAAAAGGCCTCGATGACTGTCCACTGCAGGTCGTGGACACTGTGTCCTACGGTGGCGAAGTGTGCTGACATTTTTGTAGTTGTCCTATTGCAGAGTACATTACTGCGGTGTTCACCCATTCGAATTTTCACGGGTCTGCTGGTCATGCCCACATACTCCTTGTTGCAGGGACATGTGATTAGGTACACCACATTGCGACTATTGCAATTGGTGAAGGCTCGCTGTTCCCATGTAGACTGGTTAGAAAATGTGATACGTCTGCTCTTCTTTGTGTATTGGCAAGATACACAGGTCCCACATGGGTGGTGTCCACTGACCCCTATGACTCTAGAAGGTTCAATTACACCTGTTGCTTTTGGTCTGGTATGGACCAGAAGATCCTTTAGGTTCATTCCTCTTCTATGTGCAAACATAGGTTTGGGAAAATCGGATCTCACCAGTCCGTTAGTCTACAAAGCAAGGAGCTGCCACAGACATAAGTAATGTGTCTAAACCTGGTATGAAGCGGGCACCCGATCTAAGAACAATAGACCATGACTGCATCTATGGGTGCTACCTAACACTCAAACATGGCCGCCCGCTATATTTTCCTTTCTGGCCCTTGTATATTCGGCGGGCTTTTTCCGCGCTTAATTGAACAATTATCCAATTACTATTCTGTATATAAACTCGCCGCCCTCAGCCTCCCTCACATCCACGGAAGCCGCGGACGAAGGAGGAAGCACGAGCGTGCTAGGGGCACAGTAAGTACGGCACAGCCGTCTCCACTAGGATGAATCCTGGATCCTAGCCTTACCTGGTAGTGTTTAAATATACAACTTATGGGACAGAATTACAATACACTCCCTCTTCTCCCTCTCTGCAGTTGAGACCCCACCATACCCTTCTGTCTTAAGCTGGCTCATGAGGCATTGACCCCCCCACTGATAAGTATGCATTTGAATACCTCCACCCTTGGCTATTCTCATCCCCTATGTGTTACTTATTCTGTGTGTGACTGTGTGTGTTCTGAAGAAATGCTTCAATATTCTTCACTGTTTACGCATGATCCTACACCCCAATCTGGTATATATCTGTGTGTTTCTCGTTTTCCATTACAGGTGAATTAGAGTTAAGCGCACTTTGGGATCGGCGCATTTTTAATCTATTGTTCTTACCTTGCAGGCATACTACATTATTAGTGTGGTAGCATATGTGGTGTAATTATTAATTGTAGTTACTCACATAGTCTCTTTTTTTCACTTTTTGTATATACACTTTTTTCTACCTCTGTGGAGAAACACTAGTGAGTGACAGGGGGATCTCCCCTAGGTCCTGACGAAGAGGCCCCGTGCCTCGAAACATGTTGACCCACTTAGGAGAGAGAGCCCATTAACCTGCTCCATCTCTCCGCTTCACTTTTCTTTTAATAATACCAGCCAGTGTTTAAT
This sequence comes from Lissotriton helveticus, assembly GCF_964261635.1. Classification (NCBI taxonomy): domain Eukaryota; kingdom Metazoa; phylum Chordata; class Amphibia; order Caudata; family Salamandridae; genus Lissotriton; species Lissotriton helveticus. Next base: position 2,002,080,317 of record NC_136057.1, on the reverse strand, counting down.
AAAATTCTTTTTTCCACTAGGCCAGGTATTTTTTAAACAACCCACACTTATATCACTCCTGACCCCAATGACACTCACTCCCAACACATAGCACCTCCATCTAAAGGTGCTCCAGCGTATCCGCTTGTCGCAGCACTGCCCGCCCCGCAGCGGGACGGGAAGACCCCGATGATGAAGCATGACACCAAGGGCCCTTTTGGTGTGTGAGGGGTATTTTAACAAAGATGGTGTATTCCAATGACATCTGGATACACACCCACCTAATGTGAGGTGGCCCTGTTTGATTAACCTATATATAAAATTGTGTCGTCAGCATACAAAGATATTAAAAGTGGGCCCGTTCGGAACTGAAGACCATGGTGAAGGTGTTTTTCCTGAAAATGACAAACCAGCGGGTCAATCGCCAGAATGAACAGGAGGGGGGAGAGGGGACATCCCTGTTGCTACCGCGCGACAAAGAAAACAGTTTAGAAATAGTGCCATTCAAGCGTAACCGGGCCTTGGGCGCGGTGTACAACAAAGCAACTGTGGATACAAACACCTCAGGCATACCCATGCGCCTCATAATAGATAAAAAAGGGCCATTCCAGTGAATCAAACGCTTTCTCAGCGTCTAGAAGCACAGCAGCGGCCGGGGTGGAGGGGACAATTCTATGTAGAACCGAGAACAGGGTCCTCAAATTCAAGGAGGTGGAACAATGTGGGACAAAGCCCGACTGTGCTGGCGAAATAATGGATTCCATCAAAAGCGAAAGACGGATAACCAGAACCTTAGCCAGGATCTAATAGTCAAGGTTCAATAAAGAAATGGGTCTGTTCGAGCTACAAAAAGAGTGATCTTTGCCAGGCTTTGGGAGAAGAATGATAACCGCCTCACGGAGAGTTGGTAGTAAAACGCCGGATTCCAAGGCCTCTGCGTATACCTCCACCAGTTTCGGGACCAATTCCTCTTTATATGCTTTATAAAAATCAGCGGAGAACCCATCAAGGCCCGGCGCCGAGGAACCCCTTAATGCATCTATGGCTTCGACCATACTATCCGGAGTGATGGGTGTAGCAAGGAACTCTTGCATGTGTTTTTCGAGATAGACCATAATAATAATAATAATAATACTGGACTTTTGTAAAGCGCAACAGCTACCTCGCGAGGAGGTGTCCCGGCGCTAGTAGAACACAGAAGACCCGGGGCAAATGAAGGAAAAGCTAACGGGGTTGGATAAAGAGCCAAGTTTTCAGCAATGTCTTAAAACAGGGTTCAGAAGGAGCCCGTTGAATTTCTTGTGGCAGGGTATTCCACAGAGCGGCGACGTTAGTCGAGAAGGTCCGACCGCCTAGTCGAGCCTTTTTCGTGCGTGGGACTGCCAATTGAACACGGCAATTGGACCGCAATGCACGGGTTTGGGAGTATCTGGGGAGGCGGTTTTTCAAGTATTCTGGACAGGAGCCATGCAGAGATCTAAACGCCAATGTCAATGCTTTAAACTTTATTCTGCTGGCAACTGGCAGCCAGTGCAGGGATCGAAGATGCGGAGAGATTGACTGCTTGAGTGGGGTGCGATCTCATTCAAATAAGGTCCGGGATCCTTCCGGTCTCCCGATAACTTGGATGTGTAGAGGTTCGTGTAGTATGACAAAAAAGTGTCACAGAGGTCTGGGGTAGAATAGTGCACCGCTCCCTGTGAATCTACAATTTCCGTAATATACGCTGCCTGATGTGGAGGAAGGAGCATCTGCGCCAGTAATTTGCCTGGTCTGTCACCTTCTCCATACTGACGCGCAGTATATTGTGTGCACAGAAACCTCATCTCCCTCTCTGCGGTCTCCCGAAGCTCTAGCAGTAGCTCCAAGCGTCTGGCCTCTCTAGCCTCCGTCGGACTGACCAATAATTCCCGGTCCACATCCGAGATATCCCTCTCAAAACGGGACAAAGAGAACAAATATATCTCGCAAGGCACCCACATGCTCGGCGATACATGCCCCACGAATAGTGGCTTTGAACCCCTCCCAAAGTACCGCCCAGGACTCCACAGACCCGGTATTGAGGTCAAAATAGTCATTAATGGCACAACGGATCTCTTCAGTTCCTCGCTAAATAGTTCATCTCAGTTTGGCCTAATGTGAAGAATGTCCCTTCCCCTAATTTCCCACCAAAACATTGTCCAACAAGGCATCATTTGCAATGAAAGTAGTATTGGATGGCTTAGTTAATATTGCACAACACACAACAAATATAAAAGGTCTATAAAAACTTTAAAGAGAAAAGATCAGTTATTTATGGCAAGATGTTAGAAAGGGGATCCCAGGGGAGACAGAAGATGTCTGACTGACCACCCCGAGACCCACCTCTCTTTATGGAATAGGCCGAGCGCTGTCGAGAGGTCTCCTTGTAGCCGTAGTTGCTCAATGGCCATTTTCTTTTCCGCTAGTTGGAGTTCTCTGTCCAGCCGGAGACGGGCGAGCTCCAACTCATGGAGCCGGCTTCTCTCTCGTTCTCGGGTGTCTTCGTGGGAGAGGCCCGTGTCTCTGATGGTGGTTCTTCCCTCTGCGGGGGCTGCTAAGGTCTCCGGGTGCACGTCTGGGACCGTGTCACCTTCGGTTGGGGGTGGTGTCTCTCTGGCCTCCACCCATGTTTGCAGCGCTTCTTTAAAATCTTCTTTGGTACTTAGTCCGGTGGTAGCGATACCTAAGTCTTTGCAAAATTGTTTGAGTTCTTTATGTGTGTACTCCTCCAATAGTTCTTTCTGGAACTCTGCGGTCGTTCCGGCTTCCTTAGCACTCATGGTTGCTGTGGGTCTCTGTTAGTAGTGGGCGAGTTACTCGCTGTACGATATGCGTCGGCACGGATCCCGTCGCCTGCCACCAATGTTAGAAAGGCTATCCCAGGGGAGACAGAAGATGTCTGACTGACCACCCCGAGACCCACCTCTCTTTATGGAATAGGCCGAGCGCTGTCGAGAGGCCTCCTTGGCGAGGCTCCTCTCCTACTATCGTAACAGCCTAGCAATCACACCACTACAGAGGGACACCACACGAGAGTAGGTTTAAGAGTCTTTATATAAGGAATAAAGGCAAGTTCTGGCAGCAATATGTACAGGGGGATCAGGGGATCCTCAAAAGTCTTAGAATCCGGGGGAAGGGGGTAGTGGGACAGTCTTGGTACCAACTAGTACTAGGTTACCCTGCGCACAGCTCTCAATCCTCGAGCTGGGGGGGTGCAAGGAGCCGCAACGTCGTCAGCATGGCTCTGAGGATGGTTCTGCGATGTCGAGCAGCGACAGCGTCAGCAGGGCTCTGAAGGTAGTTCAGCTTGGTCGAGCCGCGACAGCGTCAGCAGGGCTCAGAAGGTGGTTCAGCGATGTCGGGCCGCAACAGCATCCGCAGGGCTCCGAAGGTGGTTCAGCTTGGTCGGGCCGCGACAGCGTCAGCAGGGCTCCGAAGGTGGTTCAGCGATGTCGGGCCGCGACAGCGTCAGCAGGGCTCCGAAGGTTGTTCAGCTTAGTCGAGCCGCGACAGCGTCAGCAGGGCTCAGAGGTTCCAGGTTCCAGGCACAAGAGTTCTTATCAGGATCAGCCGCGACGAGGTCAGCAGGGCTTCGACTCCAAGATACAACTGGTGTCCTGATCCAGGGCTGGCCCAGATATAGGACTGGAGTCCTTTGATGTCCGGACCCTCGCGCCTGGGGGGACAGAGGGGCCGGGATGAAGGTGTCCAGACACCCAGCAGGGGGGTGGAGCCAGCGCCCAGGGAGGCCGGAGGGTGATCGATACCAGGCGTCCGGGGACGGCTGGAGGGCCATCGAAACTCCCCTCCTCCTAGATCCGTCGAGTGGCCACTCTACCACCTGGGCTGATCTTGGTGCCTCGATGTCGGGGCTTCGCTGGGGCCGCGGCCGGGGTCGGGCCGAGGCCACGTTCTCGGGACGTGATGGGCCCAAGATGGAGTCGGGCCTGAAATGGTGGTCCGGGGTGGTGACCGGACCTGCAGAGTTGGGGCGAGCCGGGTTCGCCGGGTTCCAGGGGGGAGAGCCGGGGGCTGCTCTCGTCGAGAGTTCGTTGAGGGTGGTGTCCGGACCGATGCCGTGCTCCGAGGCGTCGGTTTGGACTACAAACTCTCGGCTGTAGTCGGGGGCTTGGAGCACAGGGGCGGTGCACATGGCAGTCTTCAGAGTCTCAAAGGCCGTCTGACACTCGGGTGTCCAGTGCACCTTCGGTTGCTGCTTTTTGGAGGTCAGTTCAGTGAGGGGCCCCACAATGCTCCCATAGTCTTTTATGAAGCGCCGGTAATATCCCGTGAGCCCCAGGAAGGCTCGGACTGCTGTCTGGGTGGCCGGGGGCTCCCAGGCCACGATGGCGTCAATCTTGGGTTGGAGGGGAGCCACATGGCCGCTCCCTACTTGGTGCCCCAGATAGGTCACAGACCCTTGGCCTATCTGGCACTTGCTCGCTTTCACAGTTAGTCCGGCCCGTCGGAGGGCCGTCAGGACCTCCCAAGGTGCCTCAAGTGCTCGTCCCAGTGGAGGCTGTATACTGCAATATCGTCCAGGTAGGCGGCACTGAACTCTTCTAGCCCCGCTAGCACCCTATTCACCAGTCTCTGGAAGGTAGCCGGGGCGTTTTTCATGCCGAAGGGCATCACCTTGAAATGGAAGTGGCCATCGGGTGTCGAGAAGGCAGATCACTCTTGGGCACCAGGGGTGAGGCCGATCTGCCAATATCCGGCCGTGAGGTCAAAGGTGCTAAGGTACCTGGCGGCCCCCAGGCGATCAATCAGTTCATCAGCCCGGGGGATGGGATGGGCGTCGGTCCTGGTGACGTCATTCAGTCCCCGGTAGTCGACACAAAACCGGAGTTCTGGAGGGGCGCCGGGGGCGGCGGCTTTAGGGACCAGGTCAACTGGACTGGCCCAGGGACTGTCTGAGAGCTCGACCACTCCCAGGGCTAGCATCTTGGCAACTTCGGACTGGATGCAGGCCCGAACTCGGTCGGGAACTCGGTAGGCCCGTTGTCACACGGGTGGGCTGTCCCCGGTGTCGACATCGTGGACACACCACTGTGTGACCCCAGGAGTGAGCGAAAACAGGTCCGCAAACTGCCCCAACAGCTCTTGGCAGTCCTGGTGCTGTTCGGAGGTCAGGGCGGAGGAGAGGGGGACTCCCTCGATGGAGCCGTCTTTTTCAGAGTACTTCAGGAGGTCGGGCAGGGGCTCGGAGTCGTCTTCGGCTCCGTCATCCGTAGCTAGCAGCAGGCTCAGCTCCGTGCGGGCAAAGTGAGGCTTGAGCCGGTTGGCGTGCAGAACCCGGAGCGGGTTCCTGGGGGACTCCATGTCCACCAGATAGGTGACGGGGCTCTTGCGCTCCACCACTTTGAAGGGCCCCGTCCATTTGTCCTGGAGGGCACAGGGTTCGACCGGGGACATGACCCAGACTTGTTGGCCCGGTTCGAACTCGATGGATGAGGCGTTCTGGTCATACCAGCGTTTCATCTCCTCCTGACTGGCCTCGGTCAGTTCCCGGAACTTCCGAGTCTGGTTTCGGAGGGTCAGGAGGTACCGGTAGACATCTGGCGGGGTATCTCGGACTGTAGTCTCCCAGCCTTCTTTGACCAGGCTGAGGGGACCTCGGACAGGGTGTCCATACAATAGTTCAAAGGGGCTGAACCCCAGGGACTTCTGAGGTATCTCCCGATAGGCAAACAGGAGGCAGGGTAGCAGGACGTCCCATTTGCGGTGGAGGGGTTCTTCTAGGCCCTAGATCATTCCCTTGAGTGTTCTGTTAAACCGCTCCACAAGTCCATTCCCTTGGGGGTGATATGGGGTGGTGAACTTATATGTGACCCCGCACTGTTGCCACAGGGACCGCATATATTTTGATATAAAGTTTGTGCCCCGATCACTCACGACCTCTCGGGGGAACCCCACTCGGGAGAAGATCCCCATGAGCGCTCGGCCCACCACGGGGGCCGTGATGGTCCGGAGGTGGATGGCTTCTGGGTAGCGGGTGGCATGGTCCACCAGGACGAGGATGCGGGGGTCCAGGGGCCCCACGATATCGATCCCTACTCGCTCGAAGGGGGTTGTTACCACGGGAAAGGGTTGGAGCGGGGCCTTGACTTTACCCCCGCTCTTCCCGCTGGCTTGACAGGTCGGACAGGTCCTGCAGTGATTGCTCACATCGTTAAGCATTTTGGGCCAGTAAAAATGGGTCACCAGGCGGCTGTAGGTTTTGTCCTGCCCCAGGTGCCCTGCGAGGGGCACGTCGTGTGCTAGGTTTAAGAGGAAGTCTCTGAATCGTAGGGGGACCACCAACACTCGGCTGGCCCCCAGTTCGGCAATTTTCTGTTCACTGTATAGGTGGTCGTGGTCCCAGTAGACCCAGTGGGACCCCAACATGTCCCCGGCGGCTTGAGCGGCGGCTTGCTGCCGGGCCCCTCGAGGGAGAGACAGGTTTTCTGTTCCTGCCGGAATTGTTCTCGGGTGGGACCACCTTCCTGGCGCCATTGGCCTAGTTCAGGGAGGTCGCCGAGCTCGGCGATGTCTTCGCGGTTGGGCTCCGGTGGCCCGGACTCAAGGCTGGTTTCTTCATCGACGGCGGGCGGCGGCGGCGCTGGCCACTCCTGTTCTTCGGTCGGGGCGGCCTCGGCCGGCGCCGGGGCCCGGGCTGCCATGGATCGGGTGGTCGCGCAGACCCACTCGGGTAGTCCCAGCATCCCCAGATGCTCTCTCCGCTCGACTTGGGTCCAGGGGGAACTCTCGAGGTCGTTCCCGAGGAGGCAGTCCACGGGGGCGGCGTCCCGGACGGTCACTTTTAGCAGGCCTGACACCCCTCCCCACTCGAAGGGGATTCGGGCCATCTGGCACAGGGTCTCGGAATCGTCGGCGGCCAGCACGGGGCACAGCACATTTGGTAGGATCTGTTCGGGGGTCACCAAGTGGCAGCGGACGGCTGTCACACTGGCCCCAGTGTCACGGAGTGCTTCGGCCTGGCGCCCATTAATGCTGACCCACTGACGGTATTTTTGGGTGTTGCTCGGGAGGGGAGCACGGGGGATCATGTCTCTCTCGCCCAGACCGACTAGGGCCATGGCAGCGGGCTCCCACTCGGTCTGGTCCTCGTTGTAGACTTCTTCTTCTTCTTCTCCTTCTCCCAGGGCGGCGGCAGCGATCTGGCGGACTGGAGGCCCGGTGGGGCCGGGACGCTGGTTCATGGGGCAGTGGGGGTCACTGGCAAAGTGACCTGGCCGCTGGCATCTGTGGCAGGTAACGTTCGGGCGGGGCCCCGGCCGTGCTGGGGGAGGCCCTCTTCTGGTCAGGGATGGCGAAGTGTTGTTCTGAGGCGACCCCCGGGGTGGACTCCGGGGCGGCACAGGCGGGAAGTCTCGGCTCCGGTTCTGGCCTCCTCCGCCGCCTCGCTGGCGGGGGTGCCCCTGTGCGTTCCGTCCGGATTCTCCTATCGGGGTCCGGGGGACCCGGGTGCTCACCCATCGATCGGCCTCGATGGCGAGTTTCCGTGGCTCGGTCAGTTTGCTGTCGAGTAGATGCTGTCTGAGCTCGACGAAGCAGTTGTTGGAGAGGTGCTCCCATACGATGAGGTCGAACAGCTGCTCGTAGGTGGTCACTTTGCTGCCCTTGATCCACCCTTCTAGCGCTCTGCTATAAAAGTTCACGTACTCCACCCATGTAGTACCGGGGATCTCTGCCGGTACATCTCAGGGGTGAGTTCATACCGGGTGAGCAGGGCGTCCTTCATGTGATCATAGGAGGACATCACGTCGTCGGCCAGTTCCAGCAGGGTGTCTCTTCCTTCGCTGAATGGGAATGTGGACCTTCGTGTCAGCAAGAGGCTGGGGGTTTCAGATCACAGCGGCGCCAGCTTCTTCGCTCTTGGCCTTGATCTCCAGTTCTTTGAGGCCACGCTCGTGCTCGAGCATGATTTTCTTCTCTTCTAATTCTCTCTGCCTCCGTCTCTCCTCCAGGTCTCCTTGCAGCCGTAGTTGCTCAATGGCCATTTTCTTTCCGCTAGTCGGAGTTCTCCGTCCAGCCGGAGTCGGGGAGCTCCAACTCATGGAGCCGGCTTCTCTCTCGTTCTCGGGCGTCTTTGTGGGAGATGCCCGTGTCTCTGATGGTGGTTCTTCCCTCTGCGGGGGCTGCTAAGGTCTCCGGGTGCACGTCTGAGACCGTGTCACCTTTGGTTGGGGGTGGTGTCTCTCTGGCCTCCACCCATGTTTGCAGCGCTTCTTTAAAATCTTCTTTGGTACTTAGTCCGGTGGTAGCGATACCTAAGTCTTTGCAAAATTGTTTGAGTTCTTTATGTGTGTACTCCTCCAATAGTTCTTTCTGGAACTCTGCGGTCGTTCCGGCTTCCTTAGCACTCATGGTTGCTGTGGGTCTCTGTTAGTAGTGGGCGAGTTACTCGCTGTACGATATGCGTCGGCTCGGATCCCGTCGCCTGCCACCAATGTTAGAAAGGCGATCCCAGGGGAGACAGAAGATGTCTTGACTGACCACCCCGAGACCCACCTCTCTTTATGGAATAGGCCGAGCGCTGTCGAGAGGCCTCCTTGGCGAGGCTCCTCTCCTACTATCGTAACAGCCTAGCAATCACACCACTACAGAGGGACACCACACGAGAGTAGGTTTAAGAGTCTTTGTATAAGGAATAAAGGCAAGTTCTGGCAGCAATATGTACAGGGGGATCAGGGGATCCTCAAAAGTCTTAGTATCCGGGGGAAGGGGGTAGCAGGACAGTCTTGGTACCAACTAGTACTAGGTTACCCTGCACACAGCTCTCAATCCTCGAGCTGGGGGGGTGCAAGGAGCCGCGACGTCGTCAGCAGGGCTCTGAGGATGGTTCTGCGATGTCGAGCCGAGACAGCGTCAGCAGGGCTCCGAAGGTAGTTCAGCTTGGTCGAGCCGCGACAGCGTCAGCAGGGCTCAGAAGGTGGTTCAGCGATGTCGGGCCGCGACAGCGTCAGCAGGGCTCCGACGGTGGTTCAGCTTGGTCGGGCCGCGACAGCGTCAGCAGGGCTCCGAAGGTGGTTCAGCGATGTCAGGCCGCGACAGCGTCAGCAGGGCTCCGAAGGTGGTTCAGCTTTGTCGAGCCACGACAGCGTCAGCAGGGCTCAGAGGTTCCAGGTTCCAGGCACAAGAGTTCTTATCAGGATCAGCCGTGACGAGGTCAGCAGGGCTTCGACTCCAAGATACAACTGGTGTCCTGATCCAGGGCTGGCCCAGATATAGGACTGGAGTCCTTTGATGTCCGGACCCTCGCGCCTGGGGGACAGAGGGGCCGGGATGAAGGTGTCCAGACACCCAGCAGGGGGGTGGAGCCAGCGCCCAGGGAGGCCGGAGGGCGATCGATACCAGGCGTCCGGGGACAGCTGGAGGGCCATCGAAACTACCCTCCTCCTAGATCCGTCGAGTGGCCACTCTACCACCTGGGCTGATCTTGGTGCCTCGATGTCGGGGCTTCGCTGGGGCCGCGGCCGGGGTCGGGCCGAGGCCACATGCTCGGGACGTGATGGGCCCAAGATGGAGTCGGGCCTGAAATGGTGGTCCGGGGTGGTGACCGGACCTGCAGAGTTGGGGCGAGCCGGGTTCCAGGGGGGAGAGCCGGGGGGCTGCTCTCGTCGAGAGTTCGTTGAGAGTGGTGTCCGGGGGGGGCGACAGCGGGTCGATGGAGGGCCGATGTCGTCCAGGGCCCGCCATGCGGGAAAGGTAGGACCACACCACGAGGCCGGGTCCAACACAAGAGTTTTTTTGTGACTTCTCCCCTGTAGTATCACCTTGGTGCAGATCTACTCTGCCTTTTGCTTCAGATAGATGTCAGTTTTTCCTCCCTGCATTGATTGTCTTAAGGTTGTTTTTCTGCGTAATCCATTACATATCCTCTGCGAGTACGCTTCTAAATCTCTTGGTCATTTCTCCCCCACTTAGACTTTACGGTTATCTCAACTTTTGTGTTCTGTACGTTCCTTCGTACATGTGCTCACCCATACATGGGTTCTAATTTTTTTCCTTTATTTTAATCTCTCCAGTTTATTGCCTCACTTTTTCTTTCAGATATTCATTACCTTTAGAGGAGTTTATGGGATTTTTCAGTCTTTTGGCCATGTATGACTTTTCTTAGCTACAATCTCATGCATATCCTGATTGTTTTTTATATCTTTTAATCAATACAGAGTCTTAAGACTCCCACGTTTGCTCAGTTTACTTTGTTTTGGGCCCGACGATGGCCTGTCAAATATGGTCTAAGGGTTGAAATGTAGTCAACAAGATAACAACAATAAGGACTATTCTTGGATATCTTCCTTTTGCTGAGTACAAACTAAACAAGCATTTGCAATGCATTAGGTCTCACATTCACGCAAGTTTGAGCTATTGGCATTGTAAATGACAATGCCTTTTATTTATGTTTTATGTTTTAAAACATAAATAAAAGGCATTATCATTTACAATACTAATATCTTAAACTCTTGCTAATGCGAGACCTATTGCATTGCAATAAAGGGCCTTCTCGACCGCTTGTTAGATTGTAAATATCAGATGAAGAGACCGGCCTGCGACGTCTTCAAAGTAGTGATAAATAGTGCTGTGAAGAAGATGTGCAAGTGTTGTAAATTACACAGACACAAAGTGTGAAGTGAGTTACATATGATCCAAGCTATAAACACTAACAAGGCGCTCCAACACCTTTTGCTCTGTGATTACACGGTCGCGGCTCAGGAGGAAGAACGCGGGGGAGTATTTCCTGCCTGCCCTCTCTGTGATTTGAGTGTGCAGTGTGGCATTGCGTAATTTCATTCTTATCTTTGGTCTAATAAAAAACAATCCAGCTGTAGTAGGGCCCTGGCTTCACCTCCTGTTGCAGGGTGGGCTGTGCTTTATGGCAAGCACGGAGGGAAGGAGGGAGGGATGGTCTCGGCTGCAGCTACGGCCTCGTACAGTGTCCCTGCTATTACAAGTGAGCGAGAGGCGCTGAGTTGGTGGTGGTGGTATTTGTATTAGTGGTGGTGGTATTGGCGGTGGTGGCATTGGTGGCGGTATTGGTGGTGGTGGTATTGATATTGGTACTGGTATTGGCTGTGGTGGTACTGGTGGAGGTGGCATTGATGCTGGTGGTATTGGTGGTGGTGGTATTGGTATTAGTGGTGGTGGTGGTGGTATGGTGGTGGTATTGGTAGGATTGTTTGTAGGATTGGTGGTATTGGTGGTGGTGATATTGGCGGTAGTATTGGTGGTGGTGGTGGTATTGGTGTTATTGGTGGTGATGGTGCTATTGGTGGTGGTATTGGAGGTATTGGTGATGGTACTGGTGGTGATATTGGTGCTGGTGATTGTATTGGTGGTGGTATTGGTGGTGATATTTGTGGTGGTGGTGGTGGTGGTATTGTTATTGTAGGTGGTATTGGTGGTATTTGTATTGGTGGTGGTGGTAATGGTGGTATTGGTTTTATTAGTGGTGGTATTGGTGGTATTGGTGGTGGTGGTATTGGCAGTGGCCTTGGTATTGATGGTGGTGGTGGTATTGGTGGTGGTGATATTAGCGGTAGTATTGGTGGCATTGGTGGTGGTGGTATTGGTGTTATTGGTGGTGTTATTGGTGGTGATGATGGGATTGGTGGTATTGGTGGTAGTGATGGTATTAGTGGAGGTGTTAGTGGTGTTGGTGGTATTGGTGGTATTAGAGGTATTGGTGGTGGTATTGGTGGTGATATTGGTGCTGGTGATTGTATTGGTGGTGGTGGTATTGGTGGTGATATTTGTGGTGGTGGTGGTATTGCTATTGTTGGTGGTATTGGTGTATAGGTGGTATTTGTATTGGTGGTGGTGGTAATGGTGGTATTGGTTTTATTAGTAGTGGTATTGGTGGTGGTGGTGGTATAGGTGGTTGCCTTGGTATTGAAGGTGGTGGTGGTGGTATTGTATTGGTGGTTGTGGTATTGGTATTGGTGGTGGCGGTATTGGTGTTGTTGGTGGTAGTATTTGTGGTGGTGGCATTGGTGGTGATAATGGTGGTGGTGGTGGTATTGGTGGTAGTGGTGGTATTGGTGGTGGCATTAGTGGTGGTGGTATTGGAAGTATTGGTGGTGATATTGGTGCTGGTGATTGTATTGGTGGTGGTGGTGATTGTATTGGTGGTGGTGGTGGTATTGGTGATGGTATTAGTGGTGATATTTGTCGTGGTGGTGGTATTGGTGGTGATGGTATTGGTATTGTTGGTGATATTGGTGTATAGGTGGTGGTGGTAATGGTGGTATTGGTTTTATTAGTGGTGGTATTGGTGGTATTGGCAGTGGCCTTGGTATTGATGGTGGTGGTGGTATTGGTGGTGGTGATATTGGCGGTAGTATTGGTGGTGGTGGTATTGGTGGTGGTGGTGGTAGTGGTGGTGGTGGTAATGTGGTATTGGTGGTATTGGTGGTGGTATTGGAGGTATTGGTGGTGGTATTGGTGGTGATATTGGTGCTGGTGATTGTATTGGTGGTGGTGATATTTGTGGTGGTGGTTGTATTGGTGGTGGTGGTATTGGTATTGTTGGTGGTATTGGTGCATTGGTGGTATTTGTATTCGTGGTGGTGGTGGTAATGGTGGTATTGGTTTTATTAGTGGTGGTATTGGTGGTATTGGTGGTGGTGGTATTGGCGGTGGCCTTGGTATTGATGGTGGTATTGGTGGTGGTATTAGTGGTGGTAGTATTGGTATTAGTGGTGGTAGTATTGGTGGTATTGTGGTGGTGGTATTGGTGGTGATGGTATTGGTATTGGTGGTGGTATTAGTATTGTTGGTGGTATTTGTGGTGGTTGGTGGTATTGATGATGATATTGGTGGTGGTGGTATTGGGGGTAGTGGTGATATTGGTGGTGATGATATTGGTGGTGGTGTGGTATTGGTTGTGGTATGTATTGGTGGTGGTGATGGTATTAGTGGTGGTGGTGCTATTGCTAGTGATGTTATTGGTGGTGATGTTGGTATTGATTGTGGTATTGGTGGTGGTGTAGGTAATGGTACTGGTGGTGGTATTATTATTGGTGGTGTAAATTCCAGTATTTGTAAATCCAGTATTTGTAAAGCGCACAGCTACCCGGAGGCATCCCGGTGCTGGGGGCCGTTGGGAAGATTAAGCAAGCTATTGCCCAGAGTCACGTGGTGCTGGGCAGACCCCTGCCACCGGACCCGGGCATCGAACCGTGATCCCCAGCATCCGATGTCAGTCACCCTGGCTGTGCGCCACACCTCTTCCCTGGTGGTGGTGGAGGTGATGGTACTGGCGGTGGTGGTATTGGTGGTGATGTTAATAAAACAGATGAAATGTAACAGAGATGTGCTGTTGTCAGCTTCAGCTCATTAGCATAGGGTTATGTGCTACCTGGAATTCAAACGACTTAATTCCTTAATCATTGCTAAATCCATTTTACTTGAGGCGGTTGAAAGCATGCGGTCGTTTTACGGGGGCGGCTGTGCTGCTTGAAAAAACACGAGCGGTTTCAGCTGAAGCAGCGCATGTCCGGCCTGCAGTAAGAGCAACTCAATCAAGTAAATGGTGCTTACAGACTAAATAACAGGTCCCATGTAACAACCGTAAAGGGGCCAGTAGCCATGAGAGGTTACAAATGAAGACAATGCCATACTAAGGATGGACTAATAAGCCTATTAACGAATCCAAAGGAAGCATTTACAAAAGACAATGACACAAGCCATTGAAAAATATGGGCAGAGAGTTGGCGCAGCTTCTCTCCCATACTCTAGTACAGCAGTCTCGCAGAGCGCGCAGCTCATCTGCGCCCGCCTCTAGGCTCGACCTAAAAACAACACAGACTTCATTAATAGTAATTACTTTGCCTATAAGTTGTGCAGTCTGTTGCCATACCATTCTGTTTGATCACGCTTTCGGACTGACCACTTCACTAAGCAGTGCTGTGTGCTCACCCTTTTTACACTGAGCACCTATGCAATTGTTTATTTATTTATTGAATATTGTGTCTATGTCCTATATTATTGCCATATATAAATAACTTTCTTTCGGTTTATTTGGTCTTTTCTTCTTTTGTAAAATTCATATATGCTGGTCACATCTGTGTGTGTTGTTACATACTAAGCATATCATCCAATACCTCTCTACCTCTTTCCAAATGATACCTTGTGGGACAATGTTTTAACTGTTATCTGTACCTACATCCACACAAGGCCTACAGTTGCTCCTATAGTTGGTCAATATTACCCCCTTTTGCATACCAGGCAGGGAGAGCTTGTGTACCATAGCTGCTGCAGGCCTCCCCTCTCTGCCCCAGGACCAGTCCTGGATTTAACCACAGTTGCAAATTAGCACAGGCCATGAGTTCCACAGAGCACCTACACTCTAAGAAAAAGTCTGACCCGCCACAGTACCAGGCCTCTGTGGTCAACACTTACTGTTGACATTTGCTACTCAGACAATTTCAGAACTAAAATGTGTAATTACATATGTACTCTTATAAATCTGGTTTCATCTACAATAGCTGCATCCTTTCCAATTATGCCTTTTTATATGTGCAGCTTTTTTCATTAGCATCCAAAATATCTTTCCAATATGATTGATTTCTGGAGATTGCTATGTCATTTGCAAAACATCTTTACATATGGAAATTACTAAATCCTCTAATTGGATGATTTGAATCCTTTCTGGCTACCGCTCTCCATCTGCCCTTCCCCTGCTAAGTTTAGTACTCATGTTCCCTTATCTCTGTGCGCAGTGATCTGCAAACAGACACCGAGTACGCAAAAGGACCTCAGACCTTCCTTAGGTATAGCATAGAGGCCATTGTATATGCTGTTTCCAAAGTGCAGCCTGAAGACTGACAATTACTACTTGTACACTATGTGGAAATTAAAGGTAGAGTAATAGGCACCTCAACAGTTTGATCTGAGTAAACCTCAAATTGACCAATTAACAACTTTGAGTTCCAGGGAAAGATTACCATCCGTCAGGCGTTCTGTGATCCTGACTGCCTTTTAGCAAATAGTGCCCATCAACCCTGGCCATAGGGTTGACGGTGCTCAAAATGTACGTTTTGCATTGTTTGGGAATTTCCTTAGTCTGATAGTTGAGGTGCTAAATCCTCAAAGATAGAAGATGTCCCGATTTTCAGTAGAGACAAACAACAAAGAAAGCACAATATTTGATAAGGCTGCAAAGGGACTGAAGAAAAAGTCTAAACAAAAGACTAGAAAGAACTATGCACCCATGAACACCATTCTTAACTCCTGGAAGGGTAAAGTAATTGAAACAATTAACAAGCTTGGCTTAGAACCCTGAGTACAGACAGAACCTAAGAGAGTCTCAGACTTTGATTATTTGGGCATAGGCCTTTCCAACACCAGCTCTTGGAACAGCCAGGTTGTTAAGAGTAGATTACTTCTTAACCATAGGGCAGCAGCCAGGTTGATTTTTTCTAAGAACATATCTTTCCATCCTATGTCCCCACTGTTGGAAATCTGGAAAGCCCAAGCTGTGGCTGCAGCTACTACGGCTCTGAACTATGGGGCTATAGCGATGTTAACCCATTGGGTATTGCCAAAAGCAAGTTTATGAGACCAGCACGTAGACTTCCACAAGGCATACCCTGGGTGTTTTACAGAGTGGATCTAAATGTTTGCCCCATCAATGCCATAGTGAGTCAGAAACCAATCTTAAACTAGCTGAGATTATGGTTGGTCCCAGAGCTGAACTGTTTTAGAAATGGATTGAAGGATATCCTTCTAATCCCAATGTGTGCCAACACTTTACCATTGCAAAAAACAACAAGTGATGGACTGAATGTGGATCAATGTCACACACTCCCCCAGTCAAAAGATCTGGGCCCAAATCCATCGTTTTTTTGCACTCCACACCACCCAGGGTCAGATAATGGCTTTATGCAAATCAGCTCTGACCCTGTTGCCCCATGGGAACAGTCCAGTCCGAACTACAACAGCCATATCTTTCCCAGACCGGAATCAAGCATCCGAGGACCGGACCGGTTTCGAGGTAACACCTCTCTTCAGCCCGGCTAGCTTGACTCCAAGTGGTGTGGAGTGCCTGGGACCCACGTCTGGGCATCCCCAGCGCACTTAGGGCGGCAATTGCAAAAAACAACAAGTGATGGACTGAATGTGGATCAATGTCACACACTCCCCCAGTCAAAAGATCTGGGCCCAAATCCATCGTTTTTTTGCACTCCACACCACCCTGGGTCAGATAATGGCTTTATGCAAATCAGCTCTGACCCTGTTGCCCCATGGGAACAGTCCAGTCCGAACTACAACAGCCATATCTTTCCCAGACCGGAATCAAGCATCCGAGGACCGGACCGGTTTCGAGGTAACACCTCTCTTCAGCCCGGCTAGCTTGACTCCAAGTGGTGTGGAGTGCCTGGGACCCACGTCTGGGCATCCCCAGCGCACTTAGGGCGGCAATTGCAAAAAACAACAAGTGATGGACTGAATGTGGATCAATGTCACACACTCCCCCAGTCAAAAGATCTGGGCCCAAATCCATCGTTTTTTTGCACTCCACACCACCCTGGGTCAGATAATGGCTTTATGCAAATCAGCTCTGACCCTGTTGCCCCATGGGAACAGTCCAGTCCGAACTACAACAGCCATATCTTTCCCAGACCGGAATCAAGCATCCGAGGACCGGACCGGTTTCGAGGTAACACCTCTCTTCAGCCCGGCTAGCTTGACTCCAAGTGGTGTGGAGTGCCTGGGACCCACGTCTGGGCATCCCCAGCGCACTTAGGGCGGCAATTGCAAAAAACAACAAGTGATGAACTGAATGTGGATCAATGTCACACACTCCCCCAGTCAAAAGATCTGGGCCCAAATCCATCGTTTTTTTGCACTCCACACCACCCTGGGTCAGATAATGGCTTTATGCAAATCAGCTCTGACCCTGTTGCCCCATGGGAACAGTCCAGTCCGAACTACAACAGCCATATCTTTCCCAGACCGGAATCAAGCATCCGAGGACCGGACCGGTTTCGAGGTAACACCTCTCTTCAGCCCGGCTAGCTTGACTCCAAGTGGTGTGGAGTGCCTGGGACCCACGTCTGGGCATCCCCAGCGCACTTAGGGCGGCAATTGCAAAAAACAACAAGTGATGGACTGAATGTGGATCAATGTCACACACTCCCCCAGTCAAAAGATCTGGGCCCAAATCCATCGTTTTTTTGCACTCCACACCACCCTGGGTCAGATAATGGCTTTATGCAAATCAGCTCTGACCCTGTTGCCCCATGGGAACAGTCCAGTCCGAACTACAACAGCCATATCTTTCCCAGACCGGAATCAAGCATCCGAGGACCGGACCGGTTTCGAGGTAACACCTCTCTTCAGCCCGGCTAGCTTGACTCCAAGTGGTGTGGAGTGCCTGGGACCCACGTCTGGGCATCCCCAGCGCACTTAGGGCGGCAATTGCAAAAAACAACAAGTGATGGACTGAATGTGGATCAATGTCACACACTCCCCCAGTCAAAAGATCTGGGCCCAAATCCATCGTTTTTTTGCACTCCACACCACCCTGGGTCAGATAATGGCTTTATGCAAATCAGCTCTGACCCTGTTGCCCCATGGGAACAGTCCAGTCCGAACTACAACAGCCATATCTTTCCCAGACCGGAATCAAGCATCCGAGGACCGGACCGGTTTCGAGGTAACACCTCTCTTCAGCCCGGCTAGCTTGACTCCAAGTGGTGTGGAGTGCCTGGGACCCACGTCTGGGCATCCCCAGCGCACTTAGGGCGGCAATTGCAAAAAACAACAAGTGATGGACTGAATGTGGATCAATGTCACACACTCCCCCAGTCAAAAGATCTGGGCCCAAATCCATCGTTTTTTTGCACTCCACACCACCCTGGGTCAGATAATGGCTTTATGCAAATCAGCTCTGACCCTGTTGCCCCATGGGAACAGTCCAGTCCGAACTACAACAGCCATATCTTTCCCAGACCGGAATCAAGCATCCGAGGACCGGACCGGTTTCGAGGTAACACCTCTCTTCAGCCCGGCTAGCTTGACTCCAAGTGGTGTGGAGTGCCTGGGACCCACGTCTGGGCATCCCCAGCGCACTTAGGGCGGCAATTGCAAAAAACAACAAGTGATGGACTGAATGTGGATCAATGTCACACACTCCCCCAGTCAAAAGATCTGGGCCCAAATCCATCGTTTTTTTGCACTCCACACCACCCTGGGTCAGATAATGGCTTTATGCAAATCAGCTCTGACCCTGTTGCCCCATGGGAACAGTCCAGTCCGAACTACAACAGCCATATCTTTCCCAGACCGGAATCAAGCATCCGAGGACCGGACCGGTTTCGAGGTAACACCTCTCTTCAGCCCGGCTAGCTTGACTCCAAGTGGTGTGGAGTGCCTGGGACCCACGTCTGGGCATCCCCAGCGCACTTAGGGCGGCAATTGCAAAAAACAACAAGTGATGGACTGAATGTGGATCAATGTCACACACTCCCCCAGTCAAAAGATCTGGGCCCAAATCCATCGTTTTTTTGCACTCCACACCACCCTGGGTCAGATAATGGCTTTATGCAAATCAGCTCTGACCCTGTTGCCCCATGGGAACAGTCCAGTCCGAACTACAACAGCCATATCTTTCCCAGACCGGAATCAAGCATCCGAGGACCGGACCGGTTTCGAGGTAACACCTCTCTTCAGCCCGGCTAGCTTGACTCCAAGTGGTGTGGAGTGCCTGGGACCCACGTCTGGGCATCCCCAGCGCACTTAGGGCGGCAATTGCAAAAAACAACAAGTGATGGACTGAATGTGGATCAATGTCACACACTCCCCCAGTCAAAAGATCTGGGCCCAAATCCATCGTTTTTTTGCACTCCACACCACCCTGGGTCAGATAATGGCTTTATGCAAATCAGCTCTGACCCTGTTGCCCCATGGGAACAGTCCAGTCCGAACTACAACAGCCATATCTTTCCCAGACCGGAATCAAGCATCCGAGGACCGGACCGGTTTCGAGGTAACACCTCTCTTCAGCCCGGCTAGCTTGACTCCAAGTGGTGTGGAGTGCCTGGGACCCACGTCTGGGCATCCCCAGCGCACTTAGGGCGGCAATTGCAAAAAACAACAAGTGATGGACTGAATGTGGATCAATGTCACACACTCCCCCAGTCAAAGATTGGGCCCAGATCTTTGACTGGGGTGTGTGCATTCCACACACCTGGTCAGATAATGGCTTTATGCAATCGCTCTGACCCTGTTGCCCATGGGACAGTCCAGTCCGACTACACAGCAATCTCCAGACCGGAGTCAAGCTAGCCGAGGAAGAGACGGTTACCTCGAAACCGGTCCGGTCCTCGGATGCTTGATTCCGGTCTGGGAAAGATATGGCTGTTGTAGTTCGGACTGGACTGTTCCCATGGGGCAACAGGGTCAGAGCTGATTTGCATAAAGCCATTATCTGACCCAGGGTGGTGTGGAGTGCAAAAAAACGATGGATTTGGGCCCAGATCTTTTGACTGGGGGAGTGTGTGACATTGATCCACATTCAGTCCATCACTTGTTCTTTTTTGCATTTGCCGCCCTAAGTGCGCTGGGGATGCCCAGACGTGGGTCCCAGGCACTCCACACCACTTGGAGTCAAGCTAGCCGGGCTGAAGAGAGGTGTTACCTCGAAACCGGTCCGGTCCTCGGATGCTTGATTCCGGTCTGGGAACCGGTCTGGGAAAGATATGGCTGTTGTAGTTCGGACTGGACTGTTCCCATGGGGCAACAGGGTCAGAGCTGATTTGCATAAAGCCATTATCTGACCCAGGGTGGTGTGGAGTGCAAAAAAACGATGGATTTGGGCCCAGATCTTTTGACTGGTGGAGTGTGTGACATTGATCCACATTCAGTCCATCACTTGTTCTTTTTTGCATTTGCCGCCCTAAGTGCGCTGGGGATGCCCAGACGTGGGTCCCAGGCACTCCACACCACTTGGAGTCAAGCTAGCCGGGCTGAAGAGAGGTGTTACCTCGAAACCGGTCCGGTCCTCGGATGCTTGATTCCGGTCTGGGAAAGATATGGCTGTTGTAGTTCGGACTGGACTGTTCCCATGGGGCAACAGGGTCAGAGCTGATTTGCATAAAGCCATTATCTGACCCAGGGTGGTGTGGAGTGCAAAAAAACGATGGATTTGGGCCCAGATCTTTTGACTGGGGGAGTGTGTGACATTGATCCACATTCAGTCCATCACTTGTTCTTTTTTGCATTTGCCGCCCTAAGTGCGCTGGGGATGCCCAGACGTGGGTCCCAGGCACTCCACACCACTTGGAGTCAAGCTAGCCGGGCTGAAGAGAGGTGTTACCTCGAAACCGGTCCGGTCCTCGGATGCTTGATTCCGGTCTGGGAAAGATATGGCTGTTGTAGTTCGGACTGGACTGTTCCCATGGGGCAACAGGGTCAGAGCTGATTTGCATAAAGCCATTATCTGACCCAGGGTGGTGTGGAGTCCAAAAAAACGATGGATTTGGGCCCAGATCTTTTGACTGGGGGAGTGTGTGACATTGATCCACATTCAGTCCATCACTTGTTCTTTTTTGTATTTGCCGCCCTAAGTGCGCTGGGGATGCCCAGACGTGGGTCCCAGGCACTCCACACCACTTGGAGTCAAGCTAGCCGGGCTGAAGAGAGGTGTTACCTCGAAACCGGTCCGGTCCTCGGATGCTTGATTCCGGTCTGGGAAAGATATGGCTGTTGTAGTTCGGACTGGACTGTTCCCATGGGGCAACAGGGTCAGAGCTGATTTGCATAAAGCCATTATCTGACCCAGGGTGGTGTGGAGTGCAAAAAAACGATGGATTTGGGCCCAGATCTTTTGACTGGGGGAGTGTGTGACATTGATCCACATTCAGTCCATCACTTGTTCTTTTTTGCATTTGCCGCCCTAAGTGCGCTGGGGATGCCCAGACGTGGGTCCCAGGCACTCCACACCACTTGGAGTCAAGCTAGCCGGGCTGAAGAGAGGTGTTACCTCGAAACCGGTCCGGTCCTCGGATGCTTGATTCCGGTCTGGGAAAGATATGGCTGTTGTAGTTCGGACTGGACTGTTCCCATGGGGCAACAGGGTCAGAGCTGATT
Source organism: Lissotriton helveticus (assembly GCF_964261635.1). Taxonomy (NCBI): domain Eukaryota; kingdom Metazoa; phylum Chordata; class Amphibia; order Caudata; family Salamandridae; genus Lissotriton; species Lissotriton helveticus. Next base: position 2,002,059,218 of record NC_136057.1, on the reverse strand, counting down.
TGCATAAAGCCATTATCTGACCCAGGGTGGTGTGGAGTGCAAAAAAACGATGGATTTGGGCCCAGATCTTTTGACTGGGGGAGTGTGTGACATTGATCCACATTCAGTCCATCACTTGTTCTTTTTTGCCAACACTTTACCATGGCTCAGCTACATCAGGGAATCGCTCACTGCACTGGGGGCGTCAGATCTTTGGCAACACCCAGAGGGCATCTCTGTCTTATCTGTAAAGGGGATCAGAAAAGCCTTCTGGACAAATGAATGGAGGAAAGTATTGGAAATCACCTCCAGTGGCAGTTGAGCTGATTCTTTGCAGTTACAAAAAATTGAGCCATGGTTTGACCCGCCATTCACTAGATCCTTGTATAGCTTATTCAGGCTGGGTACCCTGCCACTTGCATCCTTTACCAGCAAATGGAGATCCCATCCAAGCAGCAGTGCTGGCTGCTCTGTATGTGGCACAGCAAAGGATACAGACGCCCACTTACTCTTTTTTTTTGCCCTGCATACACCAAACAGCGGAAATGCTGGATTGTCCCCTTGTGCAGACACCTTGGAATAAGGCTACACAAACTTTGCGCATTATCAGGTCAGATACGGGGTCTTGTGTGGTTTTCTCAATAGCTAAACTTTTAGAATCAGTTGGGCCTATTCGTACTAGGATACTTATGCAAACGCCACAACCCAACCATTGAGTATACAAGTTGCCCGTGATCATGACACCATAGCTACAGCTGCACACCACTATTCGATCAACCACCAAACATAATCGTCCATGAATAGAGTCACTTTTAACAAAATCTTGTTTTTATACCGCATCACCTCCAAATTAATCTTTTAAAGTGAGAAAGTTTTTTTTTAGAATTCATATTCTATTTAAACTTAAAAATGAAATCTTTTTTATTAACCCCTTCGACGCTCATGACGAGCTGGGCTCGTCATGGCGTAGCCTCCTTGCACGCTCATGACGAGCCCAGCTCGTCACGTAAAGTGCGCTTTTTAAAAACCCAGCGTACAGGCGGAATTCCGCCCGCACGCATGCGGTTAAGGCATTGTCCCTTTGGGAATCTTTAGCTTTGAGTTTATTTAATGGTTTGTTGACCCAACGTGACTTTTATTTTATGCTGCTTTTTTGGTCATTGATCAAAATAATGTATTTAAAGAAAGTAAGATTAGAACGATGGGCTCCAAGCTCAGTGAGCCTGTCTGTTTGATGTAGTTGAAAGTCGCTGTAAGCGATTCCATTTTCTAGCTCTTGATGGGTTTTTTCCCTCCAGATTTTTGAACTGTGGGTATAGATCTTCATTCAAGGCATCAGCCACATGTGCTACATTTAAATAACAGTCTCTTTCCTGACACTGCAACTTTTTGTTACAATTGGAATGGCCTAACCATCAAGCTGATACTGCCCAGTGTGAAATATCAACAACTGAGTTACCACAATTAAAAGTAGTAACTGTTGTGTGTAGGAGGGTTATATGGATGCAGCATACTAATGTATGCCCAGACCTTTCTCATTTGGACCCTTTGGGTCATGCAGTGCTGGCAGTATGTCCCCTCATCTTCATCTCTTTGGATTTTGTAAGTTGACCTTTCATTGCCAAAATTGGCCTTGTCACGACCATCGGTTTAATATGTGCAATGTATATCTTAATTATCCCAATATGAGCACATCTTAAAAAATATAGTGCCTTTTCTAGGGAGGGTGAGTTGATGCAGTAAATACACCCCAAACTCAAGAGGGAAAAAAGTAAAACATGCAGATGGCAGTTAATGACCTATTGAATCAATCAAATCTCAGAAAATTGGGTGGTGGATCGTAGGGAGTTGGCGCTTCAGAGAAATGCCCAAAATGTTTTCTGATCATATGATATAAAGAAATGCGATGCTAATGAGGTAGGGAGAACCACCCCACTCCCTAATATGTGGTCAAAGACAACATAGCAATACAGATCAACCTCCAGCACACGCTAACATATAACATCGATAATAATAATTAAAGATTAGCAGTAGTCTTCTTTTTTTATTCTTTGTGTCCTGTTGTTTAACTCCTGAGCCTCATAAGCCAACACAGAGACACAACATACTCGCTGCTAGTCATACTGAGAGAGATACTCTGTACTGGTACAAACCTGAAAGGTATTCTTTACACGTGGAGCATGTTACTGATGAACCTACACACTGATAATTTGTAACAGGTCCTTTACTGACATAAAGACAAGGAGTATTATAGGTTGATGAAATTAAAAGAGCGGGACATAATTACAACCGATCATAAGGAACTTTGGAAGAGAATATAGCCCTGAGGAAGTCGCTGGATATTTTCTCTTTGAGCGACAAAACACATGTTGGCTTATGAGGCTAAAAAGTTAAACAACTGGACAAAAGAATCAAAAAAGAAGACAAAAAGGAGAAAATAAGTGCTAATCTTTGATTAATATTATCGACGTTACATGTTAGCATGTGCTGGAGGTTGATCTGTACGATGCTTAAAGATTGCTACAATGGAGAAGAGATTAATAGGAGATACTTTCCTTGGTTGATCCCACTTCACATGAAAGTGTGACTAACTCAACACCTATTGAATTGATAGGTTTCCTTCAGGTAGATTGATTCTCCTGTCTGAAGGGTAGCCAGCCTGTGGTGTCTGAGAAATGCCTTTACTGTGAGGTGGGCTGGACATATTTGTAAGTGTTGGTGTTGGGAAACCGGAGAGTTTGCCTAAATGAAAAAGACTTCTGTGGTGTTGGATTCTATTTGTTAGGGACAGTCAAAGATTTCTTCCACTCTAAGGCAATTTACCTGAGCATGAAATACATCAAATTAGTGATAAGTGGAATTTAGTGACTTTATAATTAATTGGGAAAGGGGGGTCTTCTATGTTTTCTTTTTAACAATACACCATGAACCTACTGGACCTTCAGACCAATCTTTGAAAAAGACATCAGAAGAAATCTTTAACATCTGCTACTAAGAATCCCTATTTGCTTGTAGGAGGAAAGCAAGAAAAGCATAAATCCTTCCTTGAAGGACTTGCTCCATATATTGAGGGAGGGAGTTTCTGGGGACAAAATGCTCTGAGATGTCCAGGTGTGCCAGATACAACATGAATGCTTACCATAGAACATACTATTTACAGCTTGGATTGCTAAGAATATGAGAGTTTGAGTTTCCTTTATAAAGGACAACATATACCTAAGGTCTTTGTGGCGCTAAACAAAGATAAGCATGCATTTACTGAGGCAGTTGTTGAGGAAGTTTTTTTTTTCCTGAAAATTAAATGTGAAGGTATTCTTTTTAATTGAGATGGTAAGGTGTTCCAGGCGCATGGGGCAAACCCGTAGAAAGCTTTTCTTCGCAGGAGGATTTCTTGAATTGTTTTTGAACAAGTAAATTAGCTGGGGCCAGGTGAATGGTGTGAGTAGGGGAGTAATTGATGAGCTTAGCTTTCAGAAGTTCTGGTGCACTTCCATATAAACTTTTAAACACTAGACATAATGTTTTTAAATGAATTCTCTTTTGGACTGCCAACCATAGTAGTTGGTCAAGGATTGGCTAAACTTTTGTGAGAAGAGGTGGTGAGAACACTAACCTTGATGCTTCGTTTTGATTTGTCAGATGTCTTTGTAGGAAATATTTGAATATAGTAAGATACAGAGAGGTACTGTAGTCTAATCTAGATCATAATAAAACTGCTACTGCTGATCTTCTGCCTTTTATTGAATAAAGGGGGAGAATTGGTCTGAGTTTACACCTGCAGAGGGTGCAGGAGGAAACCATGGCAGAGAGGTGGGAGTCCATTTTAACATTAGCATCCAATTTAATACCATTAAATGCCATTAGGCCTCGGTTAGGGAAAAGGAGCCTAAATAAACTAGCCACAGTCTAGGAGTCCAAACAGAAAGGTCCTTTCTCACTCACTGTCAGGATTTCTTACTCCCATATAATTGTCAGCATTTGTAATCCATCCAATTTTTAACACTGGGTTTTGCGACGGGCTATCCTTCCTTTGAGTAAAATGTTAATTGGGTGGTTTTCGCACATGTGTAAAACCTGCATCCCAAATTTCTAATTAGGTGCACATGAGGTAGAATAGAAACGTCGAACAGATATGTGGAGAATATAGATCCCGGGGGTACACCTGTATTGATGGTCAATGATGGTGAGGTAAATGTAAAATGGTAAAGGGATTCTCTCTGTGATCTGTTTTCAAGAAAAAGCATCTACTGGCCTGCCGGTACATTTCCCAGTTAACAGGTTTGCTCGCTAAAAGGCTGTGGAGACCTGAGTTGAATCTTGAGAGACCACTCTATTTTCTTCCACGAGTAATGAGCTCACTCAGCCAGTCCCATACATCCTTCTACAAGATAGCTCTGGTTTCCTTGATTTTGCTTGAAATGACCACTTAGTGCTAGGCTTACTGCCCTTTGGAAGTATTTAACCTGTGTGAATCCATCCAGAGGACTGTGGGTATTCTGTAGCACTTGTCTGCGAAAGATGTAGTTTCCTCGGCTTGGAGAGGTGCTTTGTCCTAAGTAGCGCTTTATTGAACTTTAGAAAGTTGTCTTTGGGAGCGCTGAAAACTGCAGCTAAGACTGTGACTTTCTAATGCAACATGATCCTTTGGGAAGCACCATCTCTACATATGTGACCTTTGTAAACTCCACAGGAAAAATGACAGCGTGAATTTCGCACACTCATTAGAAGCTTGACGAAGGCTCCTTCTTTCAGCGTTGAGGTTTTATTTTTGCACACCATCTCAGCAGCTCACTCAGACCTCCATCATCGTGTATTCAACCTCCTCCTGCCCTAATCCAATGAGGCCTCCAGCTGTGTTCCAATGGGCAGATATTTACTGTGTAATTTAACATAATGTTTATGTAAAAATCTTGACTGGAACATCATCACTTTCTTCAGTCAGATTTTATGCACTTGCGGGTCAGTCTAACTGAATGCCTTGGTAATGTTAAATCCTAGAAGTCGCTTTGGCCATTCTATCATTTTTCTTATTTTGCAATGGATTTGCTTTCTATAATAATATATATTTTTTTCATAACATTTGAAGGCCTTGTCTTTTTGTACAAGAGAATGCATTTCTCCTGGATCGGGTAATGCGACCGAAAGCAAACCATGGTTCTCTATGGGTACAACTGTTTGATTTTGTGGATCCTTCAATATAGGTCGATCTGGAGCTCAGTCACAGCTCAAGCTGCCTACCTGCTTCTCTTGCCACATATCTCTTGCTATACGGATCTCTTAAGTAGCCGAAAAGCCTGCATCAAGATGGCCCAGGTTCAAAATCGGCCAAATGTTGCACTTTACTTTTGCCCTGTATAGATAAATATATAAAGTAATTCTTGAACCAAGTGAGTGCGCCATCTTTGGATGCCCGTAGTTTAGTTTCCTGGAGATTCGTGACCTGTTTCAGCGTTCCTGTCGTCGCAGAGGGAGGGCAGGGGCGTGTGTCCTCTGAACCAGCAGCTGCCAATGTAGCCCTGCCGCTGTGGCACTCGGCCACGCTACTGGCTCTTTAAATAGTTCAGGCCCCAATTTGAGGCTTGCTAGATAGCAGCGTTGCATTTCTTAGCCCTTTTCATTGCTTCGCCCAGCGACTTGTAATTTCATTGACTTTCACAGAGGCTGTCATTAAAAACATCTGATCTTGGAAATGATACTGCACTTACGGTTTCCACTTCGTCCTTGTGTTGTTACTGGAATGCTTTGGTGTGCTCTTCTGAAATGTGACGTGTTCGCTAAATGTGGTGTGGCCTAAGAATGGAATGTTACTGCTGGCCAACCATACAAAATTGTAAGGCCAATGCCAAATTTTTTTAATACTATATCACTGTATCTATATGTGGCGTAAAGAAGATGTGTACCACAAAGATAGTGTGACTACATCACAAGCATGGTTCATCTGTGTTTGTGTAAAAGCATTTATATAGTGTGTCATGATCCCTTGAAGTGCTCAACAGGGCCGATGGTTCAGCATCTATGTGAAATGTCTGAATTTGACTATAGGCACATTCAAATTGAGTCTTGCGTTTTCTATTTAATGTTTACACGTTGTGCACAGAATTGCTGAATGTGTGCCATATTGCTGGAGAACGAGAAAAGGGGTTTTAGTAACATGAACAATCTGGTATACGAGTTAGACGCATTGTGTATGGAGACACAAGTGTGCACTCTGATGGGGGAGCTGGAATAACCAAGAGGAGCAAAAGCAGGGCCCACTCTCATTTGAGTACATAAAACTACGTGCCCATCTGTTGGGTGACCGAAGAATTCTTTCACATGATATTCTTAGCTTTCTACCATTTTCATTTTAAATTATTCCTAGCTTTTCATTCGAATCGTATGAAAATGACCTCTTTGTCTTGTGTCTTGGTTCTGGGATCAAATCCAATGATAAAGGACTGCAGAAGACTCTGTCTGTTCTTTATGTAGGAGATGTTTCCTTATGACTGAGCATTTCAGTGACAGGCTTCTTCTAATTTATGACATGGGAGGTTGCATTCTGCTGCCTGTTTCAACTAGGGATGACAGGGTAGTCAGGCAAAAGTCCAAAAACTGTTCACGTCCACTGGTTCCTAGAAAGGCAAATATCCATGCTTCAGTGGTGGCCTTTGCAATAAAGAGGTGGTGATGCGGGAGGAGGGGACGTGGGGGAGCACGATGGATTTAATAATATATATATTTTTTAAAGAAACACATACCTGGAGCTGCCGCCACCTCCTGCATTGTGCCTCATCTTTCCTGATCCCAGCAAGCACTGGGCCGCATCACAGACTCCCTGCAATCCCTGCGCTGCTCTCATGTGAGAGCAGCGCAAGGATTGGTCTGAGCGGGTTGGAAAGATGCTCCGCTCAGACCAGGGAGTCTGTGGAGGGTTTCTCCAGCCCGGCTGTTCAATGTGGCCGGGCTGGAGAACCGGCAAATGAAAAATAAAACAATTATATTGTTTGAAAGGAGAATCTGCAAAACCCTGGTGTTGTCCCATGGGAAGAGCCGACTTCCTAGTTAGGGAAAACCCACATGGGGGTTCTTCACTACCTGGGCAGGGAATACTCATGTGTACCTATCTGCCTTTCACCTACCAAGGGGGTTCCCCTGTGGTAGTGAAAGGTCCCCTCAGGATTGGCCAGTGGTTTAGAAAAGCCAACCTGGACATTAATTCAATTGCACACACACAAGCCTGCAATAGCAGGCTTGATTCTTGTTTGAAAGGGTTTTCTGGTGGGTGGGACAATCAGTGCTGCGTCCCACCATTGGCCAGTGCAGTACCTGGCCTGGGTATGTGGTGTATCTTTTTACAGGGCACTCATACCTAAGCCAATCAAGTAAGCACCACTTCCTAACATGGGTAGGAAGGGCATGCACACTTTCAAATTGCATGATGGTGGAAAAGCGCCCAGAGTCCTAAAGCCAGGAAAAGAGAATCCGCAAAAACAAGGAGGAGAAAAAGCAAAACGTATTAGGTAAATTCACTAAGAATGGCCATGAGCTTCCCTAAGAAGGGCCATTTCCATCAGCTCCTAACTGTATAGGATAACAAAGTGCATGTAGACCTTGGTATGAGGTGCATCACCCTTAGAAGTCAGGAAGGGGGTGGGCATAGCTCTGACACCACCCTTTGAAGATCAGAATGGCGGAGTAAAATCCACCAAGGACATCCTGGTCAGTAGAGCAACCCCCTGCCCCACACCCAAGGCCCTTTTGTCCCATGTCTGGAAGGAATTCACAAAACACCATAGAATTCTCATTCACAGCCATGTGACCTTGGACACGGGCAGAAAGACACATTTGGTTTAGGCAGAAAAATACCAACTTTCTAAAAGGGGCCTTTTTTAAGATAGTAACTTAAAATCCGACTTTAGAATTAAAAATAATTTTAAATTACAATGCATTTGAGCATAAACAGCATTTCACTATCTGGTGCTAAACTGAAGTTATCACTTATTAAGTGTAGTAAGGTAACCCAGTGTTAGTCAATTGGATCGATAGCCTTGGAACAGTGAAAAACAACTTCAGGACTTTTCCACTATCAGGACGTGTAAAACTTAAATACACATGTCCTGATTTAAATACCATGCATCCTGCCCTAGGAGTGAGTAGGGCATACCTTAACAGTGCCTTTTAAGTATTAAAAATGAAAGTTTAGGCCTGGCAAAAGTTGCCAGGTTGAAATGGCAGCTTAAAACTGCTCAATGGGATGCAGTGGCAGGCCTGAGACAGTGCTACTTTAGTAAGTTGCACATTAAGTGCACAACCCACAAATAGCGTTTAATTTACAGGCACTGGGTACATGTAGTACCATTTAAAAGAGGCATAGAAGTAAAATTGGTGTAAGTCAACTGTACCATATTTTCAAAGGTGAGCACAAGCACTTTACCACTAGTTAACAAGAGTAAAGTGCACAGCATCCTAAAAGCCAACAAAAACAGGTTCAGCAAAGGGAGGAGAGAATCTTAGGTGACCATGTAGACAGATGGCCCAATCCAACACTAATCTATAGGGGAAGGTTCCCTGGGGTATTCATAACCACTTCCACAGCAGTTCTTGGGTGCCCTCCTGCAAACACTCCCATGTCTGTCTATATTTAAAACCAACATGGCAGAACTTTTACTCTATGCAGTGCTCTTATGCCCACCTTAGATGTGTGGCCAGGGAAATGAACAACTCCTCCTTTGTGGTAACTTATAACTGGTTCTGGGGGAGCTCCTCTCCCACTGGTATTGGGGCCCAGTTGACTAGGGGGGCAAAGGGTGGGGCAGCTCTGGGTGTTAGCTACATCTGCCTGTGACAGGGTAGACCTCTTTGAAATTAATTAAGTCCCTTGGCACTGCCGAGATTGAACAGAACATCTCCCCACACCCAAGGCCTTTGTGTCAGCTCTGGGAGCCATTCAACTCCTAGGAGTCCATTGGAGGCTCTTGCAAATGGGCTTCTAGAGGCTTTAAGAAGGTTAATAGTGACTTTATAAAAGTACCTTTTGTAAAATATTTAGTATACATTTTACTTTATCTTTGAAGTAAGTGTGTAGTAAAAAATGTAATAGTCAAAAAATCAACATTGTAGCTTTTCCCTGACTGAAGAGAACATTCTTTTTTTTTTATACATTTTATTTGATCCAAACAATGCAGTCATGACATTCAATACAATAATACATCAGATTTATAAATCAACTTGCATTTAACTAAAAAGCATACAGGAAATTTCTACAAGGGAAAAAATGAGAAAAAAGATAATCAGCAATAATAAATAATCCACAAAGCCTACGAAAAAACATAAGGCTAAAGTGGGGCAGAAATTAACCATAAAGCAATGAGCACCTAGTAACAAAATATCCTATCATTTTATCCACTCCTCATTTGGTGCCCAAATCTTAGAAGCCAATTTCCTCCTCCTCCTACCCTTTAAAGAAAATACTGAGTATTCGAGCTTGTAAATAGCAAGCAGTCTAGCTCTCCAATTCATAAATGTCGGTGCTTCAGGTGACATACATTGTGAGGTTACACACAGCCGAATCTGAGACATAGCTATATACAAAAAGGCCGACATATACCACGTATTTCCGATGTTCCCTGAATCATAGCCCATTATCACCATCTTTGGAATCAAAGTACACTGAATCTTGAGCACACCGTTAATAAAGTGCTCAACATCAGATAAAAAGTCAGCAAGACATGGGCAGGAATAAAACATATGGATGTCGTCCGCAGCAAACAACCCACACCTTGAGCAATGGTCCCCCTTTCTACTACCCCACTTCCCAATTTTTGCAGGCGTATAATATAAATCAAACAATGCCATGTAGCTTTGGGTCTTAAGACAACCAGATACCAACACCTCACTAGCAAGCTCCAATGACGATTTTAAATCGATACTCGATTTTCCGAGTTTACCTTCCCATTTGACACTTTGGGCCCCTAAATCATCAATAAAACTAGATAATAAGTAACGATACAGCATTCCTATTCTAACTCTTTTTTGAATTAATTCACATATAGGTAATTTATGAAACAGAGAAGGTGACCCACTCAAATGTTTATGGACAAAACTTTGAACCTGAAGATATTTGGAGAGAACATTCTTTAATTGTATTATTGTATCCCAATGCTTTCTTATGGAACAACTAACCTAGGCCCTAGGTAAAGCCCCCATACCGACGGACCACACACGGAACCTGGGCATCATCCTGGACTCCTCACTCTCGATGACCAGACAAGTCAACGCCGTCTCATCATCATGCTTCAACATCCTACGCATGCTCAAAAAAACATTTCGCTGGATCCCCACCGAAACAAGAAAAACAGTCACCCACGCACTGGTTACAAGCCGTCTGGACTACGGAAACACCCTTTACGCCGGTACCACCGCAAAAATGCAGAAAAAACTCCAACTCATCCACATTGCTTCAGCCAGACTCATACTAGACCTCCCCCGCACAGACCACATTTCCGTTCATCTGAAAGACCTTCACTGGCTCCCCGTCAACAAGAGAATAACGTTCCGTCTCCTCACCCACGCACACAAAGCCCTATGCGAACTTGGACCTGATTGTCTCAACACGCGCCTTTCCTTTTACACCCCCACCCGCTAGCTGCGCTCGTCCAACCAAGCCTTCGCCGCTATTCCGCGCGTCCACAAAGCCACTATGGGGGGAAGATCCTTCTCCTACTTAGCGGCCAAAACCTGGAATTCCCTTCCCATCCACCTCCGCCTTACTCAAAACCACCTAGCCTTCAGAAAACAGCTTAAAACCTGGATATTCGATAAGTAAACCTCCCCCCCCCCTTCCTCAAGCGCCTTGAGACCCTCTGGGTATGTAGTGCGCTATATAAATTCTGACTTGACTTGACTTGACTTGAACCCTGCTTCAGTGAAAATAGCTTTTGTCGCTGTAAGGACATCTTTTGCATTAAACTTTCACATGTCCTACTTTTATATACAATGCACCATGCCTTATAGGGAATTACGGCCAACTTAGGGGTGACTTGGTAATATTTAAATAGAGGGTTTAGGCCTGTCAAAAGGGGTTAAGTAGACTGCTTGAAATAGCAGTTTTAAAACTGCTACAATATTAGGCCTGCAACCATATTTTGTACGGTCACTCTAATGGTGGCACAATGCATGCTGAAGTACTCTAGTGACATTTAACTTACACGCCTGTGGTACACTTTATATCATACACTAGGGACTTACAGGTAAGTTAAATATACAATTTATTTTATGTTTTAGGGTCAGAGCACGTGCACTAGTCCCTGGTTAGCAGAGTCCTAGTGCACAGAGTAAAAAAACAGCATCAGTCCAAAACAATAGGGGTGATCATCAAAGATTAATTTTCCTAAAACATTTTAAAGTGCCATATCAAAGCTAAAACAATGTGAAAGAACCGGGGGCGTGATGCACTGTCCCTGTTTGTAAATCAGAGTTGTGCAAATTGCACACTTACTAGTTTGGGAACATGAATGTAATTTACGAAGCAGCCAATGTCTATTCAAAAGACTGTTTCCCATTTGGGAACACATCACTGGAGCAGGCAGTGGTCCTCACAGATGACTAAAATTCCTCTGAGGCCATCTTGCATGATTACCAAAGGGAAAGCTGTTCCTTGGTTACTACCCCAATTTGACAGACTGTAATGTTTCACTGGTTTGGGACTGCGGTTGAGGTCCCGAAGCACTGATTCCTCTACAAGTCACAAAGTGGAGGAAAGCACCTCTTTCATGCCCTTTCCTGTTTGAGATTTATAAAGGGTTGCAGAACCCCTTTTAAGAGTTGGAAAGGTTTACAACGTATTACATATCTGATGCTAAGTTTCAGCCTTGATAATTATATATCTAGATCAGTTAGGATACATCAATTTCTCATATGTTTTAGGTTCTATCCCTAATAGGCGTCCTCATAAGATTATGAGAATGAGAGCTGGCCACAAACAATATACGATTTCAAGAAGTTACTTTGAGATATGTGCCACAGTATAAAGCATAATAGTTCTGTTATCCCTTGTCTGATATAGCCTACCTCAATTGTAGGACCCTAGATGGCCCAAAAAGCATAATACTAGTGCTAGGCAAAATGGTATAAATACCTTAATGTCTTCTTATGCCCTGTATTTCTTCCTATGTCAATATTTGGGTAACATACCACCTTGTGGGATAAACCAGAACGTTTTTTATAGCTGCTATATATAGCTTTGCATGTCTGGTATAATTTGTGTAATCATAAATCGTAAGCTTTCATGTCCCCTTCCCACTTCTGTTTTTGTAAGCCAATCTGTATGGATTAGAACATGTTTCATATACATCGAGTAATGAATGCCCTTGGTGGGGACCCTATCTCTGTCATTTCGTTCCAATTTTGTCATAACACTAATATCCCCTTCCTTCTTGTGTTATCAAGGCCCAATTAAGAGACACCCAGTCTCTGGGAACATCCAGGAGCCTAATACTTACTGGTCCATAGAGTGCTTTGCAATACCAGGTCAAGTCCTACTTCCTGTCGGATTGAATTGCACTCCAAATTGAGAGACATATGTCCTTTCCTGTTGTTGTGTGTGGTGAGGCCAGTATTTTCTTCTCCGGTGCAGTGCCAGGATACAGCCATTAAGGATACAGCTTATACTGGAAATCAATCCCATCAGGATGCCTTTGCCTTAGGATCATTAGCAACCTCTCCTGCTCTCTTGGAATTTAGAATTCATGGTGGATAGATATGATGCTTCTGACTCATGAGCCACCTTTCCTTACTTCTCATGAACCCCAGCTCAATGTTTGCAGACATGCTGACATCTCATCTTAGTTCAGATGCATTTTGGCATGCCTTGAGTACCAAGCGGAAGACTAGTGAGTCTTCTGTGGGCCCTGCAGTAGTGGCTTCTTTCCAGGGCCCCGTGCTCCTATTGCAGCTCACATTATACAAATTTCAGGCCATTGTAGCACATACTGAGGAGTTACTAGACCACAGGCCACCATAACGATGGTCTTTTGTTCCAGTGCCATTGCTACTGCTCTTGAAGAACCTACTAGAACCATAAGGATCTTCTTTGGCTGCAGTTGATCCTTCACCTTCAGGTCAATCCTGGCAAAAGGCTCTGGTTGGTACCAGTGAACATAAGGTCTAGCATTTTACCAAGGTGTGCTACTTGTTGCTAGCAAAATGCTTGAAACTATGTCCATTGAGACACCAAAGGGCATCTGTCTGCTAGTGCCAGCCTTGAAGCCTTATCTAATGCATGGAAGCAAGCACTTCTCGTCAAGCACAAAGTCCTTAAGCAGGCTTAGGAAATCTGGAAGAATCCAAACCTCAACATTTATTTTATTGGTGGTCCCGGCAGGTGAACTGAAGAGCCAGGTTTTATCCTCTCTTATGGGAAAGGAGATTGCGTCTGGGAACTGGCCAAAGGTTGTACCAGTCAATGGCTCTCAAATTTATGCAGGCAAATGCCAAAGTCATCAGGGTAAGTTATGGTCTTAGCCTGTAGCACATGTTGAATTGTTATTCCTTCCTGCTCCCTGAGAACCTGATAGGTTTATGCTGAATATTGGCTAGGAAGGAACTAAACAGATAGTGTTGCTGTTCCCCTCGATCTCTTCTGTTATTAATACTGGCACCAAAACCACGGACACCAGTTTCTCTTTGCAACAAGGCAGGCATGTTAGAAATCTGGAACACCAGGGAACCAGGACAGTAACCTGAGGTTTCACGATTTTGCAAAATTGAGGCTCATCTGCTGACCCTCAAACTGTGCGAGCCCTTTTAATAATTGTTTAAGTGACACTGCTACATTTCAGATATGACTTCATTGCATGTTAAGTTGAATATTTTGAGTTTTGTAGTTTTTAAAAAATTCTCAAATTACTTGTTTACCTAGAATGAACAAATGGATTTTACTTCTGAAAAATATGACTGGGCTAGTGAAAGATGCAGTCAGCGTGCCAGGCTCGTTTAAATAACTACTACTTGATTCTCTCCTTTCAGAGGGAAGAAGATCTATGAACCTCCAAGATACATGAGCGTGAACCAAGCAGCAGAGCAGCTCCTGGATATTGTTAATAACAGAAGAGATCGAGGGGAAGAACTCGGTACTTGTTTGTTTATTAGAGATTGTCGTGGCTTCCCTCAACTGCTTGTCTAGTTCAGCAGGCTTAGTTTGACCATGACCTTGTCTTTATTTTGTTTGCATGTGATCTTTTTTTTAATTTTTTTTTAATTAAGAATTTCAGAATAAGAAAGCAACAATTACATCCTGAGATATCTCAGTTACATCAGACGAAACAATCGGTATAGCGTTGCTGTTGTACATTACAAAAGGATGCAATTTTTCTGTTTTGACATAACTAACCAGAACATAGGCATTCGTCAGTGTAGTTTTAAATCAGATCAAACATGACCGCATTTAAGTATGAAAAGTCTGATACATAAATATGCTCTCTAGGGTCAACATGCAGTATCCGGGCAGATCTATAGCTTGATATCCACAGACAAAAGGGCAACCACATCATCTCTGATATATTAACCGCTGAGGCGGTAAGTGAAACTTCCAGGGGCCCTACACATCACAGCATCAACCCAGGCCTTAACGCGGCACACTCGTACAAACAGATTAAGGACAGATTCTCAACAACAGATCAGGGCTGCTCAGTTGGGCTCTCAGGTGCAGTCTCGGGGGAGGTCGATCTGCCGCGCGACCACTGCAAGAAAGGCTCCCAAATGTCTCTGGGACGCGAAGTGGTCGGCATTAGATCCCAGTAGGCTCACAGCTGCGTGTGGCCATATGTAACATCTGCCAGCCAGTCATTAAATTTGGGCTTGGATATCCGCCCCCAGTTAATGGCCACACGCCTCTTGGCATATAACAGCAGCAATGCATGTAGCTTTCGACTCTTGGGTGCAGTGTTCTCAACCCACCCCAAAATGCCTAGGAGTGGAGATGGGGCATCCGCCCTGTCTAGGATTTGATTAATAGCAACAAAAATTTCAGACCAGTAATCAAACAGCGCCGGGCAGTGCCAAGCCACGTGTAAAAAGGAAGCACCCTCTGCACCACCTTTCCAACATCTGTCATCCTCCCTGATGCCCATGCGATGGAGAGACAGCGGGGTACGGTAAAATCTGTGGAGGAACTTGAAGTGTATAAGCCTGAGCTTGTAGTTTGGGGAGAGTATCAATAGCTGCCTGCAGCAGAACGACCACTGTTCATCAGTCAGGGGCGCCTCCAGCTCTGCGCTCCACAGTAGCTGTGACTTGGGCACCACTATGGGGGATTGTTCATGCATGGAGTTATACAGACGCGACACAAGCTTCTTTCGGGAAGCTCTAGCTAAAATGTTTTGCAGCGCCTGCAGGTGAGGTGGCTCTTCAGGGAACCGGTCCCACAATGCCTTGCATGCAGATTTGAGTTTATGATGTGTGAATCTGTCACTAAAGGGCAGCGGGTTGTCTTCAGTTGCAGTAGGCAAGTCCAGAAACGTACCAGCAGGGTAAATGTCTGCAAATGTGCGCAAGGTGGTGCCAGCAATGGTTATCTCACCACCGCCGACCTCCAGGCATGGGAGCATAGGATTATGACTAAGGGGTATAGCAGGCGCATATAACAGGGGTATGGCAGCTCGTTTTAGCATTTCCCTCCAAGTCCAGCGGAGCATATCAGCTGAGTTTATGTCCTGTGACTGCCTGGGAGCCCTACGGTACAGGGCCACACTTAGTGGGAGCGGAGAAACCATGTCAATCTCCACTGCCACATGTGGTTGATAAGGCGTGGGGTAAGCTCAAAAGTGTAGGTATTGGGCCTGTGCGCAGAGTGCATATAAATGCATGTCCGGAGCTCCCAACCCTCCCTGTCTAAGTGGAAGTGTCAGTAATGCCCATGACAGTCTAGCCTGACTCCCAGCCCAAACCAGCGCCAACAGGTGAGAGCGCAGGCAGGTGAAAAAATGTTGTGTCAGTGGAAGTGGGATGTTTGCGAATAAATAAAGGAACTTAGGCAACACAATCATTTTTATCAGTGCAATTCTACCTGCTAAAGAAAGAGGAAGTTTGGACCAAATCGCCACCTTGCCTTCCAGCCAGGACACCGCCCTACCGAAATTAAGATTCCAGATCTCCTGGACCTTTCGGCTGATCCAGATACCCAGGTACTTTACCTCATCCGCTTCCCATCTTAGAGGGTAATCTGAGTGTACCTCTGTGGTGCTGTCAGTGAGAGGGAATATGACCAACTTGGACCAGTTTATGGAAACGCCAGACAGCCCCCCAAACCTAACAAACTCACGCAACAGCGGATTAAGGTTCTCATTTGGGTTATTGACGTACAGTGTCACATCGTCAGCGTATAGGGAGATGAGTAGGCTGCGAATGCTGAGTGCAATGCCCCTAGCCGTATGATGTTGTCCAATCCTGGCGGCTAGTGGTTCCATAGCAATGGCGAACAAGAGTGGGGACAGTGGACACCCCTGTCTAGTGCCCCTGGAGATTGGAAAGGAGTCAGACACCATGCCGTTTATTCTTATTTTGGGGCGGTATAGAGTAGGCGAATCAGATTGACAAATAATGGGCTGAACCCCATACGCTCCAGAATGGTAAACATGAATGACCACTCAAGGGAATCAAACGCTTTCGTGGCGTCAAGAAACACCACCGCCGCTTGTGTATCGGGATGTAAGTAATGCAATGCTGAAAAGACCGTTCTTAGGTTATGCGTGGTAGCGCGGCCTGGTATGAATCCCGATTGGTCTGGGAGGGCCACGGTCGGGAGCATTTGCATGTGATCTTTGAACACAACTGTTGTAACTCGCAAGTATTGTAGGTGCATCTTGTCAGGTAGCCCCCTAAACTTTGTTAGCTGGAATAACACGGTGTTGAAGTGACGCCAAACTTTCCATTATGATGTGGTCTGAGCAGGCTGTGTGTGTTAAGCCTCTACTTTTGACTCTACTATGTATCTCTGTGGTCGAGGTCTCCAACGATTAAGGCTCTGGGCACGATCAGGCCACAAATTACAGGTGCAAATTGGACACCTTATTTCCTTCGGGCGGATGTCAACTTAGCCACTGGTGCATGACAGAGCAGACCAGGAAAAACGCTAGGTGGACCATATGCAACTACCCGGTAGTTTGGGAGCGGGCAGGGGAGGCCAGTCGCTGCCTACTCCCTAGCAGCACCACTTGCGGATCGGGGTTCAGTGTCTCAGGCCCATAAGTATTAGGTCCGGTGTTTGCAGACCTGGAATTACCTGGTCCAGCAATTCCGGGCCTATAGAGGGCAAGTTGGATTGGCCCCTTCCAGGAGATCGCTCCAGGCCGCTAGTAATGAGGCCCCATTTGATGTCCTCTGTGTATGGGCACATGGCTTTAAGCCAGGTGTCCTCCTCACATGTTGCCTCTCTTGCTTATCTCTTTGTTATGTCTCTATGTCCACATGGAAAAGTGTGTGTCAAAAACAGGCGTGGCGTTACCTTTTGTTCTGGAAAAAAAAAAACAGGCGTGGCGTGCTAGCACAGCGCTGTACCACCCCAGACTCGGGTTTGTAGGACAGAAATCCTCATGATCAAGTTCACGGCCTCGCTGGGTAATCACTTAGTACAATTACTGTGGTTTGTAGAGCGCTTGTAATCACACGGGCGGGAGCACTCTTTCAAAGCACATTTCAGAACACCACAAGCATAGGCGGAGCCCAGCGAACATGGAAAAATAATAAAAAGCTGGGCTTGCATATCCTTTCTGAATTTGTAGTGCTAAAGACATGCATACTGACATGTCCGTTTCCTCGGCTGGCCGCATTATTACCTTTCTGTGTTCGGTTTAATTAACGTAAATGTAAACCTTGTAGCATTTTCAGCACGTTTTAATATTCTTTTGTTTTGTTAATCGGTGGGCGGCTGCCGTGCTTTCAGTAAGTTTCAAAGCGCCCTGATGCCAGTCTCCCTGTGTGGGCTGCGCTGTATAAATATTGTCAACAAACGTAGACAGACTATCATTTAAACTTTACTTTAGATCTCTGGTCAGCGATTGCTGGATGTATTGTGCGCTCTCGCCTCGCGTGTATTTTTTCCCGCCCTTGGCGGTGGTTTTGGGTGCAAGGAGCAGCCCTTGATTTGAAGCAGCAATGCTTGTTGTTCTTCAGGGGCTTTGGGGATTCACAACGCCATTGACTGGGAGCAGTGGTTGGATTCCGGCCACGGTTGTGGCAGCCGCACCCCCGGCCCATCACATCTGTTTCCTGACAGGAGGTGGCTTTGCTGTGGCCACCCATGAAGCCTCCACCCAGTCTTCTTGGGCAGTCCTGGCTTCTCTTTCCAAGCAGCTGATGCATAGTTGTGCTGCTCGTGTCCTTTTTCTTCGAGCGACATTTTAAAAACGTTTACCTACTCTCTAAAGTCAGTTTGGGAGCTTACAGTAGGGAAACTCAAAAAGTGACGCTTGCCACCCCACCTCATTTATCCTGAAGAAGGCTTCCATGTTTGGCCACTCCAGGCTGACTTCATTCATAGAACCATGAGGCCCGTAGAACTCACCCAATATTGGAAGAATCCAGTAAGTGTATCAGGCGGCCTTGCCAATAATGGCTTCTGTCATCCTCCTCAGCCCACAGTACGAGATCCTGAATAATTCCACTATTTTCTACTAAGCACATTTTTCCTGGAAAAACTAAGCAATATAGGTAAGAGCAAAAACTCGCAGGCATTAGTGCACAACCACTGATGCAAACT